>NC_057806.1:646536652-646857371 GCF_018294505.1 Triticum aestivum
CATCGGTGGAGGATCGAGGGCAGGCAGCTGCGTATGACCCAATGAGGCAGTGACTAGGGAAACGATTGGGAGATTAAGTTTAGGTGTGTTAAGATTAGGGTTGGGTTGGGCCAGGCCAAAGGTATATGGGCTTTTGCCTGTTGGAATGGGCTACATATATGAAAAATGTAAACGGAAAATTCAGCGCCTTTGGATACGAAAATTTCATTTCCGCACGTGTTCCTCAAGGAAACGTCATTCCATGTTTGTTTCCGTTTCTGTTTCCATATTTTCTCTACGTTTCCATTTTTTCTGTGGAACTGGCGGAAAGATTCCGCACCGTTGTCATCCCTAATGGCCTAATCTAGATGCTACACACTTACACAGCTATACCTGTTTGGCGTCCATCACACCAACATATTGCTTGTTGAGACAGTTATGCTTATTTATTGTGGTTAATGCTGAGTTGGAAAGTTAAAATGAATGTGTTTTCATATTTATATATTAATTTCTGAGTCTTGAAATTTGTTGCAGGGGCACCGGGCTGAGTTGTATGCTGCTCGAGTGGCAAAATGTCTTGCTGCCATGGAAGGACGTGAAAAAGTTTTCGCGGAGGACCTTAAGAAAGCTGTTAAGTATTTTTATGCTTGCGGATTCTTCATTAAGTAATGAAGCAACAAACCCCATGGAATTTCAGTTGACTGTTTCTTCCATCTCTTAACTTGACTGTTCCAAATGAAGTTTACTGTGTCTGGTTGTTAAGAATAAAATATAAAGTAGCATGGAAATTTTAGTGCTGGCATAACTCATTTTTTTCTTTCTTTTGCTATGCTATTTCTGTTTGCACCTGTGTCAAAAAAATTGAAGTGTGTTCTACTTAATATTTGACACACATGGCATCTTCTTGCAGGTAGAGCTAGTTATTTTACCTCGTTCTATCATATCTGATAACCCACAAGAGCAGCAAAACCAACCGCCTCCACCTCCACCTCCACCACCTCCACAAAATCAAGATAATGCAGAAGATCAAGATGAGAAGGAGGAAGATGATGAGAAGGATGAGGAGGAAAAGGAGGTTGAATTTTATGATTGAGCAACCTGTACTTGATGCCTATTCATTTGTTTCTTAGAGCTCATTAGTTGTTGTTTTCTGACAGGATGATGACGAAGAAAACGAAAAACAAGATGACCAGATACCCGAGGAGTTTATTTTTGATGCTGAAGGTGGACTAGTAGATGATAAGCTCCTTTTCTTTGCTCAGCAAGCACAAAGAAAAAAAGGAAAGGCTGGGCGAGCAAAAAATGTCATATTCTCAGAAGACAGGGGCCGATACATTAAGCCTATGCTTCCAAAGGTCTCAAGTTTTACCTCATCAACACTGCAACTCTAAACACTTGATTGTTCAAACATTCCTGAATCCATTCTCGTGTTTGTTTCTTTATGCAAATAATGCTTCGGCACTTCTCCTTATCTAGGTCTGTTTTATTGCATTTTGAATTCCTCTGATGCCTCCCGGTCTTTTCCATTAATTTTACTGATATAGCAGACACCTTCCTTTGTAATATCACTCCTATGCTTGGTACCCTTTCTCACCAAATTGGTTCATCTAAACAGTTCATTCTGTTGTAGGGTCCAGTCAGGAGATTAGCTGTTGACGCGACACTTCGAGCAGCTGCACCATACCAAAAACTGCGGAGAGAGAAAAGTCTTGACAAGACAAGAAAAGTTTTTGTTGAAAAGACTGACATGAGAGCCAAGAGAATGGCTCGAAAAGCCGGTGCTCTGGTCTGTCTCTCTCTCGCTCTCTCTCTCCACATTTGCTTGTGCAATTTCATGGGAATATGTATATTAGGCCAGTCATGTTTTATGTATGTGGCAAAGCAGATTTATCTTACCGCGAGACTTCACAACTCTGTTTGGACTTATTCTCATGACAGGTCATATTTGTTGTGGACGCTAGTGGCAGCATGGCTCTGAACCGCATGCAGAATGCCAAAGGTGCAGCATTGAAGTTGCTTGCAGAAAGTTACACAAGCAGAGATCAGGTACTACTGAAATGTGAAAATTTAGCATTAGAATTTGCCATCTTTTTTTTAGTGATTAGCATTTGTTACTTGCTGCGTACCTTGTAAGACACCTCCATTTGTGCTTCCCCTCCGGGTAATCATCGTTATATGGACAGTTTGTGCACTAACTTTAGCTTCCATTTTGGCATCCCTCAGGTTGCAATTATTCCCTTCCGTGGAGACTATGCTGAAGTTCTACTTCCACCATCAAGATCCATTGCAATGGCTCGCAAACGTCTTGAAAAGCTACCATGCGGTGGCGGTTCTCCTTTAGCTCATGGCCTGAGTACAGTAAGAACCAAGAACTGCGTTGAATTCTTCTGTAATGCCAGGACATTATAATCTGGATAACATTGTGGATTCTACTTCAAGGCTGTCAGAGTGGGATTGAACGCTGAAAAGAGTGGCGACGTTGGGCGTATCATGATCGTTGCAATCACCGATGGAAGAGCTAATGTATCACTGAAGAAATCCAATGACCCAGAAGCTGCCGCTGCTTCAGACGCACCAAGACCATCTACTCAAGAATTGAAGGTACCACTCTTATCCTAACACCAAACAAATGTATCCTTGGGCCATCATTTTGAAGTTTCCTGCTGTGTTCAAAAGGCACTGAAGAATTTGTTTCCTCTTTGCAAGGATGAGATACTTGATGTGTCTGCAAAAATATTCAAGGCAGGAATGTCGCTTCTCGTCATCGATACCGAGAACAAGTTTGTATCTACGGGATTCGCCAAGGAAATTGCAAGGGTTGCCCAAGGTATTCTCAACACTACATCAGAATAATTACACTACTCGATCTGAAACCTGTAGGAAACCATGCCTGTTCTTGTTTCGATTTTTTTAACGCATTTTCATGGTATAAGGTAATATGAGTGGAGTCCGAGGAACCTTGTCGCCACTTAAAAAGATACACCTGCCATCTTCATCACTAACTATAAGCACCGACATACCGTAAATTAGTTATCTGCATAACCTTCCATGAACACAGCTTCTTTCCTTGCTGTGCCAGGGAAATACTACTACCTGCCAAATGCTTCGGACGCCGTGATTTCCGCTGCCACTAAGACCGCGCTGGCGGACTTGAAGAGCTAGAGAGCGATCTCGGAGCATCGATCGCCCCCGCCCAATTGTTGTTTGTACCTTCTGGTGATACAAGTCGTTCGTGCAGTAATTTGTGCAGCTGTCCTTAGTCCTTTCTGTAACTTTTTTTTGGGGCGTGCGTTTCAGCTCTTATGACCCAATTTTGGTGTAGGTTTTCTTGTCTTCTTTCTTTCTCTTTTACCAGCACCAGCAGGGCTAAAATCCGAGCATAACTTCGTGTAAATGTCGGAATTCTCCCACTGGCTCTCCGATAATTGGCCCTGTAAATCTACTGCTGTTAATTTTCGAGGCAGAAATGCGCTGCTGTCGGGTGTCACTAAATAACATTCCTTCATTTTTGTAAAGCATACGAACTGATATTTCTTTCTAAAATTATGCGAAGAAAATTACCACTGGTGACAGCGTGGTTATGTGTTTACCCAAAAAAATTGATGCTGTTGAGTATCACGAAAATATTTCCTTTTTAAATGCAAAATTAAGTGTGGGAAGGAAATTGTTACCTTTGGCAGAGCGTGGTTGATAACAGTAACAAATTTCCTACAAAAGGCACCCTGAAAATAGATCCAGCAGAAAATTGCGGCCCAGGCCCATGCCTCGGCGGCACCAGGCCGGGCCCACCTGTCAGACGGTACAGCGGGGAGAAATGGGGAGACCTTGCTGTCATTTTTATTTGCCTAAAAAAAATGCTGTCATTTTTATGGCGCGAACCGCTGCGGTGGGCGGTGGCGGGAGACGGAGGAGAGAGAGGCTTATCAAGCAAGCCAGATTTAGTACAGAAAGTAAACCAGAAGACCCCCCGCCCCTCCCTCCACTCCTCTCCTCTCGTGGCGGCGCCACCTAGCCGCAGCCGGCGACTGCCGGGCCGCCATGTCGACCTGCGCCTACCACTCGCCGCGCTTCTCTGAGGTCTCTCTCTCTCTCTCTCTCTCTCTCTCTCTCTCTCTCTCTCTCTCGGTTGGGCGGGAGGGAGGAGATGTGAACTGTTTGGGATGCGCCCTCTTCTGACGCCCTTTCGGGCTTCTTCGAGTTCTTCAGGATGACGCGTGGCTCCCGCAATGGCTTCAGCCGCATCGGCAGCCGACGGCCGGCGAGCACCGAAGAGACAGCCCCGGCGTGTCGTCGCCGCCTTGTGAGGTGCTTTTCTCGCCTGATTTGCGCGTCGATTGGTGCTAACCTTGTACGCTCTGAGTTTGTTATTCTCTGATTACCCAACACTTGCAAGCGCCTTGCTATTTCCTTTGAGCATGTTACAGAAAGGGGGAAATCCCCGGTTCGAATCCTTTTCGCCAACTATCCCACCTTATCGACAATAACTCAAAACTGGTGATTGGTCATTGGCATGAAATGGCATACGATTGAATTGGATCTGAATGCATTTGGTGTGATTGTGCATGTTTATCTATATACGTTTCTCGGTGCACTGTCTGTTCTCATCTGGTGTAGTGTGTTCTCTTCACTGAACTGCAGGACTGTGTGTGCATTGTGGACCCTGCACAAGAGCAACGGAGTTGTCGGAATGCCGCCCTAAGTGCTGATGGTTACAGCGGGTTCCGTCTGCATCTGTCGGGAGACGAGGATACACCTGCTGAAAATACTCCAACAGGCAGAGAGGTAGGCTAAGATTCTTGATGCTAATCACTGAAGTTTGGTCACAACTTAGGGTGTTGTCATTCTGTTTGATCAAATAATTCAGGAGATGGTAGTACATGTACCTGTAGCTGTAGCCTTTAATGATTCAATCCTGCATAACAGTTATGGATCTGTCGATTTCTTCTTTGCCCCGAGTTACATTATTTGTTCCAGGGATGCACACTTGTACAGCGTACTTACTTTTGTTCTGTCCGTAATCTTCCATTGAATGGGGAAAGAATAAAATTGTAGGTTCAGGGCCTCTTTGATTAGCAGATTGCAAAAACACAGGAGTAGGAAAAATGTAGGATTGAAATGACGTGCCCATTGGATTCCTATAGGATTTGAGTTTGTTTGATTGTATCACAGGAAAAACAAAGGATTTCTTCCAAGAGGTTGGAGTGGATGCTAGAATTCCTATGAATTGTAGTTGACATGAGGAAAAAATCCTATGGGATTCAATCCTGCGAATCAAACGATCAACGCAGGAAAAATTCCTAAGGATTCTAATCCTTCAAAAATCCTATGAAAATCCTTTGAATCAAAGAGGCCCTCAGTATGCCATTTTCATCTTGCCTACCGTGTATTTTTCATATGTGCTTATGAATAATGGGGTTCTGAACATTGTGCATGTGTTTTCATTTTACGAGTGAACAAGTTAGTATAGTAGCAAACATAGGCTTGTAACAGCCAAAATAATTGGCTCTTCCTCTGCTGCACAAACATAATCTTCTTGTCGTGTGCTGTTATAACATGGGTTGAATTTCCCCCCTCCAGGTGCTGCCTTTCTCTCTGCACCTTTCTTCAGAAAGTGCAGCACAACTCTCCTCAGTTCAAGCCAATGTTAGCCCTCAGATTCTAAACTCTGGTGCATGCAAAGGACCGTTCAAGGGCTCTTATGTTGATGGTCAAGTACAAGAGATCAAAGCTGTACAAGAGGCTAAAAGCATTAAGGATAATAAGCAACTAGAAGTTGGTAGAGTGGCTAGCAAGGATATCTCCTCAGTTCAAGCCAATGTTAGCCCACAGATTCTGAATTCTGGTACATGCAAAGGACCATTAAAGGACTCTTATGTTGATGGTCAAGCACAAGAGATCAAAGCTGTGCAAGAGGCTAAAGGCCTTAAGGATGATACACAACAAGGAGTCCGTAGAGTGGCTAGCAAGGATGTCACTAAACCACTTGGTGCAAGAAAACATCAACCATCTGGTGGAAAAGTTGATGTTCAGAAGCTCCGTAAGGCAGATGCTAATGATGCGGTTGAGCTATCTATTGCTGCTTCTGAGGCTATGGTTATTGCAGAAATGATACTTGATGATTGCCAGCCTGATAAGTTGACTGCAGCTGCCCTCGAAGCTGCTCTGCGTGTAAAGGAAGCTCGGAAACAGTGTTTTCTTGAGGAAACAGAACATGATAGTGGATCCTTTCAAAATGATCGGGATGAGAGCGATTGGCTTGCAGAATTGGATGAGATCGAAATGCTTGATGTATTTGAAGATGTTGGCCTGTGTACTGTTCAAACTGCTTGTTCATCTCAAGGCCACAACACAACTAACTTGAAACAGAGCATCTCTCAGCCTAGTTGTGCCCCACATGATGTAGACATTTGTTCTTCCGAGGAGCAAAATAAAGAATGGCACAGCCAAGATGCTTATACCAGTGACCATGTACCTGATTCTTTGGCAGAGAATAGTTCTGCTGGTACGCTAGTAAAAGAATCAAGTCCAGGATGTGTTTCTATAAAGCAACTAGCTCAAGATAAAGCAATCTCTTGCTCGAGAAATGAGGAAGCTGCTTTCGAGAAGTTGACTCAAAACAACCGTGCTTTTACTGAGAACTTGAGGAATCCAGTAAGAGGTCAAAATATCACAAAGGTAAATTTGTTGCCCATGAACATTTTTTTATAACAAACTTAATGGATCATATGCCTATCTCATTCAGCACTCTTCATCTATGTAATTACAATGTAAAATATATTTCCAGGAAGCTGGAAGAATTGTTGAAGAGACGAAGTTTGGTGGTCGTGCAAGGAAGCATATAAGGACTAGCTTCATTTCTGAGTCAATGGATAGCATGAATGAGTGCTCTCCTGCACCTAGAGCGACATCGACAGAAATGGTTGCCTCTTCAAGAGCATCTTTTCTCCAAAAGAATGAAGGTTTCCATGGAGAGGTTCAAAGTGCAGAGTCGTGCCATCAAGTAGTATGTTCAAGCTTATCACCTGAGGATCCTCTCTGTTCATTTGTTCCGTGTAGCATATCTTGCAATGAAGTATCCACTAGTCAACCTCCTGAATGTAAACAGAGGAATGAGGAAAACAGTGAACCAGTATATCGCAAGGAATCTCTGAAGAATGACCTAGATGTAGAAGCCGGTCCATCTTCTGTGCCGTTAGATAAGGTACAAGAATCTAATCCATGGAGGCGAAGAACACATAGTTCCCTCAGGCCTTTTAGCATGCTAGGACCTATATCAAACATCTCGGGAGGTAGTCTGGCTCATAATGATGTTAATGTGGCAGTTTGTCAGAAGGAGAGAAGCGCACCGATAATCTTAAATAAGAAGATACAGCGTATCCGAGCCTCTAATCAGTTCACTGAAAACAATGCTGAAGCTGGAAGCTTGAACGAATTTTCTTTGGTTCAGAAGAAGTCATCTGATGCTCAAGATGATAACGAGCATCACAACAAAGAGCAATATATCCCATCAGAAGTTTTGCCTCAACCCACAACATATTTGAGTGTTGGTAAACGAGGCCTTAAAAGAAAAGGACCCCAATTGTTGAATGCTAAACTTAGTACTAGACAAACCAAGAGCAGAAGGGTTAAATCTCGATTCAGTTGTAAGTTCTGGTTTATGTTCTCTTATGCTAGATATGTACTGTATATCGTGGGTAAATATATGCACGGTCATTACATACTTTTGGTGACCCTCACTCTTGTTTCTTTGCAGGGTCTGAAAGCAGAGTTGCTGACATGCAGGAGCCCAGGGAATGCACTAGCAAAAAAGAAGCCATATTTCATGGACTAGAGTTCTTGGTGACTGGATTTCAAAGTCATAAGGAGAAAGAGATTGTGTCTGTAATACGGAAATTTGGAGGTTGTGTTCTTTCTAAAGTGCCACCCTGTCCATTTGATAAAAAAAGCAAGCTTGCAGAGCTCGAGAGGTGGAAGCCTCCTGTAGTTCTTTCCCCTAAAAAGGTTTGTTATAGCTGGATACCATCTATCGTTCATCATGTATCATTTTATAGTTTTAGTATATGCTGTAGCCTGTAGGAGAAATTGGTGTAGGGCTGTAGGCTCCCATTTAAAATTACACATTCTTTTTTTTTACAGTACCAAATTGCACTGTGTCTGATAGGTGTTTGTTGCAACAGGTATCAACAGCTAAGTTCTTATATGGTTGTGCTACCGATTCCTGGATTTTGAATTCCAATTGGCTTTTTGATTCTCTTCAAGCTGGTTTACTGTTGCCACCTGGAAAGTAAGCAATGACACCTTGCAGCACACCTATCTTGTGAAAATGGAATTTTAAACTTTATCACATCTTTGTTCATGAAAGCTTCAGTTTTCATATCTTTCTTGAAGCAGTTGAGGGAAAATTACTAAACACCTTAAAAGTGTATATGCATTTTGAGATCTGTCATCCGATGCCAAGCTCTTCTAAGAAATGAAAGATATTTCATTTGGTGGGCTAAATTATCCTCCCCTAATAATAAAGCAAATAGTGCTTCTGGTCGTACGTCATTAGAATTACCCACGAACTTGACACAAATTACCCACCATGCCACCCATAAGTGAAAAAACGGTTCGGTTTTTCTCAAAGTCCCGTTCGATTTGGTTCTTATAAAGGATATCCTCATATAACACACTTGAAGGTGTAGTGTAGTGCGCCTGTGGCTAATGCCTTGGTCCTCCAGCGGGGAGACTTGTGTTCGATCCTAGGTTCTGCCCCATTTTTTCTCTTTTTTGCGAACCCTCCCCCCCTGCCCCCGCGTTAATGGACCGGCCCATGCGTATGTTTTTTCAGTTCGCATTTTGTTTGTTCGTTTCTCATTTCTGTTTTGTGTTTTCCTTCTATAAATTAATTATTAGGGATTTCCAAAAATTCAAAAGGTTGCGAGTTTTTTTTAAGAAACATAAAACGTTTGTGAATTCAAAAAATGTTCTGGAAAACATAAAATGTTCATGATTTAAAAGAAACTCCTGTTTTTCATTTCGTTTTTTGCCTTTTTTTCTCATTTCTGTTTTTGTTTTCTCGTTTTTCAATTAATTCGGGATTTCAAAATTTTAAAAGGTTGTGAGTTTTGATTTTTTTTGAGAAATCATAAAAATTCCATGAATTCAGAAAATGGTCGGGAAATCAAAATGTTCGCAATTTCTAAAAAATATTTGCATATCATAAAGAAATTCTCGATTTCAGAAAAATATGTTCATGAAATAAAATAATGTTCATGATTCTTAGAAAATGCTTGTGTATTCAACATGCTTTCCGAAATTGGAAAAAATGACCATGAAATTTTAGAAAAGGATCACAAAAAAATTCAAACAGATCCATTGAAATAGATACGTAAATAACGAACAAAACATACCATCGCTTACATAAACTTTTTGAGGAGATCTGGAGAGGTTGTTTTATTATTTTATTTAGTCCATCACACATCGGGTAAAAAAAGTCCATATCTCATCGTGACATGATTTTGACGTACTTTATGAAGTGACATTTTAAAAGTCCATATCTCATTCTGGCATAATTTGCATAATCTGATTCTCTTTCTCCCGTGGCAACGCACGGGCCTATTTGCTAGTCCAAACTTAAACTCAAGCAACATAGGATTCCTAAGAACTATCTTTTTAAATGGTTATTATCTAAACACTGACACGATTAATTAGCTTAATTGTTCATACTGTAATTCTGAATATTTCACATACACCACATGGAAAGTTTATTCTGAATATTGTTTATCCTAGCTTTATTTTCAGCAACTAAAAATTCAGCGAGGAACATTTGCTCTGTTGTCCATATGGATTAAGTTAAAATACTTTGTTCTTGATGCTCAACTTTTGATATACCCTTTTGCTAGGTATTTAATTCGACAAAGGCATACAGTGGAGATTTCAACATTTGGCCAATCAGTTTACCTAAGAAATAATAAATTGGTATTTCATGGAGTAGGATTCTTGATCCACGGCAAAATCAGCTTCTGTTCAAAATTTTCGAACATTATCAAGGTATGTTGCAAGCCTGGTGAGAAAACATGGTGGATGACCTACTAATCAAGCAATATTTTTTAGTGAACTGTAATACATCATATACTGTTGTCATAGTTAAGAGGCATTGTTTTAGTTCACTCTTAATTTGATATATCTGATTTTTTACTACTGGTTGTGTCAGATATATACATGACTAGTTTCCTTGTCTACATGATGTGGCCCTTACATTATAGTATTTGTATTCCACAGCATGGAGGTGGCCAAGTTTTTGTATCTCTTCAAGGATTAATTCAAAGCTTGAAGGATAAAAGTTGTTCGCGCGGAATCATTCTTGTTGCAAATGAGGCGAGCGCATCACGTCATCTAAGTCATTGTGGGCTGGAACATGACATAAAAACAGCGGTTAGTTGAATTTTGAATGTAGAAACTGTTAGAGTTATATAAGTAAATACAGAAATGACTGAATATAAGCAGCAACTGCTCAGATAGAGTAGACTGTCTTTCAATGTTTGAATACTAGCTCTATAAGTAAATATAGAGAAGTAACTTGTCACAACATATCTTAATCCATTGTCTACCTCTCGTAATTCAGTTATGTTGTTTCATCTAGACCTTCTATAAAACTCAACTGATTAGGATCCGAACGGCTTGCTTCCCTGCTGCCAATAAGACATGTTTACTTGATTCACATTATACATGGCTGTATCGCTGTATTTACCATTCAAATGTTTCCCTACGCTTTATCCTTTTTACCCAAACTGGTATTTGTCATCTCCAGTGCCTCTAATTCTCCTGTATCTCTCTCTTGCAGCCAGCAAGCTGGATCATAGGCAGTCTGTTTTCTGGGAAGCTGATTCACCTGAAGAAAGACCGGTGCGCCCCATTCCGGCGGATTAAGATGCCATTATTCCAACAACAGCGTGCATTTGAGATGAGTCAAGAAATATAATTCTTGTCACGAAATGCCTGGAGCACCATCATCGTCCAATTGCAAGCAAAGTTTTCAAAGGCATGTTTCTGTCAGACTTGGATTCGCCTGTGCTGCGCAGCCTGCGCTAAGGCCTAAGGCTGATGCCTGTGTGTGTCTTTCATCATTTTTTGCGTCCGTAATGGTGATGTGGTAGTGGTACACAGCTGCCCATATTTGAAGAATTCCAAGGGCTAAACTATGGAGGCAGATTACGTTTAGGCATTTGTCCTTAAGCTATATTGCTCCTGTTATTTTATTCTGGGGACTGTTGTTCATTTCCCGAACACCGTGACGTTCACTGGAGATTGTACTCTGCTTAGAAATCGGCAGCTAAGCAATCTGTAGGGCATGATATGTTTTCTTTAGATCAATATAAGCTTTTCTCCCTGTTTCATTTTATTTAAATCAACAATGCTTTTCTGCAGATGGACTAGTCCAGACTTTGTGTATATCAATCTCCTTGCATGTATTTATAAGAATATTGTTTTGTTGTAAGTTGTAAATACAATGCTAGAGAAATATTATGGATAATTTTTTTTTGTTGATTTAAATTGAGAATACAGTGCTAGGGCGTGTTTTAGCTTTATTTTGGGGCTGTGTTGCAGTGCTTAGAACTTCAGTGATGGTTCTTTTCTGGCTCTGTGGCTATGGCCAGATTGTTCTGTTTTGCGCTGTAAAGTTTCTTTTTAACCACCAGCAAAAAAAAGTTTCTTTTTAACCTTTCTGGTTCCCTAATGTCCTGACCAAACCCTTTTGGGGGGACTAGTGGGGCGCCCTATGTTACCGGTTTCTCATGATAAATGAAACTGGGAGATATGCATCGTAATTCGGAAGAGAAAAGTTGTTGATTCATAATATTTCACTGCCTATTGCCGCTGTTCAAGTAAATACAGTATAATTTATCTATTTGGACAAAGGAATACATATGGATATGGCTGTATTAACCTTGGCTCAAAGGGCGTGGTTAGATAGTCTTACCTTGACTGAAACTAAAACTGGCAACAATATTAACTGGGCTGTAACAAGTCTGAACCTGATCCGTCGTAGTCTAGGTGGTTAGGATACTCGGCTCTCACCCGAGAGACCCGGGTTCAAGTCCCGGCGACGGAATTCCTTTTTTTTTTGTTTCTCTACGCAAATGGTTCAGACACAAAAAATGGGCACGCATGTGAAATGCGCCGGTTGGGTACAGCATTTTTGGGCGGATGGATCTACACTAACAATATCTGATGAATGATAGCGTCGTGGACTAAGACGGTGCGTTTGCAGGGCGCTTTGGTGGGCGAAGGCCGCAAAGCGGGAGGCGGCAGCCTCATTGAACTGCTGAGCAGCCAGCATAATTGCGGTTCGCACGAGCCACTCGTGCCTTGCACAATCATTACCCTCTTCTCACCCCTATATGCCATTATGATGATGCAATGTGTTGCCTACATATGTTGTAAGTACTCATCAGTGGAGGTGGAGCACACACACTCTTCCTTTCACATCTCTCTTTGTTTTGTCCACATCTAATGTCCGTAAGTGAACACTAATTCTCTCTCCTTTTTTTTCTTGCAGTGGAACTTCTCCCTACTTTGTCCACGTCACTAGAAAATTCCTCTGATTTTATTACAATTGCCAACTAAAAACGTGATTGAAGCAAACGAGGTGACCATAGCATGATATCATCGAATCCGCGGGTGGATGGATTCGGGAGTAGGATGTGTCATCATCCATCCATGTCGTCAACTTCTTACCTTGCAAACCGTGTTTTCATTGTCATCGATAGTGACACCAGGAATGATGTAGACCGCCAAAGATCTCCCTTTTCTCCCAATATCAGTTGTATTGTTCGTTACAACATAAAAATATATAAGAGAGAAAATTCAAAAAAGAACTACATGTGAAAGAAAATTCGTTTTCAACCAACTCTCGCCATGGATGTTGGTTTCTAGGAAGTTGGTGGTATATGATATAGTCAAGCAAGGATAAAAATATCAAGATGCAGAACTCGTCAGAGAAGAACAAAAATATATTTAAAATGACATTAGAGACCTAAATTTAAACTAAAAACAACGGCAGTGCTGGAGAAGGGGCTAGAGGGCTGGCACCGGACGATGCAGGGGTTGTCCTCTAATATAGCATAGTCCCCACTTGTTTTGGTGAGGGCTAGAGTAGATACTTTTTTGGTTAGACAATAAATTTAGGTGGCCGCATCATGATATCATCAAATCCATGGGTGGATGGAAGTGAGAGTAAGATGTATTATCATACATCCATCTCGTCCACTCCTAACCTTGCAAACCGTGTATTCACTATCATCGATGGTGACACCACGAATGAAGTGGACCATCAAAGATCCCTCTTTTCTCCCAATATTGGTTGTATTGTTCATTACAACATAAAAATATATAAGCGGAAAATTCAAAAGAAAAATATAAGAGAATATTTGTTTGCAGCTAACTTGCCATGGATGTTAGCTTCTAGGAAGCTGGTGATATAATTAGCCAAGGATAAAAATATACCCCGATAGAGAACACATGAGAGAATAGAAAAAACAATGCTCCCTCCTATCCATATTAATTGTTGCTCTTTTAGTACAACAAATTAATATGGATCGGGGAGAGTAAAAAGAATGAAATTAGAGATCTAAAATTAAACTAAAAATAAAGGCCACTTGCCCACTAAATGACAGCGATAACGCTCGAGGAGAAGAGGCAGGAGGGACCAACACCAGACAACTAAGGGGTTCTCCTCTAGTATCATAATCCCCACTTCTTTTCGGCGAGGGTGAGAGTAGACATTTTTTTGGTTAGACAGTAAATTTAGGTGAATGTAGCATGATACCATCAAATCCATGGGTGGATGGATGTGAGAGTAAGATGTATCATAATCCATCCATGTCGTAAACTCCTTACCTTGCAAACCGTGTATTCACTGTTAGTGACGGTGACACTATGAATAAAGTTGAGCGTCAAAGATCTCTCGTTTCTCCCAAAACTTGTTGTATTGTTCATTACCGCATGAAACTATATAAGACAAAATTCGCTTGCAGACGACTCGCCATGGATGTCGGTTTCCACGAAATCAAAAGTATGATAAAATCAGCCAAGAATAGAAATACCCGGATGGAGAACTCAACAGAGAAGAATAGAAAAAACCAACTCCCACCATTCTATAACTCTTGCCATGGTTTTAGTTCACATTTGAGCTAAAACCATGACAAGAATTATTAAACAAGGGAGTAGAACATAATAATTGAAATTGGAGACATAAATTTACACTAAAATTAAAGGCTCACTAGAGAAGAGGCGAGAGGTACCGGCAACGGACAACGGAGGGGTTCTCCTCTAGTAGCATGATCCTCATTTTTTGGCAAGGGCTAGAGTAGATATAATACAATGGTAATGTCAGTCGCTCAATTTTTTATTCCACTCGTTACTGCAGAAACAACTATAGCAGCCATCTTACCCAAGTTGGTACAAAACACTCTTCCTTTCACATCTCTTTGTTTTGTCCACATCTAATGTTCGTAAGGGAACACTAATTCATTTTATTGCTTATAAGAAGATCCCTTTGTTTTGTCCATATCACTAGAATTCTTCTATGTACTTTTTGAGAAAAATCCTCTGGTTTGATTATAATTGCCAACCAAAAGAGTAATTGAATCACATGAGAGCCCTAGTTTTTTAGGCAGTAAATTGAGGTGAGGATAGCATGATATCATCAAATTCACAGGTGGGTGAATTCTAGAGTAAGACATATCATCATCCATCCATGTCATCAAAGCCTTACCTTGCAAATCGTGTATTCATTGTCACCGACGGTGACAACAGAAATGAAGTAGATCGTCAAAGATCTCTATTTTCTCTCAATCAATATTAGTTGTGTTGTTTATTACTACATGAAATAAGAAATAATTGGTTTGCAGCCAACTCACCATGGGTGTCGGTTTCCAGGAAGTCGATGATATGATAAAATCAACCAAGTATAAAAATACCTGGACGGAGAACTCGTCAGAGAAGAACAAAAATATCTTTAAAAGGGGATACTAGAGATCTAAATTTACACTAAAAGTAAAGGCTCATTGCCCACTCAACAGCAACGAAAACACTGGAGAAGAGGTGAGAGAGGCTGGCACCGGACGACAGAGGGGTTCTTCTCTAGCAGCATAATCCTCACTTCTTTTCGGTGAGGGCTAGTGTAGATATAACACAACAGTATTGTCAATGAATTTTTTATTATTGAACTTGCTATTCCAGAAATGGCTATAGAAACCATCTTACCAGTGATGGGCATGAGTGGGCCGTCACTAGTACCGCTTACCAACGACGGGTAGGGGTCAACAGGCGGTTATATAACATATGGATGACATGCGAATCATATGTGCATAATATTACTGATTGTATATAAATATGAACATGCCTCCTATGAATCACAAGTAAAATGCTCAAAATAAGGGAGCATCTCACTTAGAAGGCCACTAGGCTGGACATGGGCCAACAACTAGTGATGGGTGCAAGCACCTTCATGGCACACACCACTAGTATGTAAAAACAAGGAGCCCACCTGTCACTGATACGTTATTATTAGTGACAAGCGGCCATCCCATCTCTAGTAACCAAGTACTAGTGACAAGCACAACTGCTCATCAGTGATATGACTTGTGGGCCCGTCCTTGGTAAGGGTTCCCGCATTAGCGAATGAGCATGCTTATGAAGGAAATATGCCCTAGAGGAAATAATAAAGTTATTATTTATTTCCTTATTTCATGATAAATGTTTATTATTCATGCTAGAATTGTATTAAACGGAAACATAATACATGTGTGAATACATAGACAAACAGAGTGTCACTAGTATGCCTCTACTTGACTAGCTCGTTGATCAAAGATGGTTATGTTTCCTAACCATAGACATGAGTTGTCATTTGATTAATGGGATCACATCATTAGGTGAATGATCTGATTGACATGACCCATTCCATTAGCTTAGCACCCGATCGTTTAGTATGTTGCTATTGCTTTCTTCATAACTTATACATGTTCCTATGACTATGAGATTATGCAACTCCCGTTTGCCGGAGGAACACTTTGTGTGCTACCAAACGTCACAACGTAACTGGGTGATTATAAAGGAGCTCTACAGGTGTCTCCAAAGGTACATGTTGGGTTGGCGTATTTCGAGATTAGGATTTGTCACTCCGATTGTCGGAGAGGTATCTCTGGGCCCTCTCGGTAATGCACATCACTTAAGCCTTGCAAGCATTGCAACTAATGAGTTAGTTGCGGGATGATGTATTACAGAATGAGTAAATAGACTTGCCGGTAACGAGATTGAACTAGGTATTGGATACCGACGATCGAATCTCGGGCAAGTAACATACCGATGACAAAGGGAACAACGTATGTTGTTATGCGGTCTGACCGATAAAGATCTTCGTAGAATATGTAGGAGCCAATATGGGCATCCAGGTCCCGCTATTGGTTATTGATCGGAGATGTGTCTTGGTCATGTCTACATTGTTCTCGAACCCGTAGGGTCCGCACGCTTAAGGTTTCGATGACAGTTATATTATGAGTTTATGAGTTTTGATGTACCAAAGGAGTTCGGAGTCCCGGATGAGATCGGGGACATGACGAGGAGTCTCGAAATGGTCGAGACGTAAAGATCGATATATTGGACGACTATATTCGGACATCGGAAAGGTTCCGAGTGATTCGGGTATTTTTCAGAGTACCGGGTAGTTACGGGAGAAGCAATGGGCCTTGATGGGCTTTAGTGGGAAGAGGAGAAAGGGCCAAGGGGCTGCTGCGCCCCCCCTCCCCTCTGGTCCGAATTGGACTAGGGAAAAGGGGGCCGGCCACCTCTCCTTCTCCTCCACTTCCTTCTCCCTTCCTCCCCTCTTGATGGACTCCTACTAGGACTTGGAGTCCTAGTAGGACTCCACATCCTGGCCGCACCAATTGCCTTGGCCGGCCTCCTCCTCCTCCATCCTTTATATACTGAGGCAAGGGGCACCCCATAGACACAAATTGATCTTCATGATCGTTCCTTAGCCGTGTGCGGTGCCCCCCTCCACCATATTCCACCTCGGTCATATTGTAGAGGTGCTTAGGCGAAGCCCTGCGACGGTAGTACATCAAGATCGTCACCACGCCGTCGTGCTGACGGAACTCTTCCCCGACACTTTGCTGGATCGGAGTCCGGGGATCGTCATCGAGCTGAACGTGTGCTAGAACTCGGAGGTGCCGTAGTTTCGGTGCTTGATCGGTCGGGCCGTGGAGACGTACGACTACATCAACCAAGTTAACGCTTCCGTTGTCGATCTACAAGGGTACGTAGATCACACTCTCCCCCTATCGTTGCTATGCATCACCATGATCTTGCGTGTGCGTAGGATTTTTTTGAAATTAGTACGAAACCCAATAGTGGCATCTGAGCCTAGGTTTTTATGGTTTGATGTTATATGCACGAGTAGAACACAAGTGAGTTGTGGGCGATATAAGTCATACTGCTTACCAGCATGTCATACTTTGGTTCGGCGGTATTGTTGGATGAAGCGGCCCGGACCGACATTACGTGTACGCTTACGCGAGACCGGTTCTCCCGACGTGCTTTGCACATAGGTGGCTTGAGGGCGACAGTTTCTCCAACTTTAGTTGAACCAAGTGTGGCTACGCCCGGTCCTTGTGAAGGTTAAAACAGCACCAACTTGACAAACTATCGTTGTGGTTTTTGATGCGTAGGTAAGAACGGTTCTTGCTAAGCCCGTAGCAGCCACGTAAAACTTGCAACAACAAAGTAGAGGACGTCTAACTTGTTTTTGCAGGGCATGTTGTGATGTGATATGGTCAAGACGTGATAAGATATAAGTTGTTGTATGAGATGATCATGTTTTGTTGAAGTTATTAGCAACTGGCAAAATCCTTATGGTTGTCTCTCTATTGCATAAGACGCAAGCGTCCAATAATTGTTTTACTTTATCGCTATGCGATAGCAATAGTTGCAAGAGCAATTGTTGGCGAGACGACCACATGACGACACATTGATATAGATCAAGATGATGGAGATCATGGTGTCATGCCGGTGACGATATAGATCATGACAGTACTTTGGAGATGGAGATCAAAGAAGCAAGATGATGATGGCCATATCATGTCACATATTTTGATTGCATATGATGTTTATCTTTTATACATCTTATTTTTGCTTAGTTTGACGGTAGCATTTTAAGATGATCTCTAACTAATTATCAAGAAGTGTTCTCCCTGAGTATGCACCATTGCAAAAGTTCTTCATGCTGAGACACCACGTGATGATCGGGTGTGATAGGCTCTACGTTCAAATACAACGGGTGCAAAACAGTTGCACACGCGGAATACTCAGGTTATACTTGACGAGCCAAGCATATACAGATATGGCCTCGGAACATGGAGACCGAAAGGTCGAGCGTGAATCATATAGTAGATATGATCAACATAGTGATGTTCACCAATGAAACTGCTCCATCTCACGTGATGATCGGACATGGTTTAGTTGATTTGGATCACATGATCACTTAGAGGATTAGAGGGATGTCTATCTGAGTGGGAGTTCTTAAGTAATATGATTAGTTGAACTTAAATTTATCATGAACTTAGTCCTGGTAGTATTTTGCAAATTATGTTGTAGATCAATAGCTCGCGTTATTGCTTTCATATGTTTATTTTGATATGTTCCTAGAGAAAAATTGTGTTGAAAGATGTTAGTAGCAAGGATGCGGATTGGATCCGTGATCTGAGGTTTATCCTCATTGCTGCACAGAAGAACTATGTCCTTGATGCACCGCTAGGTGACGGACCTATTGCAGGAGCAGATGCAGATGTTATGAACGTTTGGCTAGCTCAATATGATGACTGCTTGATAGTTTAGTGCACCATGCTTAATGGCTTAGAATTGGGACTTCAAAGACGTTTTGAACTTCATGGACCATATGAGATGTTCCAGGGGTTGAAGTTAATATTTCAAGCAAATACCCGAGTTGAGAGATATGAAGTCTCCAACAAGTTCTATAGCTAAAAGATGGAGGAGAATCGCTCAATTAATGAGCATGTGCTCAGATTGTCTGAGTACTACAATCGCTTGAATCAAGTGGGAGTTAATCTTCCGGATAAGATAGTGATTGACAGAATTCTCTAGTCACCATCACCAAGTTAGTAGAACTTCGTGATGAACTATGATATGCAAGGGATAACGGAAAAGATTCCCAAGCTCTTCGTAATGCGGAAATTGACGAAGGTAGAAATCGAGAAAAACATCAAGTGTTGATGGTAGACAAGACCACTAGTTTCAAGAAAAGGGCAAAGGGAAGAAGGGGAACTTCAAGAAGAACGGCAAGCAAGTTGCTGCTCAAGTGAAGAAGCCCAAGTCTGGTCCTAAGCCTGAGACTAAGTGCTTCTACTGCAAAGGGACTAGTCACTGGAAGCGGAACTGCCCCAAGTATTTGGCGGATAAGAAGGATGGCAAAGTGAACAAAAGTATATTTGATATACATGTTATTGATGTGTACTTTACTAGTGTTTATAGCAACCCCTCAGTATTTGATACTGGATCAGTTGCCAAGAGTAGTAACTCGAAACAGGAATTGCAGAATAATCAAAGACTAGTTAAGGGTGAAGTGACGATGTGTGTTGGAAGTAGTTCCAAGATTGATATGATCATCATCGCACACTCCCCTATACTTTCGGGATTAGTGTTGAACATAAATAAGTGTTATTTGGTTTTTGCGTTGAGCATGAATATGATTTGATCATGTTTATTGCAATACGGTTATTCATTAAAGTCAGAGAATAATTGTTGTTCTGTTTACATGAATAAAACCTTCGATGGTCATACACCCAATGAAACAAGTTCATTGGATCTCGATCGTAGTGATACACATATTCATAATATTGAAACCAAAAGATGCGAAGTTAATAATGATAGTGCAACTTATTTGTGGCACTGCCGTTTAGGTCATATTGGTGTAAAGCGCATGAAGAAACTCCATGCTGATGGGATTTTGGAATCACTTGATTATGAATCACTTGGTGCTTGCGAACCATGACTTATGGGCAAGATGACTAAAGACTCCGTTCTCCGGAACAATGGAGCGAGCAACTGACTTATTGGAAATAATACATACTGATGTATGCGATCCGATGAGTGTTGAAGCTCGCGGTGGGTCTCGTTATTTTCTGACCTTCACATTTGATTTGAGCAGATATGGGTATATCTGCTTGATGAAACATAAGTCTGAAACATTTCAAAAGAATTTCAGAGTGAAGTGGAAAATCATCGTGACAAGAAAATAAAGTTTTTACGATCTGATCGCGGAGACAAATATTTGAGTTACGAGTTTGGTCTTTAGTTAAAACAATGTGAAATAGTTTCACTACTCACGCCACCTGGAACACCACAGCATAATGGTGTGTCCGAACATCATAACCGTACTTTATTAGATATGGTACGATCTATGATGTCTCTTACCGATCTACCACTATCGTTTTGGGGTTATGCATTAAAGATAGCTGCATTCACGTTTAAAAGGGCACCATCTAAGTCCGTTGAGACGACACAATCTGAACTGTGGTTTGGCAAGAAACCAACGTTGTCGTTTCTTAAAGTTTGGGATTGTGATGCTTATATGAAAAAGTTTCATCCTAATAAGCTCAAGCCCACATCGGAGAAATATGTCTTCATAGGATACCCAAAGGACTGTTGGGTACAACTTCTATCACAAATCCGAAGGCAAGACTTTTGTTGCTAAATTCGGAGTTTTTTCAGAGAAGGAGTTTCTCTCGAAAGAAGTGAGTGGGAGGAAAGTAGAACTTGATAAGGTAATTGTACCATCTCCCTTATTGGAAAGTAGTTCATCATAGAAATCCGTTCTTGTGACTACTACACCAATTAGTGAGGAAGCTAATGATGATGATCATGTAACTTCAGATCAAGTTACTACCGAATCTCGTAGGTAAACCAGAGTGAGATCCGCACCAGAGTGGTACGGTAATCCTGTTCTGGAAGTCATGTTACTAGACCATGACGAACTTGCGAACTATGAGGAAGCAATGATGAGCCCAGATTCCGCGAAATGGTTTGAGGCCATGAAATCTGAGATATGATCCATGTATGAGAACAAAGTATGGACTTTGATGGATTTGCCCGATGATCGGCAAGCCATAGAAAATAAATGGATCTTCAAGAGGAAGACGGATGCTGATAGTAGTGTTACTATCTACAAAGCTAGAATTGTCGCAAAAGGTTTTCGACAAGTTCAAGGTGTTGACTACGATGAGATTTTCTCACTCGTATCTATGCTTAAGTCTGTCCGAATCATGTTAGCAATTGCCGCATTTTATGAAATCTGGCAAATGGATAAACAAAACTGCATTCCTTAATGGATTTACTAAAGAAGAGTTGTATACGATGCAACTAGAAGGTTTTGTCGATCCTAAAGGTGTTAACTAAATATGCAAGCTCCAGCGATCCATCTATGGACTGGTGCAAGAATCTCGGAGTTGGAATATACGCTTTGATAAGTTGATCAAAGCATATAGTTTTATACAGACTTGCGATGAAGCCTGTATTTACAAGAAAGTGAGTGAGAGCACTACATCATTTCTGATAAGTATATCTATATGACATATTGTTGATCGGAAATAATGTAGAATTATTCTGCAAAGCATAAAGGAGTGTTTGAAAGGAGTTTTTCAAAGAAAGACCTTGGTAAAGCTGCTTACATATTGAGTATCAAGATCTGTAGAGATAGATCAAGACGCTTGATAAGTTTTTCAATGAGTACATACCTTGACAAGATTTTGAAGTAGTTCAAAATGGAACAGTCAAAGAAAAAGTTTTTTGCCTGTGTTACAAGGTGTGAAGTTGAGTAAGACTCAAAGCCCGACCACGGCAGAAGATAGAAAGAGAATGAAAGTCATTCCCCATGCCTCAGTCATAGGTTCTATAAAGTATGCCATGATGTGTACCAGATCTATTGTATACCCTACCACTGAGTTTGGCAAGGAAGTACAATAGTGATCTAGGAGTAGATCACTGGACAACAGTCAAAATTATCCTTAGTGGAATAAGGATATGTTTCTCGATTATGGAAGTGACAAAAGGTTCATCGTAAAGGATTACGTCGATGCAAGTTTTGACACTAATCTAGATGAATCTAAGTCTCAATCTGGATACATATTGAAAGTGGGAGCAATTAGCTAGAGTAGCTCCATGCAGAGCATTGTTGACATAGAAATTTGCAAAATACATGCGGATCTGAATGTGGCAGACCCGTTGACTAAACTTCTCTCACAAGCAAACATGATCACTTTTTGGGTCTTAATCACATAGCGATGTGAACTAGATTATTGAATCTAGTAAACCCTTTGGGTGTTAGTCACACGGAGATGTGAACCAATCACATAAAGACGTGAACTATTGATGTTAAATCACATGGCAATGTGATCTAGATTATTGACTCTAGTGCAAGTGGGAGAGTGAAGGAAATATGCCCTAGAGGAAATAATAAAGTTATTATTTATTTCCTTATTTCATGATAAATGTTTATTATTCATGCTAGAATTGTATTAAACGGAAACATAATACATGTGTGAATACATAGACAAACAGAGTGTCACTAGTATGCCTCTACTTGACTAGCTCGTTGATCAAAGATGGTTATGTTTCCTAACCATAGACATGAGTTGTCATTTGATTAATGGGATCACATCATTAGGTGAATGATCTGATTGACATGACCCATTCCATTAGCTTAGCACCCGATCGTTTAGTATGTTGCTATTGCTTTCTTCATGACTTATACATGTTCCTATGACTATGAGATTATGCAACTCCCGTTTGCCGGAGGAACACTTTGTGTGCTACCAAACATCACAACGTAACTGGGTGATTATAAAGGAGCTCTACAGGTGTCTCCAAAGGTACATGTTGGGTTGGCGTATTTCGAGATTAGGATTTGTCACTCCAATTGTCAGAGAGGTATCTCTGGGCCCTCTCGGTAATGCACATCACTTAAGCCTTGCAAGCATTGCAACTAATGAGTTAGTTGCGGGATGATGTATTACAGAACGAGTAAAGAGACTTGCCGGTAACGAGATTGAACTAGGTATTGGATACCGACGATCGAATCTCGGGCAAGTAACATACCGATGACAAAGGGAACAACGTATGTTGTTATGCGGTCTGACCGATAAAGATCTTTGTAGAATATGTAGGAGCCAATATGGGCATCCAGGTCCCGCTATTGGTTATTGACCGGAGATGTGTCTCGGTCATGTCTACATTGTTCTCGAACCCGTAGGGTCCGCACGCTTAAGGTTTCGATGACAGTTATATTATGAGTTTATGAGTTCTGATGTACCGAAGGAGTTCGGAGTCCCGGATGATATCGGGGACATGACGAGGAGTCTCGAAATGGTCGAGACGTAAAGATTGATATATTGGACGACTATATTCGGACATCGGAAAGGTTCCGAGTGATTCGGGTATTTTTCAGAGTACCGGGTAGTTACGGGAGAAGTAATGGGCCTTGATGGGCTTTAGTGGGAAGAGGAGAAAGGGCCAAGGGGCTGCTGTGCCCCCCTCCCCTCTGGTCCGAATTGGACTAGGGAAAAGGGGGCCGGCCACCTCTCCTTCTCGTCCACTTCCTTCTCCCTTCCTCCCCTCTTGATGGACTCCTACTAGGACTTGGAGTCCTAGTAGGACTCCACATCCTGGCCGCACCAATTGCCTTGGCCGGCCTCCTCCTCCTCCATCCTTTATATACTGAGGCAAGGGGCACCCCATAGACACAAGTTGATCTTCGTGATCGTTCCTTAGCCGTGTGCGGTGCCCCCCTCCACCATATTCCACCTCGGTCATATTGTAGCGGTGCTTAGGCGAAGCCCTGCGACGGTAGTACATCAAGATCGTCACCACGCCGTCGTGCTGACGGAACTCTTCCCCGACACTTTGCTGGATCGGAGTCCGGGGATCGTCATCGAGCTGAACGTGTGCTAGAACTCGGAGGTGCCGTAGTTTCGGTGCTTGATCGGTCGGGCCGTGGAGACGTACGACTACATCAACCAAGTTAACGCTTCCATTGTTGATCTACAAGGATACGTAGATCACACTCTCCCCCTCTCGTTGCTACGCATCACCATGATTTTGCGTGTGCGTAGGAAATTTTTTGAAATTACTACGAAACCCAACAGCTTACACCTTTGGCTATCTTTGAAATGTTTTGCTACCAATTGAGTTCCATGCATCGTTTGACGATGATAGAAGGGAGGAGAACACTGGCAGGAGCTAGGGCCCTCTCCAATAATCTAAAATATACACCTCATATCAACCAAAGTTTTTGTTTAGAAATTGATATCTTTTTCTATCAAGAGGGACTAAGATCTGCGGTTTTCACGATTAGCGGAATATATAAAACAATGGCCACACAAAAATCGGATGAATTTTGCATCCAGGTCAATTTCAACAAATGCCACGAACCATGTAACATACACTCAACACAACTTAATTAGCTCAATGGTCTGTTGTACTCAGTGAGATTCTGTTGGAGAACGTAGCAATAATTCAAAAATTTCCTACGTGTCACCAAGATCAATCTAGGAGATGCTAGCAACGAGAGAGAGGGAGTGCATCTTCATACCCTTGAAGATCGCTAAGTGTAAGCGTTACAAGAACGTGGTTGATGGAGTCGTACTCGCGGCGATTCAAATCGCGGAAGATCCGATCTAGCGCCGAACGAACGGCGCCTCCGCGTTCAACACACGTACAGCCCGGGGACGTCTCCTCTTCTTGATCCAGCAAGAGGTGAGGAAGAAGTTGAGGGAGAACTCTGACAGCACGACGGCGTGGTGGTGGAGTTTGTGGTATTCCTACAGGGCTTCGCCAAGCTCTACGAAGGAGAAGGAAGAGTTGGAGGAGGGAGGGGCTGCGCCAGGGAAGGGGTGCGGCTGCCCTCTCTCTCCCTCACTATATATAGGGGTAAAGGGGGTGGAGGAGGCGCCCTAGGGTTCCCTAGGGGAGGGGCGGCGGCCATAGGGGAAACCCTAGATGGGTTTGGGCGCCCCCACCCCTAGGAAATTTGCCCCCCAAGCCGGGAGGGGTGGCTGCCCTAGGGGAGGCGCCCCCACCTCTCCAAGTTACGTGAGATGGGGTGGGAGGGGCGCTCAGCCCCTTAGTGGGCTGATGTGCCCCCTCCCCTTGGCCCATAAGGCCCCCAACGCTTGCCGGGGCCTCCAAAACCCCTTTCAGACACGCTGGCCATCACCTGGTACCCCCCGAACAATTCCGGACTCCAATACCCTTCGTCCAATATATCGATCTTCACCTTCGGACCATTCCGGAACTCCACGTCACGTCCGAGATCTCATCCGGGACTCCGAACAACCTTCGGTAACCACATACTATTTCCCATAACAACTCTAGCGTCACCGAACCTTAAGTGTGTAGACCCTACGGGTTTGGGAACCATGCAGACATGACCGAGACATCTCTCCAGCCAATAACCAATAGCGGGTTCTAGATACCCATATTGGCTCCCACATGTTCCACGATGATCTCATCGGATGAACCACGATGTCGGGGATTCAATCAATCCCGTATACAGTTCCCTTTGTCTATCGGTATGTTACTTGCCTGAGATTCGATCGTCGGTATCCCTATACCTTGTTCAATCTCGTTACCGGCAAGTCTCTTTACTCGTTCCGTAACGCATGATCCCGTGGCTAACTCATTAGTCACATTGAGCTCATTATGATGATGCATTACCGAGTGGGCCCAGAGATACCTCTCCGTCACACGGAGTGACAAATCCCAGTCTCGATTCGTGCCAACTCAACAGACACTTTCGGAGATACCCGTAGTGTGCCTTTATAGCCACCCAGTTACGTTGTGACGTTTGGCACACCCAAAGCATTCCTACGGTATCCGGGAGTTGCACAATCTCATGGTCTAAGGAAATGATACTTGACATTAGAAAAGCTTTAGCAGACGAACTATACGATCTTGTGCTATGCTTAGGATTGGGTCTTGTCCATCACATCATTCTCCCAATGATGTGATCCCATTATCAACGACATCCAATGTCCATGGTCAGGAAACCATAACCATCTATTGATCAACAAACTACTCAACTAGAGGTTTACTAGGGACATGTTGTGGTCTATGTATTCACACATGTATTACGGTTTCCAGTTAATACAATTATAGCATGAACAATAGACAATTATCATGAACAAAGAAATACAATAATAACCATTTTATTATTGCCTCTAGGGCATATTTCTAACAGTCTCCCACTTGCACTAGAGTCAATAATCTAGTTCACATCACTATGTGATTGTAATGAATCCAACACCCATGGGGTTTGTTCATATTTCTCTTGTGAGAGAGGTTTATTAGTCAATGGGTCTGAACCTTTCAGATCCATGTGTGCTTTACAAATCTCTATGTCATCTTATAGATGCAGCTACCACACGCTACTTGGAGCTATTCCAAATAACTGCTCTACTATACGAATCCGGTTTACTACTCAGAGTCATCCGGATTAGTGTCAAAGTTTGCATCGACGTAACCCTTTAGGACAAACTCTTTTACCACCTCCATAATCAAGAAAATCCCTTAGTCCACTAGTTACTAAGGATAAGTTCGACCGCTGTCATGTGATCCATTCCTGGATCACTCTTGTACCCCTTGACTAACTCATGGCAAGGCACACTTCAGGTGCGGTACACAGCATAGCATAATGTAGAGCCTATGTCTAAAGCATAGGGGACGGCCTTCGTCCTTTCTCTCTCTTCTGCCGTGGTCAGGTCTTGAGTCTTACTCAATACTCACACCTTCTAACACAGCCAAGAACTCCTCCTTTGCTGATCTATTTTGAACTCCTTCAAAATCTTGTCACGGTATGTATTCATTTGAAAGTACTATTAAGCGTTTTTTGATCTATCCTTATAGATCTTGATGCTCAATGTTCAAGTAGCTTAATCCAGGTTTTTCATTGAAAAACACTTTTCAAATAACCCTGTATGCTTTCCAGAAATTCTACATTATTTCTGATCAACAATATGTTAACATCATATACTCATCAAAAATTCTATAGTGCTCCCACTCACTTCTTTGGAAATACAAGTTTCTCATAAACTTTGTATAAACCCAAAATCTTTGATCATCTCATCAAAGCGTACATTCCAACTCCGAGATGCTTACTCCAGTCCTTAGAAGGATTCCTGGAGCTTTGCATACTTGTTAGCATCTTTCAGGATTGACAAAACCTTCTGGTTGTATCACATACAAACTTTCCTCAACAAAAACGTCGAGGAAACAATGTTTTGACATCCTATCTGCAAGATTTCATAAATAATGTAGTAACTGCTAACATAAGTCCAACAGACTCTTAGCATCGCTACTAGTGAGAAAGTCTCATCATAGTCAACTCCTTGAACTTGTCGGAAAACATCTTAATGACAAGTCGAGCTTTCTTAATGGTGACACTTACCATCATTGTTCATCTTCCTTTTAAAATCCATCTGCATCCAACAGCCTTACGACCATCAAGTAGTTCTTCCAAAGTCTATACTTTGTTTTTTTAATACATGGATCCTCTCTCGGATTTTATGGCCTCGAGCCATTCGTCGGAATCCGGGCCCACCATTGCTTCTCCATAGCTCGTAGGCTCATTGTTGTCTAGCAACATGACTTCCAAGACAGGATTACATACCACTCTGAAGTAGTACGCATCCTTGTCGACCTACGAGGTGTGGTAGTTACTTGATCCGAAGTTTCATGATCACTATCATAAGCTTCCACTTCAATTGGTGTAGGTGCCACAGGAACAACTTCATGTGCCCTGTTACACACTAGTTGAAGTGACGGTTCAATAACCTCATCAAGTCTCCATCATCCTCCCACTCAATTCTTTCGATAGAAACTTTTCCTTGAGAAAGGACCCGTTTCTAGAAACAATCACTTTTGATTCCGGATCTGAAATAGGAGGTATACCCAACTGTTTTGGGTATTCTATGAAGATGCATTTATCCGCTTTGGGTTCGAGCTTATCAGCCTGAAACTTTTTCACATAAGCGTCGCAGTCCCAAACTTTTAAGAAACGACAGTTTAGGTTTTTCTAAACCATAGTTCATACCGTGTCGTCTCAACGGAATTGCGTGGTGCCCTATTTAAAGTGAATGTGGTTGTCTCTAATGTCTGACCCATAAACGGTAGTGGTAATTCGATAAGAGACATCATGGTATGCACCATATCCAATAGGGTGCAGTTATGATGTTCGGACACACCATCACACTATGGTGTTCCAGGCGGTATTAGTTGTGAAACAATTTCCACAATGTCTTAATTGTGTGCCAAACTCGTAACTCAGATATTCATCTCTATGATCATATCATAGCCATTTTATCATCTTGTCACGACGGTCTTCAACTTCACTCTGAAATTAATTAAACCTTTCAATAATTCAGACTTGTGTTTCATCAAGTAAATATACTCAACATCTACTCAAATCATCTGTGAAGTAAGAACATAACGATATCCACTGCGTGCCTCAGCACTCATTGGACTGCACACATCAAAATGTATTACTTCCAACAAGTTGCTTTCTTGTTCCATCTTACTGAAAACGAGGCCTTTCAGTCGTCTTGCCCATGTGGTATGATTTGCATGTCTCAAGTGATTCAAAATCAAGTGAGTCCAGACGATCCATCTGTATGGAGTTTCTTCATGCATATCTACCAATAGACATGGTTCGTATGTCTCAATCTTTTCAAAAACGAGTGAGTCCAAAGATCCATCAACAAGGAGCTTCTTCATGCGTTTTATACCAACATGACTCAAATGGCAGTGCCACAAGTATGTGGTACTATCATTACTATCTTATATCTTTTGGCATGAACATGTGTATCACTACCATCGAGATTCAATAAACCATTCATTTTAGGTGCAAGACCATTGAAGGTATTATTCAAATAAACAGAGTAACCATTATTCTCCTTAAATGAATAACCGTATTGCGATAAACATAATCCAATCATGTCTATGCTCAATGCAAACACCAAATAACAATTATTTAGGTTTAACACCAATCTCGATGGTAGAGGGAGCGTGCGATGTTTGATCACATCAACCTTGGAAACACTTCCAACATATCGTCATCTCACCTTTAGCTAGTCTCCGTAGTCTTTTATTTTGAGTTACTAACACTTAGCAACCGAACCGGTATTTATTACCCTGGTGCTACTAGGAGTACTAGCAAAGTGTTGGGGAACGTAGTAATTTCAAAAAAATTCCTACGCACACGCAAGATCATGGTGATGCATAGCAACGAGAGGGGAGAGTGTTGTCTACGTACCCTCGTAGACCGAAAGCGGAAGCGTTAGCACAACGCGGTTGATGTAGTCGTACGTCTTCATGATCCGACCGATCCAAGTACCGAACACACGGCACCTCCGAGTTCAGCACATGTTCAGCTCGATGACGTCCCGCGAACTCCAATCCAGTAGAGTTTCACGGGAGAGTTCCGTCAGCACGACGGCATGGTGACGATGATGATGTTCTACCGTCACAGGGATTCACCTAAGCACCGCTACGATATGATCGAGGTGTATTATGGTGGAAGGGGGCACCGCACACGGCTAAGAGATCAAGAGATCAATTGTTGTCTCTATGGGGTGCCCCTGGCCACGTATATAAAGGAGTGGAGGATGAGGGGGCCGGCCAAGAGGAGGAGGCGCGCCCAAGGGGGGGCAATCCTACCCCAAGTAGGTTTTGCCCCCCCCCCTTCCTATTCCAACTAGGAGAAGGGGGAAGGAGGAAGTGGAGAGAAGGAAGGAGAAGGGGGGCCGCGCCCCTTCCCTTTCCCAATTCGGATTGGGGCAAGGGGGGCTGCGCGCCACCTCCTGCTGCCTCTCCTCTTCCACTATTTTGGGCCCATGAGGCCCAATAACCCCCGGGGGGTTCTGGTAACCCCCCGGTACTCCGGTATATATCCGATAACCCCCGGAACCATTCCGGTGTCCGAATATAGTTGTCCAATATATCAATCTTCATGTCTCGACCATTTCAAGATTCCTCTTCATGTCCGTGATTACATCCGGGACTCCGAACAACCTTCGGTACATCAAAACTCATAAACTCATAATATAACCCGCATCGAAACGTTAAGCGTGCGGACCCTACGGGTTCGAGAACTATGTAGAAATGACCGAGACATATCTCCGGTCAATAACCAATGGTGGAACCTGGATGCTCATATTGGCTCCCACATATTCTATGAAGATCTTTACCGGTCAGACCGCATAACAACATACGTTGTTCCCTTTGTCATCGGTATGTTACTTGCCCGAGATTCGATCGTCGGTATCTCAATACCTAGTTCAATCTCATTACCAGTAGGTCTCTTTACTCGTTCCGTAATACATCATTCCGCAACTAACTCATTTAGTTGCAATGCTTGCAAGGCTTAAGTGATGTGCATTACCGAGAGGGCCCAGAGATACCTCTCCGACAATCGGAGTGACAAATCCTAATCTCAAAATACGCCAACCCAACAAGTACCTTTGGAGAGACCTGTAGAGCACCTTTATAATCACCCAGTTATGTTGTGACGTTTGGTAGCACACAAAGTGTTCCTCCGGTAAACGGGAGTTGCATAATCTCATAGTCATAGGAACATGTATAAGTTATGAAGAAAGCAATAGCAACAAATTAAACAATCAAGTGCTAAGCTAACGGAATGGGTCAAGTCAATCATATCATTCTCCTAATGATGTGATCCCGTTAATCAAATGACAACTCATGTCTACGGTTAGGAAACATAACCATCTTCGATCAACGAGCTAGTCAAGTAGAGGCATACTAGTGACACTCTGTTTGTCTATGTATTCACACATGTATTATGTTTCCGGTTAATACAATTCTAGCATGAATAATAAACATTTATCATGATATAAGGAAATAAATAATAACTTTATTATTGCCTTTGGGGCATATTTCCTTCATAGAGTACACTATAATATAACGTATATTCAAAATACTTCTGTCGACCTTGCCAGCCTTCTCATCTACCAAGTATCTAGGGTAGTTCTGCTTCAGTGACCGTTCCCCTCACTAGAGAAGCACTTAGTCTTGGGTTTGGGTTCAACCTTGGGTTTCTTCACTAGAGCAGCAACTGATTTTCCGTTTCATGAAGTATCCCTTCTTTCCCTTGCCCTTCTTGAAACTAGTGGTTTAACCATCAACAATTGATGCTCCTACTTGATTTCTACTTTCATGGTGTCAAACATCGCGAGTTGCTCAAGGATCATCATGTCTATCCCTGATATGTTATAGTTCATCACGAAGGTCCAATAGTTTGGTGGCATTGACTATGGAGAACCATCACTATCTCATCTGGAAGATTAACTCCCACTCGATTCAAGCGATTGTAGTACTCACACAATCTGAGCACATGCTCAACGATTCAGCTTTTCTCCCTTAGTTTGCAAGCTTAAGAAACTTGTCAGAGGTCTCATACCTCTTGACGTGGGCACTAGTCTGAAATCCCAATTTCAGTCTTTGGAACATCTCATATGTTCTGCGACGTTTCAAAAATGTATTTGGTGCCACAATTCTAAACCGTTAGCATTACGCACTGAACTATCACGTAGTCATCAAAACGTGTATGTCAGATGTTTCCCAACATCTACAGACGATGCTCGAGGTTCAACACACTGAGCGGTGCATTAAGGACATAGCCCTTCTGTGCAGCAATGAGGACAATCCTCAGTTCACGGACCCAGTCCACATAATTGCTACTGTCAACTCTCAACTAAATTTTTCTCTAGGAACATATCTTAAACAGTAGAACTAAATTGTAAGCTACGACATAATTTGCAAAGACCTTTTGACTATGTTCATGATAATTAAGTTCATCTGATTATTTAATGAACTCCCACTTAGATAGACATCCCACTAGTCATCTAAGTGATACATGATCCGAGTCAACTAGGCCATGTCTGATCATCACGTGAGACGGACTAGTCATCATCGGTGAACATCTTCATGTTGATCGTATCTACTATACGACTCATGTTCGACCTTTCGGTCTCTTGTGTTCCGAGGCCATGTTTGTACATGCTAGGCTCGTCAAGTCAACCTAAGTGTTTCGCATGTGTAAATCTGGCTTACACCCGTTGTATGCGAACGTTAGAATCTATCACACCCGATCATCACGTGGTGCTTCGAAACAATGAACCTTCACAACGGTGCACAGTTAGGGGGAACACTTTCTTGAAATTTTAGCGAGGGATCATCTTATTTATGCTACCGTCGTTCTAAGAAAATAAGATGTAAACATGACAAACATCACATGAAAATCATAAAGTGACATGATATGGCCAATATCATCTTGCGCCTTTTGATCTCCATCTTCGAGGCACGACATGAACACCATCGTCACCAGCATGACACCATGATCTCCATCATCGTGTCTTCATGAAGTTGCCTCGCCAACTATTACTTCTACTACTATGGCTAATGGTTAGCAATAAAGTAAAGTAATTACATGGCGTTTTCATTGACACGCAGGTCATAAATAAATTAAGACAACTCCTATGGCTCCTGCCGGTTGTCATACTCATCGACATGCAAGTCGTGATTCCTATTACAAGAACATGATCAATCTCATACATCACATATATCATTCATCACATCCTTTTGGCCATATCACATCACATAGCATACCATGCAAAAACAAGTTAGACGTCCTCTAATTGTTGTTGCATGTTTTACGTGGCTGCTATGGGTTTCTAGCAAGAACGTTTCTTACCTACGCAAAAGCCACAACGGTGATATGCCAATTGCTATTTACCCTTCATAAGGACCCTCTTCATCGAATCCGATCCGACTAAAGTGGGAGAGACAGACACCCGCTAGCCACCTTATGCATCAAGTGCATGTCAGTCGGTGGAACCTGTCTCACGTAAGTGTACGTGTAAGGTCGGTCCGGGCCGCTTCATCCCACAATGCCACCGAATCAAGATAAGACTAGTAATGGCAAGCAAATTGAACAAACATCGCCCACAACTACTTTGTGTTCTACTCGTGCATAGAATCTACGCATAAACCTAGCTCATGATGCCACTGTTGGGGAACGTAGCAATAATTCAAAAATTTCCTACGTGTCACCAAGATCAATCTAGGAGATGCTAGCAACGAGAGAGAGGGAGTGCATCTTCATACCCTTGAAGATCGCTAAGCAGAAGCGTTACAAGAACGTGGTTGATGGAGTCGTACTCGTGACGATTCAAATCGCGGAAGATCCGATCTAGCGCCGAACGGACGGCGCCTCCGCGTTCAACACACGTACAGCCCGGGGACGTCTCCTCCTTCTTGACCCAGCAAGAGGTGAGGAAGAAGTTGAGGGAGAACTCTGACAGCACGACGGCGTGGTGGTGGAGTTTGTGGTATTCCTGCAGGGCTTCGCCAAGCTCTACGGAGGAGAAGGAAGAGGGAGGAGGGAGGAGCTGCGCCAGGGAAGGGATGCGGCTGCCCTCTCTCTCGCTCACTATATATAGGGGTAAGGGGGGTGGAGGAGGCGCCCTAGGGGAGGGGCGGCGGCCATAGGGGAAACCCTAGATGGGTTTGGGCGCCCCCACCCCTAGGAAACTTGCCCCCCAAGCCGGGAGGGGTGGCTGCCCTAGGGGAGGCGCCCCCACCTCTCCAAGTTACGTGAGATGGGGTGGGAGGGGCGCTCAGCCCCTTAGTGGGCTGGTGTGCCCCCTCCCCTTGGCCCATAAGGCCCCCCAACGCTTGCCGGGGCCTCTGAAACCCCTTTCGGACACGCTGGTCGTCACCTGGTACCCCCGGAACAATTCCGGACTCCAATACCCTTCATCCAATATATCGATCTTCACCTTTGGACCATTCCGGAACTCCTCGTCACGTCCGGGATCTCATCCGGGACTCCGAACAACCTTCGGTAACCACATACTATTTCCCATAACAACTCTAGCGTCACCGAACCTTAAGTGTGTAGACCCTACGGGTTTGGGAACCATGCAGACATGATCGAGACATCTCTCCGGCCAATAACCAATAGCGGGTTCTGGATACCCATATTGGCTCCCACATGTTCCACGATGATCTCATCGGATGAACCACGATGTCGGGGATTCAATCAATCCCGTATACAATTCCCTTTGTCTATCGGTATGTTACTTGTCCGAGATTCGATCATCGGTATCCCTATACCTTGTTCAATCTCGTTACCGGCAAGTCTCTTTACTCGTTCCGTAACGCATGATCCCGTGGCTAACTCATTAGTCACATTGAGCTCATTATGATGATGCATTACCGAGTGGGCCCAGAGATACCTCTCCGTCACACGGAGTGAGAAATCCCAGTCTCAATTCGTGCCAACTCAACAGACACTTTCGGAGTTTCCCGTAGTGTGCCTTTATAGCCACCCAGTTACGTTGTGACGTTTGGCACACCCAAAGCATTCCTACGGTATCCGGGAGTTGCACAATCTCATGGTCTAAGGAAATGATACTTGACATTAGAAAAGCTTTAGCAGACGAACTATATGATCTTGTGCTATGCTTAGGATTGGGTCTTGTCCATCACATCATTCTCCCAATGATGTGATCCCGTTATCAACGACATCCAATGTCCATGGTCAGGAAACCATAACCATCTATTGATCAACGAGCTAGTCAACTAGAGGTTTACTAGGGACATGTTGTGGTCTATGTATTCACACATGTATTACGGTTTCCAGTTAATACAATTATAGCATGAACAATAGACAATTATCATGAACAAAGAAATACAATAATAACCATTTTATTATTGCCTCTAGGGCATATTTCCAACAGTCTCCCACTTGCACTAGAGTCAATAATCTAGTTCACATCACTATGTGATTGTAATGAATCCAACACCCATGGGGTTTGTGTTGGAAATATGCCCTAGAGGCAATAATAAAAGCATTATTATTATATTTCCTTGTTCATGATAATTGTTTTTATTCATGCTATAATTGTGTTATCCGGAAATCGTAATGCATGTGTGAATAACAGACACCAACATGTCCCTAGTGAGCCTCTAGTTGACTAGCTCGTTGATCAACAGATAGTCATGGTTTCCTGACTATGGACACTGGATGTCATTGATAACGAGATCACATCATTGGGAGAATGATGTGATGGACGAGACCCAATCCTAAACATAGCACAAGATCGTATAGTTCGTTTGCTAGAGTTTTGCAATGTCAAAGTATCTTTTCCTTAGACCATGAGATCGTGTAACTCCCGGATACCGTAGGAGTGCTTTGGGTATGCCAAACGTCACAACGTAACTGGGTGACTATAAAGGTAGACTACGGGTATCTCCGAAAGTGTCTGTTGGGTGACATGGATCAAGACTGGGATTTGTCACTCCGTATGACGGAGAGGTATCACTGGGCCCACTCGGTAATGCATCATCATAATGAGCTCAGAGTGACCAAGTGTCTGGTCACGGGATCATGCATTACGGTACGAGTAAAGTGACTTGCCGGTAACGAGATTGAACGAGGTATTGGGATACCGACGATCGAATCTCGGGCAAGTAACATATCGATAGACAAAGGGAATAGCGTACGGGGTTGATTGAATCCTCGACATCGTGGTTCATCCGATGAGATCATCGTGGAGCATGTGGGAGCCAACATGGGTATCCAGATCCCGCTGTTGGTTATTGACCGGAGAGTCGTCTCGGTCATGTCTGCTTGTCTCTCGAACCCGTAGGGTCTACACACTTAAGGTTCAGTTACGCTAGGGTTGTAGGGATATGTATATGCAGTAACCCGAATGTTGTTCGGAGTCCCGGATGAGATCCCGGACGTCACGAGGAGTTCCGGAATGGTCCGGAGGTAAAGATTTATATATGGGAAGTCCTGTTTCGGGCATCGGGACAAGTTTCGGGGTTATCGGTATTGTACCGGGACCACCGGAAGGGTCCCGGGGGTCCACCGGGTGGGTCCACCTGTCCCGGGGGGCCACATGGGCTGTAAGGGGGTGCGCCTTGGCCTAATGGGCCAAGGGCACCAGCCCCACATAGGCCCATGCGCCTAGGGTTTAGAAGGGGAAGAGTCCTAGGAGGGTAAGGCACCTCCTAGGTGCCTTGGGGGGGGAGGGAAACCCCCCTAGGCCGTCGCACCCCCTAGGAGATTGGATCTCCTAGGGCCGGCCACCCCCCTTGGCACCCCTATATATAGTGGGGGAGAGGAGGGACTTCATACCTGAACGCCTCGGCCTTTGGTTGCCTCCTTCTCCCTCCCCAACACCTCCTCAACCTCCATAGTGCTTAGCGAAGCTCTGCCGGAGTACTGCAGCTCCATCAACACCACGCCGTCGTGCTGCTGCTGGTGCCATCTCCCTCAACCTCTCCTCCCTCCCTTGCTGGATCAAGAAGGAGGAGACGTGGCTGTTCCGTACGTGTGTTGAACGCGGAGGTGCCGTCCGTTCGGCGCTGGTCATCGGTGATTTGGATCACGTCGAGTACGACTACATCATCACCGTTCTTTTGAACGCTTCCGCTCGCGATCTACAAAGGTATGTAGATGCATCTAATCACTCGTTGCTAGATGAACTCCTAGATGATCTTGGTGAAACGAGTAGGAAAATTTTTGTTTTCTGCAACGTTCCCCAACAGTGGCATCATGAGCTAGGTCTATGCGTAGTTCTTCTTGCGCGAGTAGAACACAATTTGTTGTGGGCGTAGATTTGTCAACTTTCTTGCCGTTACTAGTCCTTTCTTGCTTCAGCGGTATTGTGGGATGAAGCGGCCCGGACCAACCTTACACGTACGCTTACGTGAGACCGGTTCCACCGACTAACATGCACTAGTTGCATAAGGTGGCTGGCGGGTGTCTGTCTCTCCTACTTTAGTTGGAGCGGAATCGATGAACAGGGTCCTTATGAAGGGTAAATAGAAGTTGACAAATCACGTTGTGGCTTTAACGTAGGTAAGAAAACGTTCTTGCTAGAACCCTAATTCAGCCACGTAAAACTTGCAACAACAATTAGAGGACGTCTAACTTGTTTTTGCAGCAAGTGGTTTGTGATATGATATGGCCAAAGTTGTGATGAATGATGAATGATCTATATGTGATGTATGAGATGTTCATGCTATTGTAATAGGATTCACGACTTGCATGTCGATGAGTATGACAACCGGCAGGAGCCATAGGAGTTGTCTTTATTCTTTTATATGACCTGCGTGTCATCAAGAAACGCCATGTAAATTACTTTACTTTATTGCTAAACGCGTTAGCCATAGTAGTAGAAGTAATAGTTGGCGAGCAACTTCATGGAGACACGATGATGGAGATCATGATGATGGAGATCATGGTGTCAAGCCGGTGACAAGATGATCATGGAGCCCCAAGATGGAGATCAAAGGAGCTATGTGATATTGGCCATATCATGTCACGTTTATTATTTGATTGCATGTGATGTTTATCATGTTTTGCATCTTGTTTACTTAGAACGACGGTAGTAAATAAGATGATCCCTCACAATAATTCAAGAAGTGTTCCCCCTAACTGTGCACCGTTGCGACAGTTCGCTGTTTCAAAACACCACGTGATGATCGGGTGTTTTATTCAGACGTTCACATACAACGGGTGTAAGACAGATTTACACATGCAAACACTTAGGTTGACTTGACGAGCCTAGCATGTACAGACATGGCCTCGGAACACAGAAGACCGAAAGGTCGAGCATGAGTCGTATAGAAGATACGATCAACATGAAGATGTTCACCGATGTTGACTAGTCCGTCTCACGTGATGATCGGACACGGTCTAGTTTAACTCGGATCATGTAATACTTAGATGACTAGAGGGATGTCTAATCTAAGTGGGAGTTCACTAATAATTTGATTAGTTGAACTTAATTATCATGAACTTAGTCTAAAATCTTTGCAATATGTCTTGTAGATCAAATGGCCAACGTAGTCCTCAACTTCAACGCGTTCCTAGAGAAAACTAAGCTGAAAGACGATGGCAGCAACTATACGGACTGGGTCCGGAACCTGAGGATCATCCTCATAGCTGCCAAGAAAGATTATGTCCTACAAGCACCGCTTGGTGACGCACCCGTTCTCCCTGCAGAACAAGATGTTATGAACGCTTGGCAGGCACGTTTCGATGACTACTCCCTCGTTCAGTGCGGCATGCTTTACAGCCTAGAGCCGGGGCTCCAAAAGCGTTTTGAGAGACATGGAGCATATGAGATGTTCGAAGAGCTGAAAATGGTTTTCCAAGCTCATGCCCGGGTCGAGAGATATGAAGTCTCCGACAAATTCTTCAGCTGTAAGATGGAGGAAAACAGTTCTGTCAGTGAGCACATACTCACTATGTCTGGGTTGCATAACCGCTTGACTCAGCTGGGAGTTAATCTCCCGGATGATGCGGTCATTGACAGAATCCTCCAGTCGCTTCCACCAAGCTACAAGAGCTTTGTGATGAACTTCAATATGCAGGGGATGGAAAAGACCATTCCTGAAGTATTTGCTATGCTGAAATCAGCAGAGGTAGAAGTCAGGAAGGAACATCAAGTGTTGATGGTCAATAAAACCACTAAGTTCAAGAAAGGCAAGGGTAAAAAGAACTTCAAGAAGGACGGCAAGGAGGTTGCCGCGCCCGGCAAGCAAGCTGCCGGGAAGAAGCCAAAGAATGGACCCAAGCCCGAGACTGAGTGCTTTTATTGCAAGGGAAGCGGTCACTGGAAGCGGAACTGCCCTAAGTACTTAGCGGATAAGAAGGCCGGCAAAACAAAGGTATATGTGATATACATGTAATTGATGTGTACCTTACTAGTGCCCGTAGTAGCTCCTGGGTATTTGATACCGGTGCAGTTGCTCACATTTGTAACTCAAAGCAGGGGCTGCGGAATAAGCGGAAACTGGCAAAGGACGAGGTGACGATGCGCGTCGGGAATGGTTCCAAGGTCAATGTGATCGCCGTCGGCACGCTACCTCTGCATCTCCCTTCGGGATTAGTTTTAAACCTTAATAATTGTTATTTAGTGCCAGCTTTGAGCATGAACATTGTATCGGGATCTCGTTTAATTCGAGATGGCTACTCTTTTAAATCTGAGAATAATGGTTGTTCCATTTTTATGAGAGATATGTTTTATGGTCATGCTCCTATGGTGAATGGTTTATTCCTTATGAATCTCGAACGTGATGCTACACATATTCATAATGTGAGTACCAAAAGAAGTAAGGTTGATAATGATAGTCCCACATACTTGTGGCACTGCCGCCTTGGTCACATAGGTGTTAAACGCATGAAGAAGCTCCATGCTGATGGACTTTTAGAGTCTCTTGATTATGAATCATTTGACACGTGCGAACCATGCCTTATGGGTAAAATGACCAAGACTCCGTTCTCAGGAACAATGGAGCGAGCAACCGACTTATTGGAAATCATACATACTGATGTGTGCGGTCCGATGAGTGTTGAGGCTCGCGGTGGCTATCGTTATGTTCTCACCCTCACTGATGATTTAAGTAGGTATGGGTATATCTACTTAATGAAACACAAGTCTGAAACCTTTGAAAAGTTCAAGGAATTTCAGAGTGAGGTTGAAAATCAACGTGACAGGAAAATCAAGTTTCTACGATCAGATCGTGGAGGAGAATACTTGAGTCACGAGTTTGGGGCACACTTAAGAAAATGTGGAATAGTTTCACAACTCACGCCGCCTGGAACACCTCAGCGTAATGGTGTGTCCGAACGTCGTAATCGCACTCTGTTAGATATGGTGCGATCTATGATGTCTCTTACCGATTTACCGCTTTCTTTTTGGGGCTATGCTTTAGAGACTGCCGCATTCACTTTAAATAGGGCTCCGTCGAAATCCGTTGAGACGACACCGTATGAATTATGGTTTGGGAAGAAACCTAAGCTGTCGTTTCTAAAAGTTTGGGGATGCGATGCTTATGTCAAGAAACTTCAACCTGAAAAGCTCGAACCCAAATCGGAAAAATGCGTCTTCATAGGGTACCCAAAAGAAACTATTGGGTACACCTTCTACCTCAGATCCGAAGGCAAGATCTTTGTTGCCAAGAATGGGTCCTTTCTGGAGAAAGAGTTTCTCTCGAAAGAAGTAAGTGGGAGGAAAGTAGAGCTTGATGAAGTATTACCTCTTGAACCGGAAAATGGCGCAACTCAAGAAAATGTTCCTGAGGTGCCTGCACCGACTAGAGAGGAAGTTAATGAAAATGATCAAGATACTTCTGATCAAGCCCCTACTGAAATCCGAAGGTCCACAAGGACACGTTCCGCACCAGAGTGGTACGGCAACCCTGTCTTGGAAATCATGTTGTTAGACAACGGTGAACCTTCGAACTATGAAGAAGCGATGGCGGGACCAGATTCCGACAAATGGCTGGAAGCCATGAAATCCGAGATAGGATCCATGTATGAAAACAAAGTATGGACTTTGACTGACTTGCCCGTTGAGCGGCGAGCCATAGAAAATAAATGGATCTTTAAGAGGAAGACAGACGCGGATGGTAATGTGACCATCTATAAAGCTCGGCTTGTCGCTAAGGGTTATCGACAAGTTCAAGGGGTTGACTACGATGAGACTTTCTCACCGGTAGCGAAGCTGAAGTCCGTCCGAATCATGTTAGCAATTGCCGCATTCTATGATTACGAAATATGGCAAATGGACGTCAAAACGGCATTCCTTAATGGTTTCCTTAAGGAAGAATTGTATATGATGCAGCCGGAAGGTTTTGTCGATCCTAAGAATGCTGACAAAGTGTGCAAGCTCCAACGCTCGATTTATGGGCTGGTGCAAGCATCTCGGAGTTGGAACATTCGCTTTGATGAGATGATCAAAGCGTTTGGGTTTACACAGACTTATGGAGAAGCCTGCGTTTACAAGAAAGTGAGTGGGAGCTCTGTAGCATTTCTCATATTATATGTAGATGACATACTTTTGATGGGAAATGATATAGAACTCTTGGACAGCATCAAGGCCTACTTGAATAAAAGTTTTTCAATGAAGGACCTTGGAGAAGCTGCTTATATATTAGGCATCAAAATCTATAGAGATAGATCAAGACGCCTCATAGGTCTTTCACAAAGCACATACCTTGATAAGATATTGAAGAAGTTCAATATGGATCAATCCAAGAAGGGGTTCTTGCCTGTGTTGCAAGGTATGAAATTGAGCTCAGCTCAATGTCCGACCACGGCAGAAGATATAGAAGAGATGAGCGTCATCCCCTATGCCTCAGCCATAGGTTCTATTATGTATGCCATGCTGTGTACCAGACCTGATGTAAACCTTGCCGTAAGTTTGGTAGGAAGGTACCAAAGTAATCCCGGCAAGGAACACTGGACAGCGGTCAAGAATATCCTGAAGTACCTGAAAAGGACTAAGGAAATGTTTCTCGTTTATGGAGGTGACGAAGAGCTCGTCGTAAAGGGTTACGTCGACGCTAGCTTCGACACAGATCTGGATGACTCTAAGTCACAAACCGGATACGTGTATATTTTGAATGGTGGGGCAGTGAGCTGGTGCAGTTGCAAGCAAAGCGTCGTGGCGGGATCTACATGTGAAGCGGAGTACATGGCAGCCTCGGAGGCAGCACATGAAGCAATATGGGTGAAGGAGTTCATCACCGACCTAGGAGTCATACCCAATGCGTCGGGGCCGATCAAGCTCTTCTGTGACAACACTGGAGCTATTGCACTTGCCAAGGAGCCCAGGTTTCACAAGAAGACAAGGCACATCAAGCGTCGCTTCAACTCCATTCGTGAAAATGTTCAAGATGGAGACATAGAGATTTGTAAAGTACATACGGACCTGAATGTAGCAGATCCGTTGACTAAACCTCTCCCTAGAGCAAAACATGATCAACACCAGAATTCCATGGGTGTTCGATTCATCACAATGTAACTAGATTATTGACTCTAGTGCAAGTGGGAGACTGTTGGAAATATGCCCTAGAGGCAATAATAAAAGCATTATTATTATATTTCCTTGTTCATGATAATTGTCTTTATTCATGCTATAATTGTGTTATCCGGAAATCGTAATGCATGTGTGAATAACAGACACCAACATGTCCCTAGTGAGCCTCTAGTTGACTAGCTCGTTGATCAACAGATAGTCATGGTTTCCTGACTATGGACACTGGATGTCATTGATAACGAGATCACATCATTGGGAGAATGATGTGATGGACGAGACCCAATCCTAAACATAGCACAAGATCGTATAGTTCGTTTGCTAGAGTTTTGCAATGTCAAAGTATCTTTTCCTTAGACCATGAGATCGTGTAACTCCCGGATACCGTAGGAGTGCTTTGGGTATGCCAAACGTCACAACGTAACTGGGTGACTATAAAGGTAGACTACGGGTATCTCCGAAAGTGTCTGTTGGGTGACATGGATCAAGACTGGGATTTGTCACTCCGTATGACGGAGAGGTATCACTGGGCCCACTCGGTAATGCATCATCATAATGAGCTCAGAGTGACCAAGTGTCTGGTCACGGGATCATGCATTACGGTACGAGTAAAGTGACTTGCCGGTAACGAGATTGAACGAGGTATTGGGATACCGACGATCGAATCTCGGGCAAGTAACATATCGATAGACAAAGGGAATAGCGTACGGGGTTGATTGAATCCTCGACATCGTGGTTCATCCGATGAGATCATCGTGGAGCATGTGGGAGCCAACATGGGTATCCAGATCCCGCTGTTGGTTATTGACCGGAGAGTCGTCTCGGTCATGTCTGCTTGTCTCTCGAACCCGTAGGGTCTACACACTTAAGGTTCAGTTACGCTAGGGTTGTAGGGATATGTATATGCAGTAACCCGAATGTTGTTCGGAGTCCCGGATGAGATCCCGGACGTCACGAGGAGTTCCGGAATGGTCCGGAGGTAAAGATTTATATATGGGAAGTCCTGTTTCGGGCATCGGGACAAGTTTCGGGGTTATCGGTATTGTACCGGGACCACCGGAAGGGTCCCGGGGGTCCACCGGGTGGGTCCACCTGTCCCGGGGGGCCACATGGGCTGTAAGGGGGTGCGCCTTGGCCTAATGGGCCAAGGGCACCAGCCCCACATAGGCCCATGCGCCTAGGGTTTAGAAGGGGAAGAGTCCTAGGAGGGTAAGGCACCTCCTAGGTGCCTTGGGGGGAGGGAAACCCCCCTAGGCCGCCGCACCCCCTAGGAGATTGGATCTCCTAGGGCCGGCCACCCCCCTTGGCACCCCTATATATAGTGGGGGAGAGGAGGGACTTCATACCTGAACGCCTCGGCCTTTGGTTGCCTCCTTCTCCCTCCCCAACACCTCCTCAACCTCCATAGTGCTTAGCGAAGCTCTGCCGGAGTACTGCAGCTCCATCAACACCACGCCGTCGTGCTGCTGCTGGTGCCATCTCCCTCAACCTCTCCTCCCTCCCTTGCTGGATCAAGAAGGAGGAGACGTGGCTGTTCCGTACGTGTGTTGAACGCGGAGGTGCCGTCCGTTCGGCGCTGGTCATCGGTGATTTGGATCACGTCGAGTACGACTACATCATCACCGTTCTTTTGAACGCTTCCGCTCGCGATCTACAAAGGTATGTAGATGCATCTAATCACTCGTTGCTAGATGAACTCCTAGATGATCTTGGTGAAACGAGTAGGAAAATTTTTGTTTTCTGCAACGTTCCCCAACAGTTTGTTCATATCTCGCTTGTGAGAGAGGTTTATTAGTCAATGGGTCTGAACCTTTCAGATCCATGTGTGCTTTACAAATCTCTATGTCATCTTATAGATGCAGCTACCACGCGCTACTTGGAGCTATTCCAAATAACTGCTCTACTATACGAATCCGGTTTACTACTCAGAGTCATCCGGATTAGTGTCAAAGTTTGCATCGACGTAACCCTTTACGACGAACTCTTTTACCACCTCCATAATCGAGAAAATCCCTTAGTCCACTAGTTACTAAGGATAAGTTCGACCGCTGTCATGTGATCCATTCCTGGATCACTTTTGTACCCCTTGACTAACTCAGGGCAAGGCACACTTCAGGTGCGGTACACAGCATAGCATAATGTAGAGCCTACGTCTAAAGCATAGGGGACGACCTTCGTCCTTTCTCTCTCTTCTGCCGTGGTCAGGTCTTGAGTCTTACTCAATACTCGCACCTTCTAACACAGCCAAGAACTCCTCCTTTGTTGATCTATTTTGAACTCCTTCAAAATCTTGTCACGGTATGTATTCATTTGAAAGTACTATTAAGTGTTTTTTGATATATCCTTATAGATCTTGATGCTCAATGTTCAAGTAGCTTAATCCAGGTTTTTCATTGAAAAACACTTTTCAAATAACCCTGTATGCTTTCCAGAAATTCTACATTATTTCTGATCAACAATATGTTAACATCATATACTCATCAAAAATTCTATAGTGCTCCCACTCACTTCTTTGGAAATACAAGTTTCTCATAAACTTTGTATAAACCCAAAATCTTTGATCATCTCATCAAAGCGTACATTCCAACTCCGAGATGCTTACTCCAGTCCTTAGAAGGATCCTTATGCTTACTCTAGGGGTTGAAAGACATAAGGCAACAAGGAGGCGACCAACTTTCCTCCTTGACCCGTCGGCACCGTTGTAGGTCCCTCTGCGTCCCACCAGCCGCCACGGTAGCGAGAGGACGGGGGAATCTCGGATCTATGTGTCTAGTTTGTGTCCCGTAGGGTTCTTGACTTTTTTCATGGCTGGTGAAGTTGGGGCGGTAAGTTGGGGCGGTGGTAGTGATGTGAATAGTAGTGGTTCATCGGCTTTCTGCATGTCATTGGCTTTCCTCTGAGTGACACCGATGAGTAGGAGGATGGGTGTCCATCGCTAGCCGCACTCGGTCTGCCGTGATTAGCATTTGTCCATTGCGGCGACATGCTGAGGGGATGATGTTGCCGCATGTTTTTGTTCTCCACCTCCAATTTCGTTTGTTGAAGCCAGCTAAGTAGGAATTCATTGAAGAACTTGTGAGGATTATGTCCCTCTCAAGTGCTTGTGCCTTTCCGCAAAACAATAAGGGCGGTTGGCAATATCGATTACGGGTGTTGGTTCAGGATCCAACAGTAATCATCATAGGATTGTGCACGTAGCTGGTTGCCTAGATGGGATTCCCACAAGGCAGTTTACCAAATTCAGGCCCTCACTGTCGAGGTAACACCATACTCCTTTGATGTATTATGGTGGACTAGCCTCTTATGAGAACTAGGCTTTTGAGTATAATGGTGAGATTGCAAGGATCGTGTATGTAAGAGATGATTTATGGAGAAAAGACCCTAGCCATGCCTTATATAGGGGGACATGGCTAGGGTTTACATGATTCACTGGTCGGTGCAATCTAGCCTAATCTCCTGGGATACTCCTAGATCCGGGCATGATAGATTGATAGTCTTGTACACCAAGTAAAATTTTGAGGGGCTTTACACCAGCGGCGGAGCGTCATGGGGATCAAACCGGGCCATGGCGCGTTCTTGTCCTTGTCTCTGGCTTTCTCTCTAGAGTTGTTACAAATTTTGCCCAAGAACCATCGATGGCCCACTAGCAAGTGACCGGCCTGTCCTTCAGTATGTTTGACACTCTGCCACTCACTTACACCAAGTTGATCCCTCCATTGGTCAAGTCGTGGGCTTGGGCCACCCTGTGGCCCAATGAGCCGACAGCCGGCCTACGAGTACACCCAGGGGCCTGCCATCATCAACCAGTGTGGTTTTTTCTCAAAACAAAAAAAATCAACCAGCGTGAACCAATACCCTGGTATTAATACCAATCCTTAATTTGGATTTGAAATGAACTTGTTAATATCAGCATGATCTGGTCACGCAAGGAAAACCGGGGACGCACTTTTCAATTCTCCATAGGTGGATAGAGAGAGACCTACTCGGGTTTCACTTTCACCCAAGTGGCGAAGCTAGTTCAAGCAGTGGTAGTGCCACAACGCGGCAAGGCAAGGCAAAACATTCCCCCGGGGTGTGGGTGAGCCGGCGTATACGCTGTTGCACGGGAGTCAAACGACGGATCGCCATCACCGCCACGGCCGTATCTCACCGGAGCGCGACGGCCGGCGCAAGGTCGGCACCATCGCAGCCGTCGAGCCGCCCCCGCCGGGACATCTCTACCGCCCCTAGAGCCAGCTAGGCCAGCACCACCTCCCATCCGTCATCCCTAGCTCACAGGGCTCGCACAGGCACAGCCCTCTATCTCTGACGGGTCAACAAGCGGGCCCACCCGCCACTCACTCGCCTCACCTCGCCTCGCCCCGTCTCTCTCTAACATTCCCCCCTCTCTCTCTCTATCTCTATCCGCCCACATGCGCTCTCCCTCTCTCCTCGAAGCCCCGTTTATTTATTCTCGCCTCTCCTCGTTCCCCCATCCCATCCCATCCCATCCCATCCGTCTCTCTCTTCTCCCTTCCTTCGATTGCAGTCCATGTCCGAGGAACAGTAGTTAGTTCACAGCACAACACCACCGCGCCAATTAGTTTGTTAAGTTAGGAGCTTGTGATCAAGGCAGCAAGGCGAGAAGCTGAAGCTCTAGCTAGCTCTGGCGGGCATGTTTCCGGCGGAGGCGTCGTTCGCCGGCGCGGAAGCGGCCATGCTGCCGCCCTTCTTCGTGGGCTCCATGTGGCAGTCGGCGCCAGGCGGCGGCGCGGCTGCCTTGTCCGAGGAGGACGAGGTAGCCGCCGCTGCGGCTGCCGAGGCAGCGCACGACCGCGCGGTGGCGGCGACGCGGAACCACCGCGAGGCCGAGAAGCGCCGCCGCGAGCGGATCAAGTCGCACCTCGACCGCCTCCGCGCCGTCCTCGCCTGCGACCCCAAGGCATGCAATTTCATTACACATCTAAGTCCTGTGCCCTCGTGATTTCCCCCTAATTTAGTTTCTGCGCAACATGCTCGATGCGAGATCGATCAAGCGAAATCTTTATGGAAGAACTGGATTGCGTGTCATGCATCTAGAATTCTACTGTGGATTGCAGTGGCTAGATGCTACCCCCATGAGTAGCTAGCTGCTACGGTTCTCAGCTCAGCTAATCCTTGTGATTAAAGCTGGATTTTGTGTGCGCAAGTAGCACTAGAATGGAGCCTCTCCTAACTACTAGCTGCTATCATCCTATGAATGACACTGACTAGCTAGGTCAGGTTAGGGCTGCCTCGTCTCTTGGCTTGTTCCTCTCCATGATTTGCTTCTTTTGTGCCTAGTACCATGTCTACAATTTTGCATAATTTTTCACCTTCTCCTCTCTACCCTTTTTCATTTCTGATCAATCATACGCTCTAGGGTTCGTCATCTGAGAGATTGATTGTGCAAACAAGATTTCTTGATGAACTTTAGCTCATGAACTCATCTTGTACATGTGTGTTTACAGATAGACAAGGCAACGCTGCTGGCCAAGGCGGTGGAGAGGGTGCGGGAGCTGAAGCAGCGCATGGACGGCGTCGTTGGCGAGGCGGCGGCGCCGGCGAGCCACCTGTTCCCCACGGAGCACGACGAGATCGTGGTGCTCGCGTCGGGAGGCGGCGCCGGCGGCGCGGCGGCCGTGTTTGAGGCCTCCGTCTGCTGCGACGACCGCTCCGACCTCCTCCCGGGCCTCATCGACACGCTGCGCGCGCTCCGCCTCCGCACGCTCCGCGCCGAGATGGCCACCCTCGGCGGCCGCGTCCGCAACGTGCTCGTCCTCGCGCGCGACGCCGGAGGACACGCCGACGACGACTACTCCACATCCTCCGAGGACGGCGGCGCCGACTTCCTCAAGGAGGCCCTGAGGGCCCTCGTGGAGAGGCAGGGGGCTGCCGCCGGCGACCGGCCCAAGAGGAGACGCGTCGCCGACATGAACATGCAAGCGGCTGCTTAATGAATCAGCTAGCCGGCCGGCGGCCATAGCTCATAGTATCTGGTCGATATGATTGCATATGGCGATGGATCTCATGCATGCCATGGTAATGGTACTACTACTACTACTATACAGCGTGTTAATTTGCTTTCAAGGTTAATTAGTTTTGTGTGATGGTTAATTAGTTCCAATTCTCCATATATACCACTATATGGCTAGCTAACTCTCCTTGGTGATGCCAATATGCCATGTATAATTAGGGATATATATATTACTACTCTTTTACCATTAGGGTTTGCTTGAGCTTTAATCAAATGTTGCTTCAAAGCCATGGCAAACCCAGCCCCTAAAATAACAGTTAATGTCAGAATATATGCACAATGCAAAGTTCCAGACTTGATTGCCATATGCTACATATACATTGGATAACTCTGGAAGCATTTCTGTTTACAAGATCCCACAAGTCCATTTTTGATCATGTCAGGGCATGCAGCTAGCTAGCTAGCCTTATATGCATGCATGCATGTAAGACAAGTCTTCGGATCAAACAAAGATGTTTGCATGCATACATGTAGCAATGCATGGCAAGTCCTAAGATCAAAACAAAGATGGTTGTTCCAACGCATTGCATAGCAATGTAGCAGCATGCTTCCTGTCTGTCCGGTCTTGTGAATGAATGAAAAAAGAATGAATGTTTGGGGCTTGGACATATTGAATGATCTAGGCATGCATATGCCAGTTTGATTGTTTGAATATGGAGAAGAGGAAAGGGGAACCAATCAATGATTGCTTGTATTGGTGCATGCTGCAGTGCACAGTAGTATGGCTAGCCAGTGTGGCATGCAGAGCAGAGAGCAGTGAGCAGCTAGCTCTCATGACACATGAGTGCATGCATGGACTAGTTTGCTAGTACTGGTACTACATGCATGCTGATGCCTGCTGCTGCATGCCCTGTCTGGTCTGGGAAAGGGGGGAAGGTGGATGAGCTTTTGTTTCTTGCTGGTTTCCTTTTGTAATCTTGCTCCTCTATGGCTTTTTTTAGAGGGAGGAGGGAGGGGCAGAGATCTCCATGTCAGGCCACCCACTGTGTCTGTGTGCATGCTCTTTTGTGGGGACAAAAGGAAGACATGGGGTGTGTGTAAAAAGAGGTAATAGCACTCCAGGTACCCTAACTTGCACACAATGTGATGATCTAGTCCCAAAGTTGCAAAACTAGACCAACCCATACCCCAACTTGCATCCAATGTGATGATTTAGTCCCAGGCCAATCAGAGCTCGCCAATTGGCTGCCAAGTGGCTGGGCCGGTCAGCGCTGACAGTTTTGCACAAAACCCCCTGCTGTTTCCCTGATTCAACCCGTAGTTACCCCCACCTGAATTAAATCTGTCAGAGGAATCCACTTCACGTCCGGTCCTGCAGCAGCGATGGAGGGCAAGGAGGAGGACGTGCGGCTCGGGGCGAACAAGTACTCGGAGCGTCAGCCCATCGGCACGGCGGCGCAGGGGTCCGAGGACAAGGACTACAAGGAGCCCCCGCCGGCGCCGCTGTTCGAGCCCGGCGAGCTCAAGTCCTGGTCCTTCTACCGCGCCGGCATCGCCGAGTTCATGGCCACCTTCCTCTTCCTCTACGTCACCATCCTCACCGTGATGGGCTACAGCGGCGCCACCTCCAAGTGCGCCACCGTCGGCATCTAGGGCATCGCGGTTCCGGCCACCCCAATCTCGCGCGCACGACCACCATCCTCCGCTCCCTGCAGAAATCCCTCGCCGCCGCTCTTGTGCTCAGGCCGAATCTCAACACCAACCGACGCGCCATCCTCCTCTCCCTCCCGTCTCCGGTGCCAACACAGGCCACTTTACTTGACCCCGGTCGGCCGGCCGGCCATCCACGACGTCTGGTGCATAAGAAATCATCTTCCGCTGGCCGACGGACGGCGCTGGTTGGGTGGGGCGGGGATCCAGCAGAGATGGCAAGGGGACAAGAGACGACCAAGCTCTGCTCTTTGCTCTCTGTTTCTTTTCTCTTCCTCATGATGCATTAAGCGCTCCTTCAACAATGGTGCCTGCCGGTGCCGGGTGTCGCGCGCTCCCCTCCATCTCGTCGCAGCCTTCGCCTTCGGAGGTGCCCTCTCTCGCCTTCGGAGTACAAGGAGCAGAGCACAATGCGTGCGTGCAAGCGCTCGCGCTTGGAGGTGGGGCTTGTTCTTCGCCGGCCATCCCCATCGCCGCTACGGCAACCAAATCCAGCTCCTCTCCTCCCGCTCCGCTCAGTTGGAGCCTTGGAGGACTCGTCTCCGTCGATTTCGACCCAAGCCACAGCCTTCTCCTTCGTTCCTCGCACCAATTCCACCGGACCCGCCCACACAGCCGTGCCGTGCCGTCCCGTCGATTTAACGCTCGCCGCTCCTTCTTCCCCACTTGCAACCTACGGAAACAGCACAACAAAGGGCGCATCTTTTTTGTGCCCCTCGTCACGCCGGCTTTTCACCCGGGTTGCAGCTGGAAGCTCTCGCCGGCGCCGGGTGCGGTTCCGGCCAACGCTGAGCGTGTGACAGATTTAATTCAGGTGGGGGGTAACTGCGGGTTGAATCAGAGAAACAGCAGGGGGTTTTGTGCAAAACTGCCAGCGCTGACCGGCCCAGCCAATTGGCGAGCTCTGATTGGCCTGGGACTAAATCATCACATTGGATGCAAGTTGGGGTATGGGTTGGTCTAGTTTTGCAACTTTGGGACTAGATCATCACATTGTGTACAAGTTAGGGTACCTGGGGTGCTATTATCTCGTGTAAAAATGTAAACTTGTAATCAAGCCATTGCTGTGATGTGCTTTCTGCCCACACTGGCTACTTGCTGGGGCTGGCAATGGCATGGCTACTTTGCTGGCTAGCTTGGCAGTTGGCATGCAGAAGTAGGTCACATGAATACACATACCTAAACGCTTGAATCTAGGGCGTGGAAGTAAATGTGATTGGTTTTGTTATTGTGACACTGTGTATATGGTAAGTAATCCATGGGCATGCCAAGTTGAAATGAAAAAAAAAATCAGGCATTTCATGTACGCAAGCAATAATCAACTAAACCAATCAGTGTATTCTTTCTGAAAACATGAATAAAAATTGTCATCCACGTCCATATTGCAATATACTTGAAAATAGTGAGAAATCGAGTTACAGGCTTACAGCATACATAAGAACTTTGATTCATAGGATTCAAAATAGATAGGGCACATTGTTATGCAGAGACCGGATAAGACTTCATTTCAAGTGAGGTCTGGGTTTCTGCCTAGTGGTAGAGGTTCATAGTGGTGCATCCATGTTGATTAACTAGGGTTCAAATCCTATCTCATCCGGGTGGGTTCTATCCTACCCACTGGACATCATTTTTGATATCTTGGTGTGATGTTTTGAGTGAACGGAATATCCCTTTAAAAGAGATAAGCATATTACATGTGTCAATCCATAATCAACACAAAATAATGGGTTTGATTTCGACATGGAGAGGAAAATAGGAACCTATAGAGATTTTTCCAAGAAGATAGACTTGATCGAAATTTTCCTTTAAAACTGAGAGCAAAGTTCCCACATAGAAAAACTTCCAAAGATTCATTACTCAATAAAAGTTCCAAGGATTTGAACTCTTAAAAGAACAAATTCATTTGAATCACTGAAAGCTAAGAGAGAGGCCAAAAGACACATGGAGTCATGGAGTGCAATACAATTACTGGTGGGCACAGATTTATGTAATTATTTCATCATAGTTTCCATCATTGTTTTACCAATACTACTAATACATCATTAAGGAGGACAGACTTTCAGAAGATCACATGCATATGTGTACGTAAGGCTGTGTCTCTGCGGCACAGTACTAGTATGTCGTTGCTAGTTCCAATCTTTTTATCAGACGAGAGCAGCTGCAGGAATCACATGTTTTCTACATCGAGATAACAAAAGAATGCCGTGTGTCTGTACGACTGTATATATACATATCTATGCCAGGGCAGGGCCGGGCTAGATGGAGTAGCTAGCAGGGCATGGCAGAAGTTCTGATCCGAGCTCCCAGCAGAGAGAATGCAATATTAATTGTTCAGAGTTATGATGCGTACGGGTATGCATTGTTTTCATGATTTAAGCATGCTTTTTATGACAACAAATAACCATTGAATCATCATCGAAATACTCCTTCTGTTCCTAAATCACGTCTTTTTAGAGATTTCAATAAGGACTACATACAGATGTATATAGATATATTTTAGATTGTAGATTCACTCATTTTGCTCCATATGTAGTCCGCATTGAAATCTCTAAAAAGACTGATATTTAAAAACATAGAGAGTATAAGTTATTCATCATAACACATTGGCAACTATTTTTAATGTGATTCCAATGTGCGAATCAACATGTGGTTGAGTTGGTTAGGTGGACAGTGGTATCCCCAACCCACTAGGGTTCAAATCCTGGTGCTCGCATTATTCCTGAATTTATTTCAGGATTTCCGGCGATGCGCTTTCACGTTCCCGTCGACGACGAGGCGCCTACGGTGACTTCGTAAATCTCAAGATGACATGCCGGCTCAGTCTCTCAAAGGTGCTCATAGGGGTAGGGTGTGCGTGTGTGCGTTCATAGGGTGAATGTATGCGCGTGTATATGAGCGCCTGTGTCTGTACTGATGCTAAAAAAAGTGATTCCAATGATATATTTTTCACGGTATATAACTAACGTTTTATCAATCAAAATAATGGAGAAACGTCTTTCCACAAGTGTGGCCATATAAACCCGAACAGAGAAAATATATGACGCCATCCGTGACCACCTAGGTTAGAACTTCATGTTTGAATTTCATGAAGTTACAAATTATATATGAAAAAAATTTGTTTAAAAATGATATATTATTCGGTTCAAAGTACACTATTATGTGCAAATTTTAGTGATTCTGAGTCTTCAAACATACCTGACGCTCTACAAAAATCAAGGGCTACAGATCGCAGTCATCACCAGCAATCTATCTATAAACACACTATGCTCCTTAATTTTGGAGCTCTCTCATTTAATTTTGGTGTACAATATCGGATTTGGTTCAGGATTTTGACTAGGTCAACAATTTTTATTGAGATTATTTAAATTTGGTTCATAGATTTTATTCAATTGAGGTGTTCAATTCTGGATCTGGTTCCCAATTTTGACTGGATCAACCATTTGGGATCTCAATATATAGACATGCAAATCTCTTACGTGTTCTAAAAAAAATCAAGGGCTTGAGTGAAGAACAAGAACAATTTTTTTTGGTGAATACAAGAACAAGAACAATTATCCATTAAAATGCAAGAAAAAACTTCACACTTCTCCTTTGGCCTGACTTTATAGCGCTAAGACTCTATTTAAATTTGGGTTGTAAGATTTTCATAGGAATATTGGAGGATCTGAATCCCAATGATTTTTTTCCTATGAAGGCAATTCGGATCATAGGATCGAGACTGTGAAATTCCTATGGAATCCATTCCTATGCCCCCTATTCCATAGGAATCTCAACATGAGCTGAAACTTTGGTTTATTTTTCCTTTGAGATGCTCTCTCTCTCTCTCTCAATGCTTTAAAATCCGTATGTTTATTTCCTATGCGCCATCAAAAGGTACCTCTCACAATACCCGCAAAAAAGGTACCTCTCACAAAATTCTTGTGATTCGAAACCCTGTATAACTTCATAGTGCATGGCCTTTCAATCCTATGTTTTTCTTGTTCCTACGTTTTTTATTTTCCTGCAATCGGAGAAAGCCCTTACAGTTGATCGAGGTGCAACGGACAATGTGGGAGGAGCGAGCAAAGGGAACAAAGGGTTTGTTTCCTCGAAAAACTTATCTTGGAGTGTTCAAATGCACCATGGTGTTTCGCCTCCGAAACAGTAACATGTGTTTACTTACGGTTTTGCTAATTTTCAGCTGGGATTTTCTTAGTCCTCCATTGGTACCGGGTATTGTTGATATGATGTTAGAACTGTGCAAGATTTTATTAAAAAAACTGAACTTTGAGAACAAATCCTACTATTTTTCCACTACACACGATCAAATTATTACCACCGAGATCATGAACAAATTTGTAAATCAACAAAGGATTAGCCAAAAAAAATTGTGGGGAGAAGGATTAGCCAAATTGACAACTACCGATATCAGATTCCATTTTTTACAGATGAGTAAAACAATTGAGGCGGATATACATGAGTAAATTTTGTAAGAGTAAAAAAAAGCATGAATAAATTTATAAGACTGACTGAAAAATAATTATATTCCAGTCCATGAAGGCATAAAGAATCATGTTTAACTAAATTTGCTTTGGTCCTTGTCCAGCGCTAGCGAGACAGGCCGCCCCTTGTCTGGTCGTGCCGCCATCGACTGCTGGCTGCATCAGTGACGCCACACGCGCGCGAGAAAGATGAGAAGAGAGAGAGAGAGAGAGAGAGAGAGAGAGAGAGAGAGAGAGAGAGAGAGAGAGAGAGAGAGAGAGAGAGAGAGAGAGAGAGAGAGAGAGAGAGAGAGAGAGAGCGCCGCTAGCTGGCTGGCCGTCGCTCGTCCAGTCGTCCTCCAGATTGCAGACGATGAGCGAAATAAAATGGCCGCGAGACGAACACGTGCATGTACACGAAAGTGACAATACGACGAACCAGTGGGAATGTGTATTGATGAACATATATCCTTGTGTGTAGAGAATGTGCATGTGTCGCTGTGCACGTACGTAAGGCTCTAAATCAGCCGCCCCTGCACGGTGACAATAACCAGAGGGCAAATACGAGTTTGTCACGATGGATGCATATCTTATACACGTGTGTACGTATTTAATTATATTCCCTTTTCGAAGTGGAAATGAAAAAGGAAAATCTCAAACGTCGATGTGACTTCATGGCTTGCTGGATGGAACCTAGAATCAAATCCTCGTGCTGATTTCCCAGGGACGAGGGCCAGTGAAATGTCCTAACATTGACTGCCGTACGTCCCTCTCCCAACAAAGCAGTGCCGTACGACCACCAATGGCTGCAAAACCAATGGTATTCATTATCTTTGGAAGTTTTTTCCTTTCGAATGGGTAGTTTCGTGCGAATTTCATACAAGAAAGTTTCTTTAATGAAAGAGCAAAAAAAATTGGGGGTCATTTCAGCATGTGCCAATTTATTTATTTTGAACTAGATTCAAAGCTAACTGAAACAATGGTCAAAATTCATCATGCTTTCATGAAATGTTTGACATTGTCTTGAAATATTTGTTTGTGTTTAAAAAAAGTTGAATTCTTCTCTTCGTCATCCAGCCAGCGCCTTTTGTTTCCTACTCACGTACTCGACTTGCCACAATTTCCCCGGCTAGGGTTGAAACTTTTGTCGGCAATTTTGGTGTGTACCAAAATATTCTTTTTCTCTCAAAACGTTGCACTAAAATAAAAATAGGTTGAAATATTGGTCATAATTTGATGAGAAAAGTACTTCTTTTTATCTCTCAAGTTTTTGAGGGAGATATTAATTTGGTCCCTCATCTTTCGGGTTGATATTTTGACCTTCGTGTTTCAATACGGAGCACGATTTCCTCTAAAACCACAGACAATGGGTTTAATTGCTGAATTTTCTGTTAACCAATTGGCAGGTCGAGCCACTTAACAAAAAAGCCAAGAGCTATTCCAAAAATAACAAATAAACTAACACTAAGATGAAATTTTTCGAGAGTATAAGACCCTTCGTTTCTCCTATGTGATTTTCTAGGGGAAAATCGTAGCAGCTGCCACCACTTAGCGACGACGTCACTAGCGCTAGCCAGGCCGCGCTCACGCGGCACACCAGCCATATACCGCCATCGGCGCTGCCTCCTTAGGGCATTTTCAATGCAGAGGCGCTTGTTTGGGCGCTTGCATCATTAAAAAAAGAATTAATCAATAAGCACCGGTGGAGGAGTCCGCCTTTCCAACGCACGAGCGCCGGGTTGAGCGCTTAGCTGATTTTTTTAGTGTCGATCTAGCGCCCGCCTAGCGTCAAAACAGATGCATGCGGAAAAAAAAGGCTCAAGCGCCCGACGTCAGGGGAGGCATCGATGCCAAAGGAAATCCTGGGATTGACCAGGAATCGAGCGGAACGGACGGGAAAGAGACCCTGGCGCCTAGGCTAAGCGCCTGCGTTGTAGATGCCCTTAGGTCTCCTTGACACAAGAAACCACCCCGGCGAGGAGACTACACTATCAATTCTTTAAAACTAAAAATGTAGAATTCTTTAATTTGATTACATTCGTTCAAAATATTCTAGAACTATGTCGAAATGATCAAAATTTTCATTCATTTCAGTGAGGGGTGAAAATATATTTGCTTCCAAAATGTTAAACCATGCTTCTCGACATCCATCTTTAAGCTCAAAATAGGTTTCTGCCCCCTTTAAAAATAAAGGGATATACTGTCGAACTGGTACAAAGTAGCGAGGAATAACCCTCAAACAAGCGGATCAAAAGAAAAATAAAATGGCATCCAAGACAGGGCATATGTGCTGAACTTAAAAAATAGAAAGCTGCACACCTAAAAAGAGACATCCAAGACTACTCAACAAGACCAAAGCCGTGCCGACCAGAGAAATCATCGGACATCGTGGTACCAAACACACCGAACCATCTCCGAAAAGGGGTGGCTCGCCGCTTAGACAGCCCCCTCCTTTCGGGTTATGAAGCACCGCTCCTGTTAGGAGATGGTAAGAACTAAGAACAGAGACTACAAGGACACGTTTATAAGATAGCAGAAGATCGAAACCACCCTATGCCAAAGTCGAGGACGCTACATGTCAGTGGCAAGGCAAACCGAAAGCGTTTGGGAAGCTACAACCGAGGGGCGTCGGGGATCCGTGGCGACACCCTCAAGAGGATGACGAGGCACAAGGCCAGTGTAGGCGAGCCAGAAGGATGTACTAGAGTTTTCACCCTGGAGCCCTCGTACCGTAAGAGGACCTACTGCGACGCCCTCACTTCGGGTCGTGAAGCGCCGCTCCTGTCAAGAGATGGTAAGGAAGAACAAAGACTACAAGGACACGTTTATAAGATAGCAGAAGACCGAGACCACCCTAAGCCAAAGTCCAGGATGTCGGTGACAAGGCAAACCCGAACCGGCTGGCCAGCTACAACCGAGGGGCGCCGGGGCTCCGTGGCGGTGCCCTCAAGAGGATGACGAGGCACAAGGCCACCGTCGTCGAGCCCGAAAGGACTTACGAGAGTTTTCACCCCAGAGCCCTGGTACCGTAAGAGGACCTACTGCGACGCCCTCGAGAGGGAAGCGACACCCACAGTTGCCGTCATCGTCTCCGGCACCGTCCGGAGCCCGGAAGCTACCATGCATCCACCTTTACCAAGGCCGATGGACGGTGCTACTATCAAGCATGTCACCTCCGCTGTATACGTAGACGGGGCGGTCTGACTCTGACTCTACCGCCCCAGGCCCATCCAAGATCCAGCCCCATCAAAAAAGATACAGCTCCATCGAATGCGTACGTACGGCGGTGGTTGCGGCGCTGTGGATGGATGGACCCAGAGCACGTAGGCACGTACTGTACGTGGAAGCCGCGGAGAGAGATGGACGGGCACCGGCGCAAGTAGCTCGATCGGCGTGGCGACGGCGGGTGCTTGTCCGTCGCGTGGGTACAAAGGAAGGAAGCGTGCCCGCAAGGAGATCGAGTGAAGTACTCCTACGGGGTTGGGTCCGCCGGCCTCACCCTCGTGTACGACAGTACGAGTCGCTAGCCCCGGGACCATCCTTCATATAATTTGCACACACAGACACAGTACACAGACAGGCACGTCTCTCTCGTCCATTCTCCTTCTATAATTAAGTAAGCAGAGCCGCTGCTCTCATGTGCAGTTCGGTACGTGATACCTACGGTACTAGCTACACGCGCACGCGGCCTTCATTTCATGTGCCCCTTGTCGCACGGAATGTGTGCCAGCACCACAAGCTAGAGCCGCACTGCACCGGTCCTCACGTATACTATAATGCATGCCACGTACGTACAAGTACTGTATATATACATGCATGTGTGTATCCTTAATCCCTTCCTTATGTGGGACTAAAGTACTGGCCATGAATGAACGAGCAGGCTTGCAGTACTGGCCACGAGTACTACTACGTTTTAGTAATAATTAACCACATAGCATAAGAAGGAGGAGAAGCAGAGACACAAAGAGAGGGTGTGGTGTGTGGCGTGGAGAGGAGGGCGTAGAGGATCCGGGGCGCGCGTGCTGCGAGTTGTGTCAGCGGCAATCATCATTCCCTTTGCCGGTCCCATGCATGCAACGCAACCAACCAAACGCTCTGTCCCTTTCCTTCTTCAATCTATCCCTCTATCCCTTCTCTCCCTCTCTCTCTCTCTCCGCACGTGACGATCATGCCGTCATGCTCGAACCCCGTCTCCACCTCGCCACTCTCTCTATCAATTGCTAATCATGGCTGCCACCTTTTCATTCCCCTAACTAATCACTGCTAATCATCACCGCGTCTGCGTGCCCGGCCTTAACCGCTTTACACAAGCATCGCTTTTCTTTCTCCCTTTCTTTCCATGCATCTCGGCTAGTCGGCTCCTTCCATTCCTTTTTGCTATGCATGTTTGATGTTTCCCCTTTCATTCCACACCTACCTATCACAAGCCAAGCTTTCTTGCATTGCCCGTGTAGCTAGGCAAAGGGCTCTGCCTTTCGGTAATCCAATTCCCAAGTTGGCTTGACAGCTGTTGCGCACACGTTAGACATGTGCTTACAACCCCGTCATTAGCATAATACTATAATTGCTTCAGTAGGGTCCATCGACAGCTCGACTGAGATTTTTCCTTTATGTCTAAATATAACCTAAAACATCATGTTTTTTTGGCGGAAAGGCCCAAGACCCTTTTTTTGCAACTTATGATTAGCAAAACTAGCATTCTGGACTTGTAGGATGAAACCATATTGGCATATTCTACGTACCAAAACTTGGCGCGATTTTTGGCGAAAAGAGAAACAACATACAACCAACGACCAATTAGTTAACCGCCTCCAGGGTTGGCCTCATGCAGCCGCCGCCTCCTCTCTAGTAAAAAGTCTAGCTAGGGTTCCTCTGCCTTCTGCCGGCACCGCCGCCAGTCCGCCACGTCTCCGGTGGCTTAGGGCCATGGGAGCGTGGCGGATCTCGGCCCTTGCTGGCGGGAGGGCTTCTTTTTAAAATGTTCTTTAAAGTTTTGTTAGGATTTGTGTCCTACTCAGAAAGACGAGACGGTGGCAGCTCCTTGAAAATGAAATAGGTTCTCTCCACCTAGCCCCTGTCCCCGGTGGTGCATCTAGCATCGTCGGATGGCGCGTGAAGGTGTGCCTTCGACAGATCTCGCATGATTCGGCCGTTGGTTGTCTTTGGTGGATCTACTCAGATCAAGTCTTTATTCGTCTACATTCGTGCGTCTTCGAGTTGGCTCATATCGATCTACACATCTCTTCATCGGCGGCGGTTTCTATTCTGGTGCGTTGGTCCTATGGGGCCTTAGCACAACAACTTTTCGACTGTCTACTACAACAAGTTTTGTCTAGCTCCAGCGAGGGTGAGGCGATGACGACGGCGCGCCTTTGGCTCGCTTCAGTGCTTATAGTCATCGCTAGGTGTTCTATGGATCTGGTTTAATTATTTCTGGTATTTGTTGTACTGCTATGGTTGAAGAGAATAGAACGAAAGTTTTTCTTTTGAAAAAGGAATGACCAATTAGTTAGTGGCAATTGGTATGTTTCTTTTTTACCAAGGTTGAATTCATAATTGCTACACTTGTAAAACACGCAAAGGGTAGGCAGAGGTCACACTCTCCCGCTAACCCAACAAAAAGAGTTCCGACACTTGTGTGGACCACGAATTGACAAGAAGGTGGAAGAACCTAAGCTAGTTCCATCAAAGTAATTATACGAACAGACACAGATGAATAACTTAATTACCCAATCTACCGAAGAGAACCAATGGTAAAATGTGGCAAGCATCAGCCAGGAACCAAGCTAGCCCGGAGAGTCTCGTCCATATATACATCATCTCCTGCCTAGCTACGGCTATCTAGCTAGCTCTCTCCACTTTGCACTCCTTGGGAAAGTTATTACCGCCTTTTCGATCTCCAAGTCGTGTACTCACTAATGCGCAGGTCAAACCACGGCGCCTAGCTCGCCATAGCCGGCACGGTAATGTACCACGCTCGAGATGGAAAGGGGCATGATCGGTAGCTTTTGACATGCGCGCTCGAGAGTCCATGATTAACCGCGAGGCGAGGCGCTAAAAGACGAGGAGGCGGCCAAAAAGACCTTTGGAGCCATGGTCGATCGACGAAATGAATGGAGAGATGGATGATCGTCGACAGCCTTCGTGCCCTACTCTACTGGCGTGACATGTTTGGGTGTCTCCTGTCCTGGCCGCTGCGTGCGATGGTAAAAAGAGGGTAAAAGGGTAAAGGCAGTTGAGCTGTTGTTCCTCGGATCGTGAGAAGTCACTCGGTCACTCTCGCTCGTTCTCACCAACGGCCGGGGTAGTCGCCGTGCATGCATGCATGCATGCGTGCTCAAAAGAAGAGACTCGGGCGGAGCGGACGGACACGCGCGCACTCGCACGGAGCGCTGCGTCTGCGTGCGGGTGAGTGTCAGGAGTGAAACCATGTTCGATCCACCCGAAAGTTACTTTCCCGGCCAGATGATCAGCGCCACCATCGAGCACCACCTTTTCTTAATACTCTATAGGTCGACGGGAGAGGCGATGGGATGGAGCAAGAACTAGTTAATCTGATGCTTTTTGGCAAGATTAGAGAAAGCTAACCGTGGTGCATGCGTACATCAACTACGTATAGTACTAATAGGTCATTCTACGTACTCCCTCTCCCTTCGTTTATGTGTATAAGTCATCTTACGAAAACCAGATAATCCCAAAACATTGACGCGGTGCATGCACTAACGTTCACCCCGTTTCTTGTTGCTTGACATAAATAAAGGAATCAACCAGTAAAAGAGGTGGGGCGTGTATGACTTCAGTGACTTGAGACTTTCAAACACGACATACAGTGGTCTGTCTATTGCATGCAATGCTATTAATTACTCCCTCTGTAAACTAATATAAGAGCATTTAGATCACTACTTTAGTATTCTAGACGCTCTTATATTATTTACAAAGGGAGTAGCAAATAAGTATTAAAATCTCTCGTTTTTTCTTTCACCTTGGTCACGGTGCACAACCTGCACCTAAAATGATTTATACACCTAGATGAAGGGATTAACATTTATTAATGTTGATGAGCTAAATTAGTCCACAGAAAATAATCAGGGGCACCGTCGTCCAAAATTCTTTTAGTGCCCCTGGACCATGTGCATGCATCCTACTAGCACCGTCGTGTGACGAACAGTATGGTGACTGATGCCCACTGCACGCGACAGAGCGAAATGCTACATGCTTCCGCTGAAAGGAAAGCCTGAGCTGAGACTGTAGAGGCAGGCACGCCACAGTTACGGGCACTTGTCCCGCGGGCGCGGGGGGTTCGGAATAAAAATTGTCGATCATGCTGTAGTAAGCGATTAGGCATCGGGCGCCCCTGTGTGTGTGACAGCGACCGTTCCTGGTTTGCGCCAAAAGAGAAGGAAGAAAGAGAGAGAAACAATTTGTATGATGAGATTCAGATCCAACCGGAGCAGTGCACCGTGTCCGTGCTAAAGCAGATGAGTTGAGTTGGATTGAAAGATGCCATTCTTTTCAGATTGGAGTTGTCACGGCTTTTGCACGACAGCCCCCCTGCTGTTTTAGGACAGTCTCCTGTGTGTGTGTGTGCGCGTGCGTGCGTGTGTGTGTGTGTGTGTGTGTTACCCATACACAGTTTCCAAGTACAGTTCATGCGCACCGAAAGCTAGTCTGGCCATATATATATATATATATATATATATATATATATATATATAGAGAGAGAGAGAGAGAGAGAGAGAGAGATGTTAATAAGATGATTAGAGGTCAACCGGCCCATTGGGAGTTTTGGGCAGCTCGCACTGGAGAGATCCTGCGTCGCTTTTGGTGGAAAAGCTAGCCGGCCGGCCGCCCGGACGACACACGCAGAGGCAGACGACGATCAAGCGAAGAGGAAGAAGAAGTCAACATGCATGGATGCATGCACGCCACCCACACACATCATATCCAATCCAACACGGGGAACGGCTTTACACAAGTCTCTCTTTCGTGTGGACTGTACGCAGCACTCGCACGCTACTTCTGGTCAACAACACTAGTCATCAGGAGCAATTCACCTGTGGTTGAGTTGGTGAGGTGGACAGTGATATCCCCAACCCACCAGGGTTTAAATCCTGGTGCTCGCATTATTCCTGAATTTATTTCAGGATTTCCGGCGATGCGCTTTCAGTGGGAGGAGACGTTCCCGTCGACGACGAGGCGCCTACGGTGACTTCGTAAATCTCAAAATGATATGCCGGCTCAGTCTCTCGGAGGTGCTTATAGGGGTAGGGTGTGCATGTATGCGTTCATAGGGGTGAGTGTATGCGCGTGTATATGAGCGCTTGTGTCTGTACTGATGCTCAAAAAACACTAGTCATCAGGCAGCTATCGGCTCATCGGCAGTCTATCTTTATTACTTTTTCCTTTTTCCTTTTCGATTCCAAATAGGCTTCACCCCCTTTCTATCGACAGCTCTGCCTATGGCGAATGTGTCGTCGTGGTAGCGCCTCCGGCTCCCTCTGTGGATGTGTGATCGATCGGTCGTCGTCGTACGTAAGTAAGTTGTGACGAATCATCAACATCATCATCATCTTCTTCTTCTTCTTCTTCTTCTGGTTGATATGTGTCCACATGGGTCTTTATTCATTTTATTCAGAGACTGTATGCCACGCTAGGTAAATTATCTATCGAAATTTCTTTCAAGAAAGAAACATCATCGGCCGAGTTTCAGAGCTAGGATCTCTCTTGGCCTTGCTTTGTCTGTCAAGGCCGTGTCGCCAAGGACTTCAAATGCTAAAAATCATCTTGTACATACTATGCTAACTTTTCTTTAACATCAATCTGAAAGCCATTTCTTTAACATCAACATAAAGCCCAACCCATCTACCAGTATTCTCGGCTCTGCCCATTTTCAACTAGACATTTCTAATTTCCAACTGGGGAATTCCACCGGGAGCTCCTAATTGGCGCTTTAAGCGCCATAGAGCGAAACTGGCGCTCACGCGTGGTGTCCTAGCGGGTCAGCCCACCAACATGCTTGAAAAAGAAACACGTAAAAAATTCTATGACAAAGAGGAATTGAATTCTGCACCACATCAGCAACTACGGGCTCATTCGGTTTGAAGGATTTCATAATGTAGGAATTAGGACTAGTATAGGAATTTTATAGGATGGCACTTGTCATCTTAAGGATTTGACTCGCCTCGTTTCTACGCGTAAAATGAGCTTTAAGTGGATGTGTAATTTCCTCCAAAAACAGAGGAAATAAATAGTATTCCTATGAAATTCTTGTACACATTTCCTACAAACCGAATGCATCTATAGAAAATTTTCCTCCGGAATCCTTGTTCCTATGTGTTTTCTATGAAAATCCTCCAAACCGAATAGGCCCTACACCGTCCGCGACTTGTTGTCGAAATACCAGGAAACTGTACTACGTAACCCTTTTAATATTCCACACTATACCCCAGTATAAATTATTTTTAAAAGTAAAACATAAATTTCAACAAGAATTCAAAGAAATGTAGAATAACCATGAATTTAGAAAAGTTCATCAATTTTAAAAAAAGTTCATTGATACTGAAAAAAAGTTCATCAATGTAGAAAAAAAAGTTCACAAATTGCAAAAAAAGTTCAAAAATGTGAAAACAGTTTACCCAGTTTGGAAAAAAATCTAATCGAATTTGATGAAAAAGTTATCCAATATTGTAAAAAATGTGTATTTTTTAACAGTACATCAAATTTGAAAAAAGTTCATCGATTTTGAAAACAATTTCATCGATTTTGAAGAAAAGTTCATCAAAGTAGAAAAAAGTTCATCAAATTTAAAAAATCATCAAATTCAAATTAAATGTCATCAAATTTGAGATGAAATTTCATCAAATTAGAAAAAAATCATCGAATTTGAAATAAAATTTCATCAAATTAGAAAAAATCATCGAATTTGAAATAACATTTCATCAAATTAGAAAAAAAATCATCAAATTTGATTTTTTTTAACAAAATTGAATAAAAAAGTTCACACATGTGTGAAAAGTTCATCGATTTCTAAGAAATTTCATTGTTTTTTAAAAGGAAAACTGGAAAAAATCACCGATTCTAAAAAAACACGAATTAAAAAACATGCATTAAAAAAGAAAAAAGAAAACTGAAAGAAAACCGCTCCGGAAATAACCAGCAAACCAGGAACGAACTAGGTTGGGAAGCATCCCAAAAACGGTGGATTCCCGCGACAGAATAGAACAATGAAAAAAATAACAAATTATAAATCACTAGTTTTTCTTAGAATAGTTATAAATCACTAGTTGTTCGATGGCGTAGTGGTTAGTGTCGCTTGGGCTGAAGGAAAAGATCAGGAGTTTGAATTCCGGAGGTGCACCGTTTTTGAAGGGAGCAACTAGTTAACGAGCACTTCTTCGGGAGCCTCGTAACGATCAGCGCCACTTGGCGCGCTCTCAGTCATTTGTCACGTGTCACGCTCCGGACGCTTAATCCGGAATTCTTTTTTTTTCCGTACGCGTTTTCGATTTTTAAACGGTTTTCTACCGGTCTTTCTTAGCTTTTCGATAAAAAAAAGTCAAAAAAATTCTTTTGCGCGAAAAAACTGTGTTTTTCTTTTTTTTTCCTTTTGCGAAAGTCACGTTTTTTTCGTGAGAGGCACGGTTGTGCTTTAGCGAGAGTCACGGCCATGCCTTTCGAAAACGGAAAAAAACACATTTTCTTTTTTTTTCTTTCGCGAGAGTCACGGTTTTGCTTTGGCGAGAGGCACGATTGCGCTTTCGTGAGAGTCACGGCCGTGCCTCTCGAAAAGGGAAAAACAAAACGTGTTTTCTGTTTTTTTTCTTTCGCGAGAGTCACGATTTTGCTTCCACGAGAGGCATGGGTGTGCTTTCGCGAGAGTCACGGCCGTGCCTCTCGAAAAGGGAAAAAATACGCGTTCTCTATTTTTTTTTTCTTTCGCGAGAGTCACGGTTTTACTTCTGCGAGAGGTATGGTTGTGCTTTCGCGAGAGTCACGGCCGTGCCTCTCGGAAACGAAAAAAAACGTATTTTCTGTTTTTTTTCTTCCACGAGAGTTACGGTGTGATTTCGCGAGAGGCACGGACATGCCTCTTTCGGAAAGGAAAAAAAACCATGCTCCCGGTTCGGTTTTTTCGCTCGGTTTTTTTTATCTTTTTTTTTTAAAAAGTTTGTTAAAACCTATCAACATGGGATCTAGTTTTGAAGATCTCGACGCGAGGAATCCAATGATGAAAACAGTTCAAGATTTGGACGCACGGTTTAAAAGATAATACTTTTTAAATAAATGGATTTACGAAAAAAGGGAAAACTCCCAGGTTGCGACAAGTGGCACGCTACATGGACGCCACTTGTCGCGACCTGCAAAAATAAAGTGTTCTTTACAACGAGTACTTCTTAATTAGTGATTTCGGTTTTTGAACGTCTTGACATGAAAAACATAGGATACATGGGCCGGCCCAGCCTGGCAGCGGAGGGGGTGCGCTTCAGCGCCCGTTTGAAAAATGATAACAGGCGCCTGAAGCGCCAATTCCACCGATGGCCGCAGCGATGCTGTATGGAGCAGGCATGTTTAACGTGATCGGCTGTGTCGTTCTTTCATCGTCTTTTTGTGTTAGTTTTCTTCTGTTTTCCACTTATTATTATTATTATTATTATTATTATTATTATTATTATTATTATTATTATTATTATTATTATTATTATTATTATTATTATTATTATTATTTCTCAAATATAGAAAAATCAATTCTTAACTTTCCAATATTTTGTAATTTCATGATTTTTTATAATTGATGAAAAAATTTCAAATTCAAAATCATTTTTTGCATCATGATTTTTTTCTAAATTAGGGAACAATTTTGAAGTCATGTACATTTTTTGAAATTCATGAAGAGTTTTTAATACATGAACAATTTTTAAATTCATAAAGATTTTTTTTACAATTTGGAATAATGTTTAAAAATATGGTAACAAACTTTGAATTCATGATCATCTTTTCAAATCTGGAAACAATTTTTGAAATTCAGAACATTTTTTGAAATTGGGAATTTTTTTTTAAACCAAGACTATTTTGAAATTCACCATCACATGAGTTTTTGTATTTGCAAACATTTTTCAAAATTCTTGAGCATTTTTTGAATTTCATTAAAAGGGAAAAATGAAGAAGAAACATGGGAAAGAATAAAACAAAGAAAAGAAAAAAGAAACAAAATGCAAAAATGGAACGACCCCCCCTCTTTCGGACCAGAGAGAGGGGAAGAGAGAGAGAGAGAGAGAGAGAGAGAGAGAGAGAGAGTTGCACCTCTCATCTCATCTAGCGAATTATGTTTAAAAATAAACTAACATGCACAAAAGATGCAGGTCTACCTTCTAACGAGTTTATCATTATATATTCTCTCAATCCGATTTTTTCGGTAAAAAGAAGTTTTATTTTATAATTATGGTGTTACAGTCAAGAGGCAAAAGTTTCCCGATACATGGGCCCCTCATGTGTGGTCAAATAGTGGTGGTACACTCAGTGCGGCTATAGTTTGCCAATTGATTTGCAACTATATTTTGTTCCCTTTGAACCGTGGAATAAACTCATCAGCATCAAAGATCTAATCTCCGCAGCAAGATGTCCATAAGCTAAGCGAGCCAGCCGATTACGTGATAATATAGACGATGCCTCCGAAGACTCCGGTTGGATAAGAATCGGGAGGTTCGTATGTTGAATAGCCAATTACATCCCTTGCATAAGAGCATGTGTCTCGACTTCCAAAGCATCTTTGCAGTTGAATACAAACCGATGTGCAGCAAAGATTAACACTCCATCATATCTCGTGAGTATCATGCGTGGAGCCGCCGAACCATCAAATTCTAAGAATTAAGGACAGTATAACCGCACCTAATCCCTGCCCTCACAGCGATTTGGATTTTCGGCCGTCCATTTTGTTGATTTGGTCATTTCTGGCCGTTAGATATGCTGTCCTAAGGGGCTGCTGCTCCGGAGGAAAAAACCGAGCCCTCTGGTGAACTGGGCTGGACATCCCATTTATCTAACCTAGCACAAACAGCCCAATAGGGTACTCGTTGCGGTCCCGTCTCCGGAAAGGAAAGGAAACCTCTTCGATCCAGAGAGAACGGATCGGGGTTGCGGGCGACGCCGCCGCCGCGCCGTCTTCGCGTCTTCTTCTGAATGGATCCAGCCAAAGCGCGCAGGATCCTCCCCTTCCCTTTACCCCGGCGAGGCAGCCAGGGAGACGGCAAAGAGGTTGGTGAGGACGGAGAGATCCCCTCCCCGCATGGCGATGGTGGGCATGAGGCGACGCCTCCAGTTCCGGCAACGTTGAGGCCTCTCCGCCATCGCGATCTGTAGAACGAAGCCCATCCCGAACACCAGTCGTAGGATGAAGGGATTTATCAGGGAATGGATCGTGGTGCGCACTTGCGCTACAGAGGGATTGTTCATCTTCCTGGAGGAACTTCTATCTGGTTAGTGTTTGAGCCGGTTTGTTTAATTTTCTTTTCTTTTCCTAATCCAATCTTCTTTGTGTCCTTTGTAGTAGGGACGTCACCTTGTGCTATTGAAGGATACTGAGAAGAATTTTTTTTTCTTCAGAGAGAAGGATATCGAGGAGATATTTGATTCCAATTGGTCTAATTGTTGTCGGTGTTCCCCCTCATGATAGCTCCCGCATTCTTGATGAATTAAGCATGGAAGGATGGAAAATCTGGATGAAGGCCATAGTATTGCAGAGTTCCAGTCAGATCCTTGTTTTATTATTCGTCTTTTGTAGATTGAATTCAACTACATTGAGACAGCACATCAGCCGTGGCACAATAACAAATGGCAGCAGAGGGTTTCCACCTTGATGATTTTTCTGTGTAACCAATCTAAATATTTAAGTGTTGTTATATTGGCAAAATAAAGGCAAGTCATCCATAGCTTTGAATTATTCAATTTCCGATATCTTCACGCTTCCTTGTTTCCTGCTTCCTTGTTTCCTTGTTTCCATATATTTTTTTCAGGTTTGAGAGGAGCCATTTGTGTGCAATAGTTGCTATTGGTATTCGAATTCGCATATAGATCTGAGAGTTGTGCCATGGTTGTCATTTTCGGAGGGCAAGTTTGTCTAACTTGATATGGGCATGGAGCCATCCTTGGGGAGCCAGTCAACCTGGTCCAGCGCATTGTTGGTAGGCTCGGGGTTATCTGGGCATGGTAGACCACCTCAAGGCCTTCAAGGGCTCCATCGACCTCCATTCAGGTATTATTCATCACCATGACCTATGTCATGTATGAGATACCTGTTAAGCTGTGTGAACACATTGATAGTCTTGTAATGAATTTCTTGCTTCTGCTTTGGCGTTAAATATGTTTAGAGGAATCTCAAGAACTTGATACTTTATGTAAGTCTATATGTATAGGCGCAGCTCTCGGTAGGGCAAGGTTGGGCGCTCGCCCTACCTTGATTTCCAGCTACTCTGTTTTACCTATGCAAGTTAGATTGATCGCTAAACAAATCCTGCGAAACAAAACCCTGTTTTATTGGGCCGCAAGCACTGCCATTTTATTGGGATGTATCTAAGTAGCCACCGATCATGACCACAGTCCACGGACGTTTGATTTCCTTTGTTTGTTCATCCGCGTTCCAGTTCACACGGGTCGACACGAACTGACGACGATGAACCCCTAGCAGGGATGGCGCGGGTATGGCGGTCAGCAGCGGCATGGGAGGTCGTCGGCCAGCAGGAGTGCGGTACGCTGGGGTGGCCCTTCCCGTTCATATACCATATGGTATAGATCAGCAAGCGATCAGTGGCTCGAACGATTTCTTATGCCCACAGGTTTGTAAAGTGTTCCTTTTTTGTTTGTGCATAGAATTGATCCGCCCGAAATGTTTTACGACTTAATATTGTAAAATTAGCGGCGATTCTTTTCTATTATGCCATGCAACTTCCTGACTTTATTCATTTGTCAAATTTCACTGTGCATATGTAACTCTTTTACATGGAAAACTATTTGTGTGCATTTTAGTTTGTATTGGCTACTTTAGCTTTTCATCAAAAACAAATTATGCTTTCATGTCTGCCCCACCTCAATTATTCTCCGTCCTCTGCCACTGTATATATTTGATTATTTTCAATATACGACAATTAGTTTCACTCGATCATACCATATGATGTTGCAAGATTGACAAATTTTACATGCTCCTATGTATGGCGTGGAGCGTTTCAGTTTTTCTTAGTACACTTTCCCTGTTTTGAGGAAGCACCACATAAATAGAACTTGAAGATAGTAGTACGGGTATTTCACAGGGTTCATGTGTTGCATCTAACAAGTTAAAATATCAACATTAATGCCGATTCTCTTAACATATACGCATTCTTTTAGGAGATTCATGCTAATTTTCAGATCATGTGGTCACAAAAGCATTGATCCAAAATCATAATATTTGGCTACTCAAAGCGGGTGTGTGATCAGCTGACCCAAGACCTATCTTGGCCATTAAAGGAACAGTTGTGTCATTGTTGCAGCAACTTCTGCGAAATTTCCACATGCCTGAGATGCTTGGCGAACTGAATCTCTGCATATAAACAGTCTGTCATGCTTGCTTTGGTGGTAGGAGAAAGAGATGAAATATTTGTGTTAATGCTATCATGTTCAGAAATCTCTCCTTCCTCTTGTCTTTTTTACTTTGATAAATATTCGATGTTTATTGTCCTAAAGCTTGTAATGGTGTGGCTCGCGCACTAGCTACCTCAGATTGGTGCTGCCCAGGAACATGTAAGCCTATGTAGCTGTCAATTTGTCTAGCTTGTCCCTTGATGAAAAATGTTATATCTCAGTAATGTGTATCTTATGCAATTATTGGTGGTAAATCATGGGCTTGGGTTATGAGAAATCCTGGACTATGTAACTCAGCTAATCCACCAAGAACTAAACAGAATGCCCACAACATGTACAATGGACTAAATCAGCTAATTTTTTTTACTAATACAGTATATACATATTAGTTGATGTCAATTTTAAAACAAACTAAATCTCAACATATATTAGTATCAATCCCTAACATTGGAGCGCTTAAATAGACGGGCGTAGCAACGCGCGCCATCAATGATCTAGTGAGCCATAAATGGGATAAACGGCATGGTCCACAGGAGATGGGGGCCAAGGTGCAACCAGTACATAGAGTTTTTCCTCTGAAACATTCCATTCTTCATTGGCTGGCATTTTCCCCTTTCAATAGCTTTGTTTTTGAAGTTACCTTTAGTATCTCCGGCATTTTCCCCTTTCAATAGCCCTGTTTTTACAGTTACCTTTAATATCTCCGAGAATTACCAGTAGACTTCATGTAGCTATCCAAGGTTGTCTGCTACTAATGCCTTGATCCCAAAAAAGGGATCTGCCCCTGCGTCGTCCCCCAGCAGGGCGACTAGCACGCCCGCCATCTGTTGAGGAACGTAGTAATTTTAAAAAAAATTCTACGCACACACAGGATCATGGTGATGCATAGCAACGAGAGGGAAGAGTGTGTCCACGTACCCTTGTAGACCAAAAGCGGAAGTGTTAGCACAACGCGGTTGATGTAGTCGTACGTCTTCGCGGTCCGACCGATCAAGTACCAAATGGACGGCACCTCCGAGTTCTGCACACGTCCAACTCGATGACGTCCCTCGAACTCCAATCCAACCGAGATTTGAGGAAGAGTTCCGTCAGCACGACGGCGTGGTGATGATGTTAATGTTCTACCGTCGCAGGGCTTTGCCTAAGCATTGTTACAATATTATTGAGGTGAACTATGATGGAGAGGGGCACCGCACACAGCTAAAAGATCCAAGAGATCAATTGTTGTGTCTATGGGGTGCCCCCTGGCCACGTATATAAAGGAGTGGAGGAGGGGGAGAGGACCAGCCCCTATGGCGCGCCCTGGAGGAGTCCTACTCCCTACTCCCACCGGGAGTAGGATTCCTCCCCTTCCAAGTAGTAGGAGTATGAGACAAGGAAGGGGAAGAGGGAAGAGAAGGAAGGAGGGGGCACCGCCCCTCCCCTTAGTCCAATTCGGACTAGTCATTGGGGGACGCGCGGCCTGCCCCTCTCTCTCTCCCCTAAAGCCCGATAAGGTCCATATACTTTTTTCCCCGTATTCCCGTAACTCCCCGGTACTCCGAAAAATACCCGAACCATTCGGAACCTTTCCGATATCCGAATATAGTCGTCCAATATATCGATCTTTACGTCTTGACCATTTCGAGACTCCTCGTCATGTCCCCGATCTCATCCAGGACTCCGAACTACCTTCGGTACATCAAAACACATAAAATCATAATATAACCGTCATCGAACTTTAAGCGTGCGGACCCTATGGGTTCGAGAACTATGTAGACATGACCGAGACACGTCTCCGGTCAATAACCAATAGCGGAACCTGGATGCTCATATTGGCTCCTACATATTCTACGAAGATCTTTATCGGTCAAACCGCATAACAACATACGTTGTTCCTTTTGTCACCGGTATGTTACTTGCTCGAGATTCGATCGTCGGTATCTCAATACCTAGTTCAATCTTGTTACGGGCAAGTCTCTTTACTCGTTCCGTAATACATCATCCCGCAACTAACTCATTAGTTACAATGCTTGCAAGGCTTAAGTGATGTATATTATCGAGTGGGCCCAAAGATACCTCTCCGACAATCGGAGTGACAAATCCTAATCTCGAAATACGCCAACCCAACAAGTACCTTCGGAGACACCTGTAGAGCACCTTTATAATCACCCAATTACATTGTGACGTTTGGTAGCACACAAAGTGTTCTTCCGGTAAATGGGAGTTGCATAATCTCATAGTCATAGGAACATGTATAAGTAATGAAGAAAGCAATAGCAACAAACTAAACGATCAAGTGCTAAGCTAACGGAATGGGTCAATTCAATCACATCATTCTCCTAATGATGTGATCCCGTTAATCAAATGACAACTCTTTGTCTATGGCTAGGAAACATAACCATCTTTGATCAACGAGCTAGTCAAGTAGAGGCATACTAGTGACTCTGTTTGTCTATGTATTCACACATGTATCATGTTTCCGTTTAATACAATTCTAGCATGAATAATAAATATTTATCATGATATAAGGAAATATATAATAACTTTATTATTGCCTTTAGGGCATATTTCCTTCGGTCTCCCACTTGCACTAGAGTCAATAATCTAGTTCACATCGTCATGTGATTTAACACCAATAATTCATATCTTTATGTGATTAGTTCACATCTCCATGTGACTAACACCCAAAGGGTTTGCTAGTGTCAATAATCTAGTTCACATTGCTATGTGATTAAAACCCAAAGAGTGATCATGTTTTGCTTGTGAGAGAAGTTTAGTCTACGGGTCTGCAACATTCAGATCCGTATGTATTTTGCAAATTTCTATGTCTACGATGCTCTGCACGGAGCTACTCTAGCTAATTGCTCCCACTTTCAATATGTATCCAGATTGAGACTTAGAGTCATCTAGATCGATGTAAAAATCTTGCATCGACGTAACTCTTTACGACGAACTCTTTTATCACCTCCATAACCGAGAAATATATCCTTATTCCACTAAGGATAATTTTGACCGCTATCCAGTGATCTACTCCTAGATCACTATTGTACTCCTTTGCCAAACTCAATGTAGGGTATACAATAGATCTGGTACACAACATAGCATACTTTATAGAACCTATGACTGAGGCATAGGGAATGACTTTTCATTCTCTTTCTATTTTCTGCCATGGTCGGGTTTTGAGTCTTCACTCAACTTCACACCTTAAAACACATGCAAGAACTCCTTCTTTGACTGTTCCATTTTGAACTACTTCAAAATCTTTGTCAAGGTATGTACTCATTGAAAAAACTTATAAATCGTTTTGATCTATCTCTATAGATCTTGATGTTCAATATGTAAGTAGCTTCACCGAGGTCTTTATTTGAAAAACTCCTTTCAAATACTCCTTTATGCTTTCCAGAAAATTCTACATTATTTCCGATCAACAATATGTCATTCATAGATATTTATCAGAAATGATGTAGTGCTCCCACTCACTTTCTTGTAAATACAAGCTTCATCGCAAGTCTGTATGAAACTATATGCTTTGATCAACTCATTAAAGCCTATATGCCAACTCCGAAATGCTTGCACCAATCCATAGATGGATCGCTGGAGCTTGCACACTTTGTTAGCACCTTTAGGATCGATAAAACCTTCTAGTTGCATCATATACAACTCTTCTTTAAGAAATCCATTAAGGAATGTAGTTTTTACATCCATTTGCCCGATTTCATAAAATGTGGCAATTTGCCAACATGATTCGGACAGACTTAAGCATTGCTACGAGTGAGAAAATCTCATCGTAGTCAACACCTTGAACTTTGTCAAAACCTTTTTCGACAAGTTTAGCTTTGTAGATAGTAACACTACTATCAGCGACCGTCTTCCTCTTGAAGATCCATTTATTTTCTATGGCTTGCCGATCATCGGGCAAGTCAACCAAAATCCACACTTTGTTCTCATACATGGATCCCATGTCAGATTTTACGGCCTCAAGCCATTTCACGGAATCTGGGCTCATCATCGCTTCCTCATAGTTCGTAGGTTCGTCATGGTCAATTAACATGACCTCCAGAACAGGATTACCGTACCACTCTGGTGCGGATCTCACTCTGGTTGACCTACGAGGTTCGGTAGTAACTTGATCTGAAGTTACATGATCATCATCATTAGCTTCCTCACTAATTGGTGTAGGAGTCACAGAAACAGATTTCTGTGATGATCTACTTTCCAATAAAGGAGCAGGTATAGTTACCTCATCAAGTTATACTTTCCTCCCACTCACTTCTTTCGAGAGAAACTCCTTCTCTAAAAAGGATCCATTCTTAGCAACGAATTTGCCTTCGGATCTGTGATAGAAGGTGTACCCAGCAATTTCATTTGGGTATTCTATGAAGATGCACTTCTCCGGTTTGGGTTCGATCTTATCAGTTTGAAACTTTTTCACATAAGCATCGCCACCCCAAATTTTAAGAAACGACAGCTTAGGCTTCTTGCTAAACCACAGTTTATACGGTGTCATCTCAACGGATTTATATGGTGCCCTTTTTAACGTGAATGCAGATGTCTCTAATGCATAACCCCAAAACGATAGCGGTAAATCAGTAAGAGACATCATAGATCGCGCCATATCTAGTAAAGTGTGATTACGACGTTCGGACACACCATTACGCTGTGGTGTTCCAGGTGGCGTGAGTTGCGAAATTATTCCGCATTGTTTCAAATGAAGACCAAACTCGTAACTCAAATATTCTCTTCCACTATCAGATCATAGAAACTTTATTTTCTTGTTATGATGATTTTCCACTTTACTCTGAAATTCTTTGAACTTTTTAAATGTTTCAGACTTATATTTCATCTAGTAGATATACCCATGTCTGCTCAAAATCATCTGTGAAGGTCAGAAAATAACGATACACGCCGCGAGCCTCAACACTCATCGGACTGCATACATCAGTATGTATTATTTCCAATAATTCAGTTGCTCGCTCCATTGTTACGGAGAATGGAGTTTTAGTCATCTTGCACAAGAGGCATGGTTCGCAAGTACCAAGTGATTCATGATCAAGTGATTCCATAAGTCCATCAGAATGGAGTTTCTTCATGCGCTTTACACCAATATGACTCAAACAGCAGTGCCACAAATAAGTTGCACTATCATTATTAACTTTGCATCTTTTGGCTTCAATATTATGAATATGTGTATCACTACGATCGAGATCCAACAAACCAATTTCATTGGGTGTATGACCATAGAAGGTTTTATTCATGTAAACAGAACAACAATTATTCTCTAACTTAAATGAATAACCGTATTGCAATAAACATGATCAAATCATATTCACGCTCAACACAAATGCCAAATAACATTTATTTAGGTTTAACACTAATCCCGAATGTATAGGGAGTGTGCGATGATGATCATATCAGTCTTGGAACCACTTCCAACATACATCATCACTTCACCCTTAACTAGTCTCTGTTTATTCTGTAACTCCTGTTTTGAGTTACTAATTTTTTAGCAACTGAACAAGTATCAAATACCCAGGGGCTACTATAAACACTAGTAAGGTACACATCAATAACCTGTATATCAAATATTCAGGGCATTTCCGCTTCCAGTGACCATTTCCTTTGCAGTAGAAGCACTCAGTTTCAGGCTTTAGTCTAGCTTTGGGCTTCTTCATGGAAGTGACAACTTGCTTGCCATTCTACATGAATTTCCCTTTCTTTCCCTTTGCCCTTTTCTTGAAACTAGTGGTCTTGTTAATCATCAACACTTGATACTCTTTCTTGATTTCTACCTTCATCGATTTCATCATCATGAAAAGCTCGGGAATCGTTTTCGTCATCCCTTGCATACTATGGTTCATCACGAAGTTCTGCTAACTTGGTGATGGTGACTAGAGAACTCTGTCAATCACTATTTTATCTGGAAGATTAACTCTCACTTGATTCAAGTGATTGTAGCACCCAGAAAATCTGAGCACATGCTCACTGCTTGAGCTATTCTCCTCCATCTTTTAGCCATAGAACTTGTTGGAGACTTCATATCTCTCAACTCGGGTATTTGCTTGAAATATTAACTTCAACTCCTGGAACATCTCATATGGTCCATGACATTCAAAATGTCTTTGATGTCCCGATTCTAAGCCGTTAAGCATGGTGCACTAAACTATCAAGTAGTCATCATATTGATCTAGCCAAACGTTCATAATGTCTCCATCTGCTCCTGCAATAGGTCTGCCACCTAGCGGTGCATTAAGGGCATAATTCTTCTGTGCAGCAATGAGGATAATCCTCAAATCACGGATCCAATCCGCATCATTGCTACTAACATCTTTCAACTTAGTGTTTCTATAGGAACATATAAAAAATGGGGAGCAACATCGCGAGCTATTGATCTACAACATAGATATGCTAATACTACCAGGACTAAGTTCATGATAAATTAAAGTTCAATTAATCATATTACTTAAGAACTCCCACTTAGATAGACATCCCTCTAATCATCTAAGTGATCACGTGATCCAAATCAACTAAACCATGTCCGATCATCACGTGAGATGGAGTAGTTTCAATGGCGAACATCACTATGTTGATCATATCTACTATATGATTCACGCTCGACCTTTCGGTCTCAGTGTTCCGAGGCCACATCTGTTGGGGAACGTAGTAATTTCAAAAAATTTCCTACGCACACGCAAGATCATGGTGGTGCATAGCAATGAGAGGGGAGAGTGTGATCTACGTACCCTTGTAGATCGACAACGGAAGCGTTTGGTTGATGTAGTCGTACGTCTCCACGGCCCGACCGATCAAGCACCGAAACTACGGCACCTCCGAGTTCTAGCACATGTTCAGCTCGATGACGATCCCCGGACTCCAATCCAGCAAAGTGTCGGGGAAGAGTTCCGTCAGCACGACGGCGTGGTGACGATCTTGATGTACTACCATCGCAGGGCTTCGCCTAAGCACCGCTACAATATTATCGAGGACTATGGTGGAAGGGGCACCGCACACGGCTAAGAATATGATCACGTGGATCAACTTGTGTCTAGGGGTGCCCCCTGCCACCGTATATAAAGGAGCAAGGGGAGGAGGCCGGCCGGCCCTATAGGCGCGCCAAGGAGGAGTCCTCCTCCTAGTAGGAGTAGGACTCCTACTAGGAGGGGGAAGGAAGTGGGGAGGGAGAGGGAAAGGGGGGCGCCACCCCCCCTCTCCTAGTCCAATTCGAACCAGGGGGGAGGAGGCGCGCGGCCCACCTTTGGCTGCCCCTCTCTCTCTCCACTAAGGCCCATATGGCCCATTACTTCTCCCGGGGGGGTTCCGGTAACCCTCCGGCTCTCCGGTTTTCTCCGAAATCACCCGGAACACTTCCGGTGTCCGAATATAGCCGTCCAATATATCAATCTTTATGTCTCGACCATTTAGAGACTCCTCGTCATGTCCGTAATCACACCCGAGACTCCGAACTAACTTCGGTACATAAAAACTCATAAACTCATAATATAACTGTCATCGAAACCTTAAGCGTGCGGACCCTACGGGTTCGAGAACAATGTAGACATGACCGAGACACGTCTCCGGTCAATAACCAATAGCGGAACCTAGACGCTCATATTGGCTCCTACATATTCTACGAAGATCTTTATCGGTCAGACCGCATAACAACATACGTTGTTCCCTTTGTCATCGGTATGTTACTTGCCCGAGATTCGATCGTCGGTATCTCAATACCTAGTTCAATCTCGTTACCGGCAAGTCTCTTTACTCGTTTTGTAATACATCATCTCGCAACTAACTCATTAGTTGCAATGCTTGCAAGGCTTATGTGATGTGCATTACCGAGAGGGCCCAGAGATACCTCTCCAACAATCAAAGTGACAAATCCTAATCTCGAAATACGCCAACCCAACATGTACCTTTGGAGACACCTGTAGAGCACCTTTATAATCACCCATTTATGTTGTGACGTTTGGTAGCACACAAAGTGTTCCTCCGGCAAACGGGAGTTGCATAATCTCATAGTCATAGGAACATGTATAAGTCATGAAGAAAGCAATAGCAACATACTAAACGATCGGGTGCTAAGCTAATGGAATGGGTCATGTCAATCAGATCATTCACCTAATGATGTGATCTCGTTAATCAAATAACAACTCCTTGTTCATGGTTAGGAAACATAACCATCTTTGATTAACGAGCTAGTCAAGTAGAGGCATACTAGTGACACTTTGTTTGTCTATGTATTCACACATGTATTATGTTTCCGGTTAATACAATTCTAGCATGAATAATAAACATTTATCATGATATAAGTAAATAAATAATAACTTTATTATTGCCTCTAGGGCATATTTCCTTCAGTCTCCCACTTGCACTAGAGTCAATAATCTAGATTACACGGTAATGATTCTAACACCCATGGAGCCTTGGTGCTGATCATGTTTTGCTCGTGGAAGAGGCTTAGTCAACGGGTCTGCAACATTCAGATCCGTATGTATCTTGCAAATCTCTATGTCTCCCACCTGGACTAGATCCCGGATGGAATTGAAGCGTCTCTTGATGTGCTTGGTTCTCTTGTGAAATCTGGATTCCTTTGCCAAGGCAATTGCATTTTCATTGGACCCGATGCACTAGGTATGACACCTAGATCGGATATGAACTCCTTCATCCAGACTTCTTCATTTGCTACTTCCGAAGCAGCTATGTACTCCGCTTCACATGTAGATCCCGCTATAACGCTTTGTTTAGAACTGCACCAACTGACAGCTCCACCGTTTAATGTAAACACGTATCCGGTTTGCGATTTACAATCGTCCGGATCAGTGTCAAAGCTTGCATCAACGTAACCTTTTACGATGAGCTCTTTGTCACCTCCATATATGAGAAACATATCATTAGTCCTTTTCAGGTATTTCAGGATGTTCTTGACCGCTGTCCAGTGATCCACTCCTGGATTACTTTGGTACCTCCCCGCTAGACTTATAGCAAGGCACACATCAGGTCTGGTACACAGCATTGCATACATGATAGAGCCTATGGCTGAAGCATAGGGAACATCTTTCATTTTCTCTCTATCTTCTGAAGTGGTTGGGCATTGAGTCTTACTCAACTTCACACCTTGTAACACAGGCAAGAACCCTTTCTTTGCTTGATCCATTTTGAACTTCTTCAAAACTTTGTCAAGGTATGTGGTTTGTGAAAGTCCAATTAAGCGTCTTGATCTATCTCTATAGATCTTAATGCCTAATATGTAAGCAGCTTCACCGAGGTCTTTCATTGAAAAACTCTTATTCAAGTATCCCTTTATGCTATCCAGAAATTCTATATCATTTCCAATTAGTAATATGTCATCCACATATAATATCAGAAATGCTACAGAGCTCCCACTCACTTTCTTGTAAATACAGGCTTCTCCAAAAGTCTGTATAAAACCAAATGCTTTGATCACACTATCAAAGTGTTTATTCCAACTCCGAGAGGCTTGCACCAGTCCATAAATGGATCGCTGGAGCTTGCACACTTTGTTAGCTCCCTTTGGATCGACAAAACCTTCTGGTTGCATCATATACAACTCTTCTTCCAGAAATCCATTCAGGAATGCAGTTTTGACATCCATCTGCCAAATTTCATAATCATAAAATGCGGCAATTGCTAACATGATTCGGACAGACTTAAGCATCGCTACGGGTGAGAAGGTCTTATCGTAGTCAATACCTTGAACTTGTCGAAAACCTTTTGCGACAAGTCGAGCCTTGTAGACAGTAATATTACCGTCAGCGTCAGTCTTCTTCTTGAAGATCCATTTATTCTCAATTGCTTGCCGATCATCGGGCAAGTCAACCAAAGTCCATACTTTGTTCTCATACATGGATCCCATCTCAGATTTCATGGCTTCAAGCCATTTTGCGGAATCTGGGCTCACCATCGCTTCTTCATAGTTCGTAGGTTCATCATGATCTAGTAGCATGACTTCCAGAACAGGATTACCGTACCACTCTGGCGCGGATCTCACTCTGGTTGATCTACGAGGTTCAGTAGTATCTTGCTCTGAAGTTTCATGATCATCATCATTAGCTTCCTCACTAACTGGTGTAGGTGTCACAGAAACAGTTTTCTGTGATGCACTACTTTCCAATAAGGGAGCAGGTACAGTTCCCTCGTCAAGTTCTACTTTCCTCCCACTCAATTCTTTCGAGAGAAACTCCTTCTCTAGAAATTTTCCGAACTTAGCAACAAAAGTCTTGCCTTCGGATCTGTGATAGAAGGTGTATCCAATAGTTTCCTTTGGATATCCTATGAAGACACATTTCTCCGATTTGGGTTCGAGCTTATCAGGTTGAAGCTTTTTCACATAAGCATCGCAACCCCAAACTTTCAGAAACGACAACTTTGGTTTCTTGGCAAACCACAGTTCATAAGGCGTCGTCTCAACGGATTTTGATGGTGCCCTATTTAACGTGAATGCGGCTGTCTCTAGAGCATATCCCCAAAACGATAGCGGTAAATCAGTAAGAGACATCATAGATCGCACCATATCTAGTAAAATATGATTACGACGTTCGAACACACCATTACGCTGTGGTGTTCCGGGTGGCGTGAGTTGCGAAACTATTCCACAATTTTTCAAATGTACACCAAACTCGTAACTCAAATATTCTCCTCTACGATCAGATCGTAGGAATTTTATTTTCTTGTTACAATGATTTTCTACTTCACTCTGAAATTCTTTGAACTTTTCAAATGTTTCAGACTTGTGTTTCATTAAGTAGATATACCCATATCTGCTTAAGTCATCTGTGAAGGTGAGAAAATAACAATATCCGCCACGAGCCTCAATATTCATCGGACCACATACATCTGTATGTATGATTTCCAACAAATCTGTTGCTCTCTCCATAGTACCGGAGAACGGTGTTTTAGTCATCTTGCCCATGAGACACGGTTCGCAAGTACCAAGTGATTCATAATCAAGTGGTTCCAAAAGTCCATCAGTATGGAGTTTCTTCATGCGCTTTACACCGATATGACCTAAATGGCAGTGCCACAAATAAGTTGCACTATCATTATTAACTCTGCATCTTTTGGCTTCAACACTATGAATATGTGTGTCACTACTATCGAGATTCAATAAAAATAGACCACTCTTTAAGGGTGCATGACCATAAAAGATATTACTCATATAAATAGAACAACCATTATTCTCAGATTTAAATGAATAACCGTCTCGCATCAAACAAGATCCAGATATAATGTTCATGCTTAACGCTGGCACCAAATAACAATTATTTAGGTCTAATATTAATCCCGAAGGTAGATATAGAGATAGCGTGCCGACTGCGATCACATCGACTTTGGAACCGTTTCCCACGCGCATCGTCACCTCGTCCTTAGCCAATCTTCGCTTAATCTGTCGTCCCTGTTTCGAGTTGCAAATATTAGCAACAGAACCAGTATCAAATACCCAGGTGCTACTGCGAGCATTAGTAAGGTACACATCAATAACATGTATATCACATATACCTTTGTTCACCTTGCCATCCTTCTTATCCGCCAAATACTTGGGGCAGTTCCGCTTCCAGTGACCAGTCTGCTTGCAGTAGAAGCACTCAGTTTCAGGCTTAGGTCCAGGTTTGGGTTTCTTCTCTTGACTAGCAACTTGCTTGCTGTTCTTTTTGAAGTTCCCCTTCTTCTTCCCTTTGCCCTTTTTTTGAAACTAGTGGTCTTGTTGACCATCAACACTTGATACTCCTTGATTTCTACCTCCGCAGCTTTCAGCATTGCAAAGAGCTCGGGAATAATCTTATTCATCCCTTGCATATTATAGTTCATCACGAAGCTCTTGTAGCTTGGTGGCAGTGATTGGAGAATTCTGTCAATGACGCAATCATCTGGAAGATTAAATCCCAATTGAATCAAGTGATTATTATACCCAGACATTTTGAGTATATGCTCACTGACAGAACCGTTCTCCTCCATCTTGCAGCTATAGAACTTATTGGAGACTTCATATCTCTCAATCCGGGCATTTGCTTGAAATATTAACTTCAACTCCTGGAACATCTCATATGCTCCATGACGTTCAAAACGTCGTTGAAGTCCTGATTCTAAGCCGTAAAGCATGGCACACTGAACTATCGAGTAGTCATCAGCTTTGCTCTGCCAGACGTTCATAACATCTGGTGTTGCTCCAGCAGCAGGCCTGGCACCCAGCGGTGCTTCCAGGACGTAATTCTTCTGTGCAGCAATGAGGATAATCTCAAGTTACGGACCCAGTCCGTGTAATTGCTACCATCATCTTTCAACTTTGCTTTCTCAAGGAACGCATTAAAATTCAATGGAACAACAGCACGAGCCATCTATCTACAATCAAGCATAAACAAGCAAGATACTATCAGGTACTAAGTTTCATGATAAATTTAGGTTCAATTAATTTACTTAAAGAACTCCCACTTAGATAGACATCCCTCTAATCCTCTAAGTGATTACGTGATCCAAATCAACTAAACCATGTCCGATCATCACGTGAGATGGAGTAGTTTCATTGGTGAACATCACTATGTTGATCATATCTACTATATGATTCACGCTCGACCTTTCGGTCTCCGTGTTCCGAGGCTATATCTGTATATGCTTGGCTCGTTAAGTATAACCTAATTATTCCGCGTGTGCAACTGTTTTGCACCCGTTGTATTTGAACGTAGAGCCTATCACACCCGATCACACGTGGTGTCTCAGCACGAAGAACTTTCGCAATGGTGCATACTCAGAGAGAACACTTCTTGATAATTAGTGAGAGATCATCTTATAATGCTACCGTCAATCAAAGCAAGATAAGATGCATAAAAGATAAACATCACATGCAATCAATATAAGTGATATGATATGGCCGTCATCATCTTGTGCTTGTGATCTCCATCGAAGCACCGTCGTGATCACCATCGTCACCGGCGCGACACCTTGATCTCCATCGTAGCATCGTTGTCGTCAAGCCAATCTTATGCTTCCACGACTATCGCTACCGCTTAGTGATAAAGTAAAGCATTACAGCGCGATTGCATTGTATACAATAAAGCGACAACCATATGGCTCCTGCCAGTTGCCGATAACTCGGTTACAAAACATGATCATCTCATACAATAAAATTTATCATCATGTCTTGACCATATCACATCACAACATGCCCTGCAAAAACAAGTTAGACGTCCTCTACTTTGTTGTTGCAAGTTTTACGTGGCTGCTACGGGCTTAAGCAAGAACCAATCTTACCTACGCATCAAAACCACAACGATAGTTTGTCAAGTTGGTGCTGTTTTAACCTTCGCAAGGACCGGGCGTAGCCACACTCGGTTCAACTAAAGTTGGAGAAACTGTCACCCGCAAGCCACCTATGTGCAAAGAACGTCGGGAGAACCGGTCTCGCATAAGCGTACGCGTAAGGTCAATCCGGGCCGCTTCGTCCAACAATACCGCCGATCCAAAGTATGACATGCTGGTAAGCAGTATGACTTATATCGCCCACAACTCACTTGTGTTCTACTCGTGCATATAACATCAACATATAAAACCTAGGCTCGGATGCCACTGTTGGGGAACGTAGTAATTTCAAAAAATTTCCTACGCACACGCAAGATCATGGTGATGCATAGCAACGAGAGGGGAGAGTGTGATCTACGTACCCTTGTAGATCGACAACGGAAGCGTTTGGTTGATGTAGTCGTACGTCTCCACGGCCCGACCGATCAAGCACCGAAACTACGCACCTCCGAGTTCTAGCACACGTTCAGCTCGATGACGATCCCCGGACTCCGATCCAGCAAAGTGTCGGGGAAGAGTTCCGTCAGCACGACGGCGTGGTGATGATCTTGATGTACTACCGTCGCAGGGCTTCGCCTAAGCACCGCTACAATATTATCGAGGACTATGGTGGAAGGGGGCACCGCACACGGCTAAGAATATGATCACGTGGATCAACTTGTGTCTAGGGGTGCCCCCTGCCCCCGTATATAAAGGAGCAAGGGGAGGAGGCCGGCCGGCCCTATAGGCGCGCCAAGGAGGAGTCCTCCTCCTAGTAGGAGTAGGACTCCTACTAGGAGGGGGAAGGAAGTGGGGAGGGAGAGGGAAAGGGGGGCGCCGCCCCCCCCCCCTCTCCTAGTCCAATTCGGACCAGGGGGGAGGAAGCGCGCGGCCCACCTTTGGCTGCCCCTCTCTCTCTCCACTAAGGCCCATATGGCCCATTACTTCTCCCGGGGGGGTTCCGGTAACCCTCCGGCTCTCCGGTTTTCTCCGAAATCACCCGGAACACTTCTGGTGTCCGAATATAGCCGTCCAATATATCAATCTTTATGTCTCGACCATTTCGAGACTCCTCGTCATGTCCGTGATCACATCCGGGACTCCTAACTAACTTCGGTACATCAAAACTCACAAACTCATAATATAACTGTCATCGAAACCTTAAGCGTGCGGACCCTACGGGTTCGAGAACAATGTAGACATGACCGAGACACATCTCCGGTCAATAACCAATAGCGGAACCTGGATGCTTATATTGGCTCCTACATATTCTACGAAGATCTTTATCGGTCAGACCGCATAACAACATACGTTGTTCCCTTTGTCATCGGTATGTTACTTGCCCGAGATTCGATTGTCGGTATCTCAATACCTAGTTCAATCTCGTTACCAGCAAGTCTCTTTACTCGTTTCGTAATAAATCATCTCGCAACTAACTCATTAGTTGCAATGCTTGCAAGGCTTATGTGATGTGCATTACCGAGAGGGCCCAGAGATACCTCTCCGACAATCGGAGTGACAAATCCTAATCTCGAAATATGCCAACCCAACATGTACCTTTGAAGACACTTGTAGAGCACCTTTATAATCACCCATTTACGTTGTGACGTTTGGTAGCACACAAAGTGTTCCTCCGGCAAACGGGAGTTGCATAATCTCATAGTCATAGGAACATGTATAAGTCATGAAGAAAGCAATAGCAACATACTAAATGATCGGGTGCTAAGCTAATGGAATGGGTCATGTCAAGCAGATCATTCACCTAATGATGTGATCTCGTTAATCAAATAACAACTCCTTGTTCATGGTTAGGAAACATAACCATCTTTGATTAACGAGCTAGTCAAGTAGAGGCATACTAGTGACACTCTGTTTGTCTATGTATTCACACATGTATTATGTTTCCGGTTAATACAATTGTAGCATGAATAATAAACATTTATCATGATATAAGGAAATAAATAATAACTTTATTATTGCCTAGGGCATATTTCCTTCAATATTTGCATATGCTAGGCTAGTCAAGTTTAACCTGAGTATTCCGCGTGTGCAACTGTTTTGCACCCGTTGTATTTGAATGTAGAGCCTATCACACCCGATAGTCACGTGATGTCTCAGCACGAAGAACTTTTGCAACGGTGCATACTCAGGGAGAACATTTTTATCTTGAAATTTAGTGAGAGATCATCTTATAATGCTACCGTCAATCAAAGCAAGATAAGATGGATAAAAGATAAACATCACATGCAATCAATATAAGTGATATGATATGGCCATCATCATCTTGTGCTTGTGATCTCCATCTCCGAAGCACCGTCATGATCACCATCGTCCCCGGCGCGACACCTTGATCTCCATCGTAGCATCGTTGTCGTCTCGCCAACTTATGCTTCTACGACTATCGCTACCGCTTAGTGATAAAGTAAAGCATTACAGGGCGATTGCATTGCATACAATAAAGTGACAACCATATGGCTCCTTCCAGTTGCCGATAACTCGGTTACAAAACATGATCATCTCATACAATAAAATATAGCATCATGTCTTGACCATATCACATCACAACATGCCCTGCAAAAACAAGTTAGACGTCCTCTACTTTGTTATTGCAAGTTTTACGTGGCTGCTACGGGCTGAGCAAGAACCGTTCTTACCTACGCATCAAAACCACAACGATAGTTTGTCTAGTTAGTGCTGTTTTAACCTTCTCAACGACCAGGCGTAGCCACACTCGGTTCAACTAAAGTTGGAGAAAGTGACACCCGCCAGCCACCTGTGTGCAAAGCACGTCGGTAGAACCAGTCTCGCGTAAGCGTACGCGTAATGTCGGTCCGGGCCACTTCATCCAAAAATACCGCCGAACCAAAGTATGACATGCTGGTACGCAGTATGACTTGTATCGCCCACAACTCACTTGTGTTCTACTCGTGCATATAACATCTATGCATAAAACCTGGCTCGGATGCCACTGTTGGGGAACGTAGTAATTTCAAAAAAAATCCTACGCACACACAGGATCATGGTGATGCATAGCAACGAGAGAGAAGAGTGTGTCCACGTACCCTTGTAGACCGAAAGCGGAAGTGTTAGCACAACGCGGTTGATGTAGTCGTACGTCTTCACGGTCCGACCGATCAAGTACCGAATGCACGGCACCTCCGAGTTCTCCACACGTTCAACTCGATGACGTCCCTTGAACTCCTATCCAGCCGAGCTTTGAGGGAGAGTTCCGTCAGCATGACGGTGTGGTGACGATGTTGATGTTCTACCGTCGCAGGGCTTCGCCTAAGCACTGTTACAATATTATCGAGGTGGACTATGGTGGAGAGGGGCACCACACACGGCTAAAAGATCCAAGAGATCAATTGTTGTGTCTATGGGGTGCCCCCTGGCCACGTATATAAAGGAGTGCAGGAGGGGGAGAGGACCGACCCCTATGGCACGCCCTGGAGGAGTCCTACTCCCATCGGGAGTAGGATTCCTCCCCTTCCAAGTAGTAGGAGTAGGAGACAAGGAAGGGGAAGAGGGAAGAGAAGGAAGGAGGGGGCGCCGCCCCTCCCCCTAGTCCAATTCAGACTAGTCATTAGGGGGCGTGCGGCCTGCCTCTCTCTCTCTCTCTCTCTCTCTCTCTCTCTCTCTCTCTCTCCTAAAGCCCAATAAGGTCCATATACTTCTTCCCCCGTATTCCCGTAACTCCCCGGTACTCCGAAAAATACCTGAACCACTCAGAACCTTTCCGATATCTGAATATAGTCGTCCAATATATCGATCTTTACGTCTCGACCATTTCGAGACTCCTCGTCATGTCCCCGATCTCATCCAGGACTCCGAACTACCTTCGGTACATCAAAACACATAAACTCATAATATAACCGTCATCGAACTTTAAGCGTGCGGACCCTATGGGTTCGAGAACTATGTAGACATGACCGAGACACGTCTCCGGTCAATAACCAATAGCGGAACCTGGATGCTCATATTGGCTCCTACATAGATCTTTATCGGTCAAACCGCATAACAACATGTCACCGGTATGTTACTTGCCCGAGATTCGATCGTCGGTATCTCAATACCTAGTTCAATCTTGTTACCGGCAAGTCTCTTTACTCGTTCCGTAATACATCATCCCGCAACTAACTCATTAGTTGCAATGCTTGCAAGGCTTAAGTGATGTATATTACCGAGTGGGCCCAGAGATACCTCTCCGACAATTGGAGTGACAAATCCTAATCTCGAAATACGCCAACCCAACAAGTACCTTCGGAGACACTTGTAGAGAACCTTTATAATCACCCAGTTACGTTGTGACGTTTGGTAGCACACAAAGTGTTCCTCCGGTAAACGGGGGTTGCATAATCTCATAGTCATAGGAACATGTATAAGTCATGAAGAAAGCAATAGCAACAAACTAAACGTTCAAGTGCTAAGCTAACAAAATGGGTCAAGTCAATCACATCATTCTCCTAATGATGTGATCCCGTTAATCAAATGACAACTCTTTGTCTATGGCTAGGAAACATAACCATCTTTGATCAACGAGCTAGTCAAGTAGAGGCATACTAGTGACACTCTGTTTGTCTATGTATTCACACATGTATCATGTTTTCATTTAATACAATTCTAGCATGAATAATAAATATTTATCATGATATAAGGAAATATATAATAACTTTATTATTGCCTCTAGGGCATATTTCCTACACCATCTCCTTCCACCGGCAGCCATCCCTGCTCCGCTCCACCTCCTCGCCATCGTGCCGGTAACTGCTGTCGGGCAAAGCCCGCGCGTGGTGGTGGCGGTGGGGCAAATCGGCTAGTCTCCTCTCCGTGGTGGTTGCTGGCACATCGACGATGATGGATGGCGAACGTAGGGCTCCGGGGCAGCGGCCCCTCTTCGAGGTGATGACGGCTGCGGTGGCCGCTTGGGCGGCTTCATGGCTGGGCTTGCAGGCTATATATGCGGTGCTGCCATAGCGGCAATGGTGGGGCTAGGAGTCGCCGGATCCAGCCAGGAGTGTCTGGTCCCTGTCTCTTGTCATGGTTAGCGCCTCGCCAAGTTTGGGCCTCCGTGGTTGTGGGTGGACAATTCATGAACATTTTTTAAAATTTGGAAACATTTTTTTAAATTCGGGGACAATCTTGAAGTCATGAACATTTTCTAAATTTTGTGAACAATTTTGAAGTCATGAACATATTTTTGAAATTCATGAATATTTTTTAATACACGAACAATTTTCAACTCCATGAATTTTTTTTTTGTAATTTGGAACATGGATTAAATACGGTAACAATTTGAATTCATGGCCACTTTTTCAATCCAGGAACAAATTTTGAAATTCATAAAAAATCAAATCCATGAACATTTTTTGAAACCCATGAACATTTTTCAAATTCACCGTACATTTTTTAAATCTTGAGCATTTTTCAAAAAACTAAAAAGAAAAAGGGAAAAGAATAATAAAAGAAAGAAAAGGAGAAACAAACGAAAGGGAAAAAAGCCCCCCCCCCCAACCCCTGCTTCGTGTTGTCCCAAACCACGGGGGAGCACGTTGTTGCGCCCTACACATATCTATACCCCAAATAGGAGCACTCATTTTCCTCCTTCCGACTAGTGAGAGAGACTTTTGGTTGCAACCCTCATCTAGCAAATCCTATTTTCAATAATAAAAAGTTAACACACAGAAGATGCAGGTCTACCTTCTAACGGGTTTATCACTATATACTCTCTCAATCCCGTTTGTTAAATAGAAGTTTTATTCCATAATTGTAGTGTTACAGTCAAGAGGCAAAAGTTGCTCGATACATGGGGGGCTCCTTTGTAGTCAACTAGCGGTTGTACACTCAGTTGGATTATAGTTTTCCAGATGATTTGCAACCCTGTTTTGTTCCCGTTGAATCTTCTATGGTATAAACTCGTCATTCATCAAAGCTCTAATCTCCGCAATGAGATGTCCATAAGCTAAGCGAGCCAGTCGATCACCTGATAACACACATGGTGCCTCCGAGAAATCCGGTTGGACAAGAATTGAGAGGTTCGTATGTTGAATAGCCAACGCCATCCCTTGCATAAGAGCATGTTACTCCGCTTCCAAAGCATCTTTGCAGTTGAATATAAACTGATGGCAAAGATGACACTCCTACCATCCAATTGTAGGAATGATCCCTCAATAGATAAAAGCGGCATGGTGCACAGGCGATGGGGGATTGGGGGCCAAGGTGTAGCCGACACAGACTTTTCCTCCGAAACGTTCTATTCTTGATGGGCTGGCATCTTCCCCTTCAATATCCCCTTTTTTGCGAGAACCTTCGATGTCTCCTGTGTGGTATATCTCTAAGAATTACCAGTAGACTTCATGTAGCTATCAAAAAGTTCAGCAATAGCTTCTACCGGTACTAGTGTTGTATTATACTTTACAGTACTTGTTGAGACATAATATGTATCTGTCGGGGATATACCCTGCGGTATGACCCGGCTGGAGTTGTAAACTGGTTGATACTTGGTAAACCAGCGAATGGTAAACCGGCGAAGAGTTAAGACAGAGAGTCAAGACAGATGGCTAAGATAGATGGTAAACCGGCTGGTGGTAAACCGGCAGACAGTTAAGACAGATGGCTAAGAAAGGCGTAAATCGGCGAGTGTTAAACCGGCAGAGTTAAGACAGATGGTAGCACTGGCAGGTGTTAAGTCAATCATAACCCGGCAGACAATGTTAAACCGGCAGACAATGTTAAACCGACAAACAATGTTAAACCGACAGACAATGTTAAACCGGCAGGTGTTAAGAAGCTCAGGAAGGAAAGTCAAAATAGTTTAAGTCTTAGTGCAAGATGGACTCTACATGTAACCTGCCCCTTTAACTTATATAAGGAGGGGCAGGGTTCCCCAAAGAGGGGACAAGCAAGAAGAAAGAATTTTAGGGCTAGACACAAAGAGGAGAGCCGGTTTACGGCGACTCCCTCGTGATGATAATGAGACCTAGCCTCAAACAGCATGTAGGGTTGTTAGCAGATGATGTTTTCCGGGGCCCGAAGCTGTCTAAATCCCTGTCTTGTGTTGCGTTTCTCGATTCCGCTCAACCCCTCTCAAGCTACCACGTAGGTGCGTTGGCCTCACGACTAAGTCCTCACCCTAGGACATCTGCCGTGACAATTCCACGACAGTTGGCGCCCACCATGGAGCTAAACGCACGGTGGTGTTGAGTTCTTGGAGGGCGCTCTTCAAGGATCAAGAAGCTCGCAATTTGTCGAACGAAGAAGAACCGGTTTGGAAGGATCTATATCGTCTCCTTAGCAAGCAGCCGGAATGGGATATGAGATTTGAAGCGAAAGAGATTTAGGGTTATGTTTTTTACAAACCGCCGAAAAAATCATGGCGATCTACTGAGACCAAGACAAAGTATTATTTGAGTTGTTGTGGCTTAGGATGGAGTATGATGATTAATCCATGATGCAAATACCAGAGCTGTCGGATCATGAGTCGTCCACCCAGTTGCAATGTGCGGATGAAGGAAAAATCACCTGAAATCAAAATCAATTCTAACATGCTCGAAGTCCAGACACGACCCAGCATTGCGGCGAGTCACGAGGAGATTTAATTGTTGCTACTATTCATCTGAGGGAATCCCACAGCCGCGATAAGGCTGGTTGTAATGGGGAGTATCATATACTAGTATCATGCATATGATACTAGTGTATGATACTACCTCCCTAATGCATAGTATTATATATCAATATCATGTAGTACTTTATTTATTGTCATGCATGACACAAAGTAGCATAATATTTATTATGATACGGTATCATGATATGATACTCCACCATCTCTTTCTTCATTTAATGCTATGACACCTTATCAAAATTGCCTAGTTGGCATGCATGATATTAGCTATGATACTACCATTACAACCAGACTAACCCGGACTCAACTATCGAGACACCTCAATAATCGCTGCTGTCCTCACTAAACCGGCCTTCAGGTAAACCGCCGTCTGCTACCCGAGATAATACCCGACTTCTAGTCCAAATCGTGGTTGCGCCTCGCCTCTCACCTGAGTCGCCTCGGGTCAACATTGACCCACCCGGATTCAACCACCTCAAGTCACCGAGCCATTGCTGCTGCCACTACATACTCTGAGAGCTGTGCCCGCCTCCAAGGTCTTCCTCGCTTCTGCCATGACCTGCTACAAGCCGGATTCGCCAGGATACGATCTACAGTAACTTCTTGGAGCAGTACGGATACGACACAAAGAAAACTCAGGCCGTATTTATGAGACTACCGGTTGGACGCCTCGGTGACGGGGCCATGGTTTCGCTCCAATCCGTCGTCCCTACGACCGTCGAACCGCCGGCTCGCGCTTGAACCGCCGGACGCCGCCTCCATGGCTTTGTTAGCCTCAACCTGCTGGACTCTGTTTCCGCCACGAGCTGCCTGGAGCCACCACCGGGGCGGGGCCGAGCCGCCCATGCTGGCTGCCCACGCACTTCGCGCCTCTTCCTCGACCGCCGTCAGATGAGCTGCCGGCACAACCGTGACCCGCCTCTCGCCTTCGCCGTGGACGCGGTCAAGACCCGCCTGGGAGCCGCCCTGATCCGGCCTCGCCGAGCCACCAGCCTCCGCCGACAATCGCCGAGACGCTGTCGAGACCCGCTGCCGTTTCAACCACAGCCGCCGGCCTGCCTCTCTGCTCCAGGTTAAACTCCGTCTCGGGCTGTCGCAGGTCGGCCCAATCGTATCAGTCACCGGCTGGTGCCGCCGGCATCGAACCGGGCTCGTCTTCGCATTGGGCCGCCTCTGCCGTGGACGACGCGTCAAAACGGCCGTGCCCGGAGTCGCCGGTTTGCTTTCTAAAAACCACTGGACTGTTTCCGCGGACGACTCTTGCATGTTGAGTCGCTGTTGCCTGCTCCAAGCCACCGCGCTGTCGAAGCCGCTGCAGCAGTCGAGGCCTCCAAGCCGCCTTGGCTTAGTGCCGTTGTGGCTCCGTCCCTGAGCTCGGCCTCGCCAAATCGCTGCGCCACGCTTTCTCGAGCTGGCCACCGCCGCAGCAATACCAAAACCGCCCGGATTTTTGCATCTCGCCTCCTCCGTGGCCACGCCGAACCGCCGCGGTCGGGTCACCTCCGCCCGAGCTGGTCCTGATTCGCGAGCTGCCACCGCTGCCATGGTCAACATGTGCTGCCTCCATGAACGCCGACGTCCACACTTCGAGTCGCCGTACTTATCGCCACGGCGCTTCAGACCGACCACGTCGCCGGTTTGTTTCGCCCCCTTCGCAACCATGCTCGGATGTGCCGCCTGTACTGCCTGCGCCTTTTTCCGCCGGGTTGGCTTCCGGTTCACCACGTCAATGTTGCCCCTGCTATTGGCTTCTATTTCAAAACCGCCAAGAGTCGCTTCACCACTTCGGCCTTACCCTTGCATCTACCGCAAGTCGCCGCCGCTGCCGCAGGCCGAGCTTTGCTCCGGTGCTTCGTCTCCAGACCCGCCTGTCGTACCAAAGGCCGCTTCACCTTGCTCTGGTTCTGTACTCAAACTGGATGATACGTACTGAATTGGTCAAAGGACAGACGGTTTATCGCGAGCAGTCGGTCTAGACTGATTTATTTGGCAGCGGTCAGGAGGGCTTTGATCTTCTGGATAATAATAATCATATCGGCTATGACCAGCGGCTGCGTGTGGACAGCAACAACAAAAAAGTACTAATGAGCAGTGGCAACGGATCTGCTTTTATTGTTGTCCCTTATTAAAAAACCTACAGTAGCACACGCCCAACGCCCCGGACAAAGACATGATCGAGGCATGTGCCCACTAGCCCTGTTTGATGATGCACGCACATGCAATGGTGGTCAAAGGCCAAAAGAAAGAGAGAATAAGAAAAGTACTAGTATACATCTCATGGAAGGTCTACTACAGCAATCCAGGAGTCAGGCAATCTGATTTTTGTTGTGGTATGCGGGATAAGCATAAACGCCAAGAAAAAAGATCAGAGGCAGTACTAGTACTCCGACTGCTAGTTTGTATTTTGACTACGGGAAGACTATGGTGCAGAATACTACTCCATGAGGTCGTTAAACGCGTCCGACGATTTAAAAGATCGGACAAAGTTAACGTCCGACTATATCATCCAATGTCGGTGCCCGCGATTGTCTCACAAGTAACCAGGTGCTATCTTTTCTATATACTTTATCATCACATATTAGATTGTTTGCGAACAATTACTCTGGTCTATGATATTTTTTTTCACAGGACCATTATCCCTTACAAAAAGGTGTTGCAAAAGGGGTGAGCAAATATTATTTTTTTTGCACTAGCGCTCATCCTGCGTAGGTTGCCACCCCCGCTATATCAACACAGCATGGTTGACTCGCCCGTCCGCACCGACTCACGACGCCGTGGCCAGCCCGTCTGTCTGTTCTCGCCGCTGACTCGGCCGTGATTGGTTTCACCTTCACCGTGCTGATGGTCAACTCCGCGGTGGATATTTTCTGGCCTAACATATCAGGTGAAGTCCATCCAGTATATTTTATATTATATATTGCTTTCTTTAAAAGAGCAATTACTCCGGCTTGCAAAGTTATCTAATGCAGGACCCTAAACCGCCATATTGGTGCAATTTTAAAGGCCGTCAGAAAATTTCCGGCTTAAAAAAGAAGGATTCCGGTTTATAATCTGGTTCAAGGGAAAGCTTCCCGAAAAGCTTTGAAACTCTCAGTATCCGGTTTAAGAATCTCCGGTTCAAAAAGAATAAATCTCTCGCAAGTTTGAGTTCTCAGAAAAGATTACGGGACCAAAGAGAGTCTGTTGCAGAGCACAGCTCAAACATAGGTGCCCCTTGAGCACAGCTCACAATATCATTTGGGGGCTTCCTGTTCAAACATAGGTGTATTCACCAAAGAGTACATAGCTACTACCCTCTTGATCCGGTTATCAAGCCAATATTATCATAAGGGGCCAAAGAGAGTCTGCTGCATAACACAACTCAAACATAGGTATCCCATGAGCACAGTTCACAATATCACTTGGGGGCTATGTTCGAACCATAGTCACACCTCTTGACAGGCTTAAAGCCACCAGGGAAATCACATGGGGGCTCTGGTCGTATCCGAACCATAGCTTATACCCTCTTGATAAGCATAAGGGCACCAGGGAAATCACTTGGGGGCTTGGTCGTATCCGAACCATAGCTACACCTCTTGATAGGCATCAGGCCACCAGGGAAATCACTTGGGGGCTATGGGTTCGAATCATAGTTATACCTCTTGATAAGCATAAGGGCACTAGGGAAATCACTTGGGGGCTTGGTCGTATTCGAACCATAGCTACACCTCTTGATCGGCGCAATGCTACAATTATGACTACATGGGGGCTCTGGTCGTATCCGAACCATAGCTTAAACCCTCTTGATCATATATATACATCATCATATATTGCATCATACATCATCATTACATCATCATAGCATGTATCATATGTGCATGGATATACCGGCTTATATGACAGGAATCGGTTTTCAAACCAGGTTATATTATTCAAAATCTTTAATAGCCAACACGGCTGGATTTTTATGGTTATCAATAACCAATATTATGACTGAGGTTTTCAAAGTCGCTTTAGCGTAATTCTCGTCTTATTTTATCAACAGATATGATTTATTGTACAATGGAAGGAATAGTCCCGAGTCGTTGCAGGCTTACGACCCGGCACTTGGGGGATACATTGTCCAAATTGGGATTACATAAAATACAAGTCTCATGTCGCTGCAAGCATGCACCATGACACTTGGGGGCTAATGCAAAGTCATTGTTTGCTCACTTATTGAAGACCCGACTCATCACATTGTAATGAGCCGACCCTTGGGGGCTACCAATTGCTCTTGTTAACAATTCAAGGTACATAAATTTTCATCTATTATTAAAGGATCCACTGCTCAGTTGGTAGAGCACAAAGCTCTTAATCTTGTGGTCATGGGTTCAAGCCCCATGATGGGGGTTACATCATATGATGATTTCATTAAAGAATATATCAAGTCCCAGCTCAATATTATCTTATTAAGCCGGCCCTTGGGGGCTACACATTGCTGCTCAAGTTTACATGATCATATTTACAAAGTCCCTGCTCATTATTGCATAATAACCCGGCCCTTGGGGGCTACACTGGTTGAAGTTTTTCTGAGCATAAGGCAATTTCAAGTCCCAGGTTGCTGCAAGCATGACAACCTGGCACTTGGGGGCTACATATGTGGAATACTCGGTCCTGACTGGTGATTGAGATGAACAACCTGGATTTCTTCAAGCTTGTGACATTCATATTGAAGCAAGTCTTAAGCTTTGCTATGCTACCTTCTTCAGACTTGGGGGCTACAAGTGATAGGCATATAAGAGAGATATTTTCAAGCTTGATGTTAACCACAATTATGACCCGGTGCCATCAATATTTGTAAACCGGCAATGATAAACCGGCAAGTTCAAGTCTTAAACCGGCAAAGTTCTACATTCTTAAACCGGCTGAATATCAGATGAGTATTTCAAAGACCAATATTTTTGTTAAGCATTGAGAGCTGAGTCAAAGAAGTTATTCTTCACAATATTTCTCTATGACAAACCGATATCAACAAATTGATTATAAAGCTGGTCTATTGACTCGGATTTTATAGAAGAAGAAAGTGACAAGGACTTAAGGATAATCAAGATCAGTTTAACATGGATAAATCCAAATTAAACTAGGAGCTAATGTCGGGGATATACCCCGCGGTATGACCCGGCTGGAGTTGTAAACCGGTTGGGACTTGGTAAACCGGCGGATGGTAAACCGGCGGAGAGTTAAGACAGAGAGTCAAGACAGATGGCTAAGATAGACGGTAAACCGGCTGGTGATAAACCGGCAGACAGTTAAGACAGATGGCTAAGAAAGACGGTAAACCGGCGAGTGTTAAACCGGCAGAGTTAAGATAGATGGTAGCACTGGCAGGTGTTAAGTCAATCATAACCCGGTAGACAATGTTAAACCGGCAGATAATGTTAAACCGGCAAACAATGTTAAACCGACAGACAATGTTAAACCGGCAGACGTTAAGAAGCTCAGGAAGGAAAGTTAAAATAGTTTAAGTCTTAGTCCGAGATGGACTCTACATGTAACCTGCCTGTTTAACTTATATAAGAAGGGGCAGGGCTCCCCAAAGAGGGGACAAGCAAGAAGAAAGAATTTTAGGGCTAGACACAAAGAGGAGAGCCGATTTACGGCGACTCCCTCGTGGTGATAATGAGACCTAGCCTCAAACAACATGTAGGGTTGTTACCGGATGATATGTCCCGGGGCTCGAAGCTGTCTAAATCCCTGTCTTGTGTTGCGTTTCTCGATTCCGCTCAACCCCTCTCAAGCTACCACGTAGATGCGTTGGCATCTCGACTAAGTCCTCACCCTAAGACATCTGCCGTGACAATTCCACAACAATATCACTGTTAAACTAGTTTCTTAAACACTAGCTATATATATGGAGCGTTTGGTTGCATTGTCGGGTGAGCTATAGCTACACTAGCCTAGCTCGGCTTTGCCAGCCTTACCGTAAGATGTGCGTTTGGATGCGTCAGTTTTGCCGGCAGTCACGTGATGGAACGTGTGTGGTCTCGTGTGGAAATTTTTTGCGCCAGGAGATTTGCTGTCGAGAGCGAGCCGAGCTGGCTTTCCTTGGCGGGCGAGTTTTTCCTGGTCTAGTGAGGCTAGCTGGCCCTTAAAAGCCAGGTTTTTTCTTCAATACCAAACACTGGTCCTTGCCTAGCGAGGCTATAACCGATTTTGCGGAGGAACCAAACGGACCCGCCACGGCAACAACAAAATCGCTCCCATGATAGATAAACAGAGGGCAACGTTATTTTCTTTTAACCAAGCGACGCTATGGGTGGTTTGCTTGCCAGTGCCAGGGTCTTTCACTAGTGGTGGCCGCCCGCAGTTGGTAACTACTCCCTCCGTTCCTAAATATTTATCTTTCTAGATATTTCAATGGCTACCACATACAGATGTATATAGACATATTTTAGAGTGTACATTCACTCATTTTGCTCCATATGTAGTCACTTGTTGAAATTTTCAGAAAGATAAATATTTAGGAACGGAGGGAGTACATTATCACCGGCGGGTTACTGATAGATGTTTTGCACCTGTCACTGGTTGTCACTGTAGATCTGATCCTTTTCTTTTAAGATGATATTATTTTTAAATTCATAATATATTTTAAAAATATATACAGTAGTATGTATCTTTTGATTGAAAGCCGGGGTTTACCTTATGTTGGAAAAATATTACTATTCCGACTCGCACCGCGTGTGACAACCGTACATATGCTTGAGCATCGAGAAGGATCCATTCACCGGTGCACTGGACAGTACAAATGCATCACACAAACAAACAGACTTTTTATTTGATTTAGCAAAGACGCATATATGTAAATGGATACACGTGTTTATTTTTTACGGAGCAACATCAACTACTATCTCACAAGTGTTGCTGGGCATGGGCCACGTGCATGTACACCACACCGGCCGGTTCTGCTCATCTCGTCGGAGCTTTCTTATTTATTTTCGGCGCAACGTCGATCTCACTGTCTGGTGAGCTCGACTCGAGCGAGCGATCAATTCTTTTTGCACGGCGGCGGGCAGGGATTCTCTGGGAGGGCGGCGCGTCCATCCCCACACCGGAACGTCTTCACGGGGGCCTCGTCTGCACCACGTGGCAGTTGACGCAGCCGTCGCGGCACTTGGGGCCCACGTCGTCACAGAATTGGGCCCCCGACCAGGAGTTGCAGTGGTCGCAGCACTTCGGGAAATTGTCTGCACGCACGCATGAAATCAGATCAATCTATCACCGCATCAGTTAATTATATCACATGTACGTAGGCTATAAGGCTAAGATCTTAACGCCATCACAAAGATGCAGTCAGTCGTTGTTGGCGCCCGTACAGATATATTAGCTGCAACGACGATGAGCATCGGCAACGTACGTACCGTTGGCGGCCTGTGAGTGTGAGAGGATTCCCATGACCATGACGGCCTGGAGAACGAAGATCGCCACCAGCACGCTGCTCTTCATCGTTGGTTGGTCCTAAACCTGTCGAGCAAAGCTCTTCATAGTCCTGTCTGCTCGTGGAGTGATGGTTTTGTTGTGCTTGTGTCTGGCCAAAGCCACAAGCAACTCTATATATGGATGTTCCATGCCAAACTTCTGCGTCATCTATCAATTGTTATCCTGGTGGATATGTGTTTGGGACAGACCCGTTTGACTCCTGGCTTAGCTTGGCCTTCCCCTGGCTTGGACCTGTTAGGCATACATCTCCAATTCTCCATCTTCCTCCAGTGCATGCACCTATTTCTCATAATTCCCTCAAAAACAAAACATATTTCTCATAATTATTAGTATTTCATATTATAATTTTTTGATTAATTTAATTCACAAATAAATCACGATGACATCGCTAAGAATATTAATCTCACACTGAAAAATAGACATACGTAATAAGCATAAAACACAAACATCTATGATAACAATAACAAGTATCGCTAACATAGATCATACCCTCTAGTTCAAAAGGACAAAGCTGTGGCGGCATAGGCTTCCGCGGGTTTCTTGTTTGAGATCTGGATGTGTCACCCATATCTTTGGTGGAGAGGTATGTTGGAAATATAAGCAAATTACTACGAAATTTAATCCGAATGAACACAAGATAAATTATGACAACAATAGCAGAGATTACATTAATCATGCGAACTATCATAGTAGATGAACATATCACATCTAGGGCACATACTAGAAACATCAATTCTATCACGATCTCGAACAGGAAGGATAGAATCACATACGGCGCAGCGGGAGCAGCACCGTCGGCGTTGACGTTGTCGCCCATGTCGTCGAGGATGAGGTTGCCGAGGTCGGGGAAGAAGTCGTCGTTCGCGAAGTCGTTGCTGCCAGTAGTCGCGCGAGTGCGCTCCCCAAAAACTTGATCGCCCCTCTCCCGTACAGGATCACGAGAGGCGGGGTTCCGGAGGCCCGCTGTCCCTTCTCCCGGTGCACGGCGAAAGGAGGGATGAAGAAGACTTGTTTGGCGGCGCAATGATCTGAAACGGTGGTGAGAAACCATACAAAGCGGCGACGGCTAGGGTAGACGTCTGCCTGACTATATAGTGCGGGTCGGGTAGGTCGTGGGAGTAAACCCCACGTCCGAGTCATCACGATCCAAAAGAATCGGAAAGGGTTCAGTAATTAACGCGTCCGTTAATTATTAATTAATGACTCATTAATTTTTCCCGAGCAGCAAAAATATAGACAACGTGCATAGCTCTGTAGGTCTCCTCTTCTCATGCTCATACAAGTGGTAGAAGAGCTCACCTTATAAAATGGTGCAACTCTCTCTCAACTTCCGGGATGGGACTAAACTTTAGTCTCACTCACTCCACTCACATGTGTACATGAATGAGCCAAGAGAAATTCAGAATTTTAGTTGGGCTTTGGGCCAAAGGCCTAGTAGCAAAATTCCAACAACCCTCCCAAAGTCTCATTATCACATCTCATCATTTAGTTTCAAAACATTGTTTATATACCGGTGCTTAGTGGAGACTGTGAAGTTGAACTTCCACTTAGATTTTTATGCTACACTAGATCACAACTTGAATAGTGGACTATGCCTTGAACTACAAGTTATCCGCGAAACTAGTTTCACACAAATTTTTGACCGATACTGGGCTGCCGCAAGGCTTCCCCGCAGGTGGAGCATATATGTCATACTCCAGGGCCTTTCATGAATTTATTAGAGAACACCCAATTCTCACAGACTGCGACGTTAACAGTCAAATTTATATATGTGTGTTTCTCAGGAGATGCTCTGCAGGACAACAGATCTCTGCTTACTCAAATAAGCCACTTGGAACACATTAAGATAAATACCAACCTGCCATGCAGATCATGAGAGTATTGCATCTTCATGGAGTGGGATAATTAAAATAGGGATACTCTCCTCTCAGCTGACCAACAGCTTGTCTCCCACTTCTACTTCACGGGATCTCCGATCACATAGAGTGGGTTACCACTATGGACAACTCATGTGGTGGGTCTCAAGCCCATCTTCATCGATGCATTATCTATCACGTTACGTGATAGACCCTTTCTGAAGGGATCTGCCAAGTTTTTCGACGTTTGGATATAATCCAACGTAATAACTCCGGAGTTCCTCAAATTTCTGACAGATTTTAGTCCCTCTTCACATGCCTTGAGGACTTCATATTGTCCTTACAACGGTTTATCTTGACGATCACAGTTTGATTATCACAGTTCATCAGGGTAGGGGTATTGGTTTTTCAACCATAGATAAGTCCATCAAGAGCTCACGAAGCCACTCTGCTTCAACAGTGGTAGTGTCTAATGTTGTGAGTTCTGCTTCCATAGTTGACCTCGTTAAGATGGTCTGCTTGCAAGACTTTCAGGAAACAGCGCCACCACCAAGTGTAAAAACACAACCACTTGTGGCTTTAATCTCATCAGTATCAGATATCCAGTTTGAGTCACTATAACCCTTCAGTACCTTTGGATACCCAGTGTAGTGAATCACATAGCTCGCAGTGCCTTTCAAATAGCGCATAACTCTCTCAAGCGCATGCCAATAATCATCTCCCGGTTTTGACACAAACCGACTCAGCTTGCTTACAGCAAAAGAGATGTCAGGCCTCATGGCACTCGCCAAATACATAAGCGAGCCAATAATATGAGAATACCTCAGTTGATTTCTAGCAATCCGTCGATTCATTCGAAGCAACACACTAGCATCATATGGAGTTGGAGAAGGCGTGCAGTCACTATACCCAAAACGACTCAAGATATTTTCCACATAATGAGACTAAAGCAGTGTGATCCCACCATTTTCATCTCTTAACATCTTGATGTTTAAGATAACATCAGCTACTCCTAGATCCTTCATCTCAAAGCAACGAGATAAGAAATCCTTAACCTCCTTGATTAAATCAAGGTTGGTTCCACAGATCAACATGTCATCGACATACAGACAAAGAATAACTCCTTTGCCCCCACCATGGCGATAGTACACGCACTTGTCACCGTCATTTACTACAAAGCCGACAGCGGTTAATGTTCTTTCGAACTTCTCATGCCACTCCTTATGAGCTTGTTTAAGGCCATATAAAGACTTTAATAACTTGCACACCTTTCCTTCCTGACCAGGTACTACAAAACCATCTGGTTGATCCATATAAATTTCCTCCTTCAACTCTCCATTGAGGAAAACCGTCTTAACGTCCATTTGATGAACAAGAAGACCATGTGAGGCAGCCAATGATAGTAGCACCCGAATTGTGGTCAGTCTAGCCACGGGTGAGTAAGTATCAAAGAAGTCTTCACCTTCTTTCTGGGTATAACCCTTAGCCACAAGCCGTGCCTTGTACTTTTCAATCGTACCATCAGGTCTAAGCTTCTTCTTGAACACCCACTTACATCCTACAGGTTTGCACCCATAAGGACGGTCAGTGATCTCCCAGGTTCCGTTAGCTAAGATGAAATCCATCTCGCTACGAACAGCTTCCTTCCAGTAGTCAGCATCAGGAGATGCACAGGCTTCTGAAATAGTCCTGGGTGTGTCATCCACGAGGTACACAATGAAATCATAACCAAAGGACTTTGTAGTCCTCTATCTCTTACTCCTCACAGGAGTTCCATTGTCACCCTCAACAGGATTCTCGACATGTTCCATCGCAATGGTGGGTTCAGGAATTACAGCGAATTCCTCACTAGATGGAGTAGGTATCTCCTGGTTTGATGAACTCGACATATCCTTCATCAAAAATATGTCCTCAAAGAAAGTCACATCATTCGACTCCATAATCGTTCCAACATGCATGTCGGATACCTCAGATTTTATTATCAAAAATCTATAGCCAACGCTATGAAAAGCATAGCCTAAAAGAACACAATTCATGGTTTTCGGTCCAAGCTTGCACTTCTTGGGAATTGGTATATTGACTTTCGCCAAACAACCCCAAGTACGTAGGTAAGAGAGTTTCAATCTTTTTCCTTTCTCATTCCTCAAATGGAGTCATGGTCTTGTGTTTTGTGGGAACTCGGTTTAGGACATGACACGCAGTCATTAGCGCCTCCCCCACCATTCCTTAGAAAGACCCGATGTGTCTAACATGGTGTTAACCATATCAGTTAGAGTTCGGTTCTTTCTTTCGGCTACCCCATTTGACTGAGGTGAGTAGGGAGGCGTCCTCTCATGGATTACACCATGTTCCGCACAAAATAGATTAAATTCATTGGAAAAATACTCTCCATCACGATCGGACCTAAGCCGTTTAATTTTTCGATCAAGTTGGTTCTCTGCCTCAGCTTTATAGTTTTTGAAGAAAGTTAAAGCCTCATCTTTTGATTTCAGAAGATACACGTAACAATATCTAGTGGAGTCATCAATCAACGTCATGAAGTATCTCTTTCCACCTTTTATGAACACGCCATTCATCTCATAAAGATCAGAATGTATCAGCTCTAGTGGCGCCAAGTCTCTTGCCTCTGCAGTCTTATGGGACTTGCGAGGTTGCTTAGCTTGCACACATACTTGGCACTTAGAGCCTTTGACAATAGAGATTTTCGGAATTAAATTCATATTGGCTAGCCGCATCATGCAACCAAAGTTAATGTGACAAAGTCCTGAATGCCAAATATCAGACTCATTATTGTGGAAAACATTATTAATAACTTTAGTGCAAATATCTGACAAAGACCGGCGAGGTGGAACAAGCCTCCGCTCTCATAGCCTTTTCCAACAAATTGTCCATACTTAGAAATTACAACTTTATTGGATTCGAAAATCAACTTAAAATCATCTCCACATAAACGGAAACCGCTAACGAGATTTTTATTGATGGACGGCACATGATGAACGTTCTTCAGACGCACGGTCTTCCCAGAAGTAAACTTCAGATCGACCGTACCAACACCTCAAACGATGGCATGTGACCCGTTCCCCATCAGCACGGAAGAAGTCCCTGTGACCTGGTAAGAAGAAAACATGGAGGCATCAGCACAAACATGTACATTGACACCGGTGTCAATTAACCAATCAGGAGATTGAAATACTGAAAGGATGATAGGAAGAATACCGTACCCAGAATCCTTCATATCAGTATCACCGATGACAACATTAGCGGACTTGCCGCTCTACTCATGTTCGCGCTCCTCAAAGCGGTTAGGACACTTCGGAGCCCAGTGATTAGGATCACCGCAGACATGGCAAAGTCCCTTCCCTTTCTTATGCGAATTCTTCTTGAAGTTGGTAGAATGTGACGGCTTGTTCTTTATATCAAACTTGCCTTTGCCCTGAGTTTTGTTCTTGTTATTTTTGAACTTGTTGGGCTGGAAGTTCTTCTTCTGTACCATGTGGGCACTAGAAGCGTCCTCAGCAACTCGAGCACGTGTGTCCTTTGCTCTCGCCTTTTCTTCAACATCAAAAGTATCAATGAGATCCGCAACGGAAAACTCCTGTCTCTTGTGTTTCAGGGAAGTAGCAAAATTATTCCACGAAGGTGGAAGCTTGGCGATGATGCCTCCGGCAACAAATTTGTCCGGTAACACACACTTGAAGTACTCAAGTTCTTTTGTGAGCGACTGTATCTCATGAGCCTGCTGTACAACAGAGCGCTTATCAGTCATCTTGTAGTCATAAACTTGGCCTCGAGCGCAACCCACATGTTCTTGCCGTTTTCAAATGACATATACGAATCCACAATGAAATCATCCAGAACACTCTGAACGAACACAAGATAAATCATGACAGCAATAGCAGAGATTAAACTAATCATGCGAACTATCATAGTAGATGAACATATCACATCTAGGGCACATACTAGAAACATGAATTCTATCACGATCTCAAACAGGAAGGATAGAATCACATACGGTGCAGCGGTAGCAGCACCGCCGGCATTGACGTTGTCTCCCATGTCGTCGAGGATGAGGTTGTCGAGGTCGGGGAAGAAGTCGTCGTTCGCGAAGTCGTCGCTGCCAGCAGTTGCGCGAGTGCGCTCCCCAAAAACATAGACAACGTGCATAGCTCTGTCCTCGGCTCAGCTCAATCCCGCAACCCGCGACGCAGCGTGGCGAGCGAGGAGGAGGAGCGCGAGTGTAGGTCTCCTCTTCTCATGCTCATACAAGTGGTAGAAGCGCTCACCTTATAAAGAGGTGCAACTCTCTCTCAACTTCCAAGGTGAGACTAAACTTTAGTCTCACTCACTCCACTCACAGGTGTGCATGAATGGGCCAAGATAATTTCAGAATTTTAGTTGGGCTTTGGGCCAAAGGGCTAGTAGCAAAATTCCAACATGGTCGAGGAAGTAGTCGAAGTTGTGAACGTAGACAAACAGTAGCGAGTAGTCATGCCGAGACGCTCTCCAGAAACTTTATCCCTCTAGAAGATCACAAAGAGCGGGTTTCGGAGACCTGCTCTCCCAAACAGTTATACACGCGTCGTCGGGATGGAGGCAGCCGGATGCCGTCCTTGTGGATAGGAGTTCGGGATAAACTTGCTTGATTCCTCACATACCTTGGTCTTGTGTCTTTTCCTTGACTTGGACTTGTTAGGCATACATCTTCAGTTCTCCATCTTCCAAGCCCCGTGCATGCACCCATTTTCTCATAATTATTATTGGGTATGTCATAAATCAGAAGGAAAGTATGCTTTGTCGTGCTATTTTATTTTTATCAGTGTGCATGGGTTTTCTTTTCTCGTTACATTTGTTAATAATGTCAGCTTGCCACTTAATAGACCAATGAACGAAAATACAATCCATGATACACCAATAACTTATTATCTAAGGAAAATGCAGTTCTGTTGTCACAAATCAAAATTTATTTCATACATAACAGAAGAGGTAACATAATAACTTGAAGGAAATAAAAATTTGCCATGCACTTCTTTTTTGAAAAGGGGGGGGGGGGGGGTGGGCACTTCATCATCATGAAGCACACAGCTAAATTTATTAAAAGTGATTCGATTATTTCAAAATGCTAAAATACAAAGTGGAAAGACCAACCGGTCGGAAAAGAAGATTATCTTAACCACATAATCTAATAATGACACGCCAACCAAACAGATTGAATACGCGTGAGCAGCCATCGCCAGACGGTTGCACCCAAAGGCCATGTGCTTCGGAGCGTCCCTACGCTGAAGTGATGACCTATAAAAAAGTTTACAAAAGATGGCCCGTTAAAAGCACAATCATTTTGGCAGTTTCAAATTGCTCAAAGTAAGGCACAAACCCCTACATATATATGACCCTAAACTTTGGATTGATACCAACTACCAAGTTACCAAAAAAATTTGGGATACTTATTGGGGCCGGGGTGACAAGTTGTAGTGTGCCAGATCAAAGCAACAAAAAGGGTAGGAAATGAAAAGATGTATAATTGTTTTCTCTTGATCACAAAACAACATTTTTTGCATGCAACCGTCGAACTGCTTTAAGATCCGCAAACTTGTTTGGTCTTAAGGCCTTTGATTACTATAGTGCGGGGTCCATCCATGCATGCTTTTGGTGGCTTTTGCCAGAGTTACATGCCCCATCCACCCCACCTCACATGCCTTTTCATTTCATCTTCAAATTTGAATCTACTTTATATTTTGAATCAAATGTCCAAGTTAAGTTTCGTTTGCATATTTGTGTTCGTTGCGACGAGAACTTTCAAACAAGACCGGCCTTGAATATATTTTGACAACTTCTAAAAAAATCCAAGGTTTAAATATTCAGATAGTAGTTATATTAAAAAAATTACCAAGTTTTTGCTTTTAGAGTTCTAGGTTTTTGATTTGGGGCCTAGGGTTTAGGGCTGGGGGCTTACAATTTAGTTTTAGAAACTTAGGGTTTATGGTTTGTGTTTAAGTTTTAGTTTTGAAACTTGGTGAATTTATCATTCGTTCTTATCATGTTTGGGTAGTTGAAACTTGGTGAAGTTTCAAGCACTTGTCCAAACTTGTTCAAGAGTGGTCTTGTTCCAAATCCCTTGTCACAACTAACGCGAATGTGCAAAAGAAATACAAATTGGATTTTGAATCCAAAAATACAATAAAATTAAAATTTCTAGTCAAGAGAAAAGGCATGGGAGGTGAGGTGGGTGAACCGTTCTATCTCTGCCAAAACATGTCTCGTGCAGGAATTCACGGGGGATTAAGCTTCAAACACATGCAAAGGTCTAAACACATGCATGTGACCAGTCCACTTTACCGATCACGGCGCAATCATGTGGCCCGGAATCCATGTGTCCTAGCCTTTGCGTGCCACGAATCGTCGTCCACCGAGAAGGAACCGTTCATCGCTGCACTGGACTAGTACAAACGTCAACCTTATGTATTCCGGTGCAGAGCCGGAGTTTATCCTTACGTGGGAAAAGTTGGAAAAAAATAATTATTCCGACTCACACCGAGTGTAGCAACCGTACATACATGCTTGAGCACCGAGAAGGTTCCGTTCACCGCTGCGCACTGAAGAGCACAAATATTTCGCACAAATAAACTGATTTTTATTTGGTTAAGCAGAGACGCATATATAAACTAATGCCCGTGTTTATTTATTTAATTTAAAGCTACATCAACTATATTATCTCTCAAAGGAAAGAGAACGCTGGGCGTGGCTCTGCTCATCTCACCGGAGCCTTTTTATTTTATATTTTGGGCGCAACATCGATCTCGTCAGTGTCTGAGGGAGCTGGAGCGATCAGTGCTTTTTGCACGGCGGCGGGCAGGGCGGGGGCGTGCCCTGCCCGTCGAAGACGGGGCGTCCATCTCCACACCGGAACGTCTTCACGGGCCTCATCTGCACCACCTGGCAGTTGGCGCAGCCGTGGCGGCACCTGGGGCCGACGTCGTCACAGAACTGGTACCCCGACCAGGAGTCGCACTTGTCGCAGCACTTGGGGAAGTTATCTGCACGCATGCACGCAATCAAATCTCAATCCGTCGCCTTACAAGACGTCGTCATCTTGCATGCTAACTGGATTCACATCAGCTAATTATCACATGTATGTACTTCCTCCGTAAACTAATATAAAAGCGTTTAGATCACTAAAGTAGTTATCATGCAAGATGAACACTCTTATATTAATTTACAGAAGGAGTACAGTATAAGCTAAGATCTTAGCGCCATCGATGACAAAGATGCAATCAGACGTTGTTGCGGCCGGGACAGAATACTGGAACGTACGTACCGTTAGCGGCGGCCTGTGAGAGGTTCCCATGACCGTCATGGTGTGGAGGATTAGGATCGCCACCAGCGTGCTGCTCTTCATCCTTGGTTGGTCCTAAACTTGCTCTTCCCACTCCTGTCGATCTGCTCGTGGGATGATGGTTTTGTGCTGTGCTTGTGTCTGGCCAAAGCTACAAGCAACTCTCTCTATATATGGCTTGCCAATTTTCTGCGTCATCTATCAATGGTGGATAGGTGTTTGGGATAAACTTGTTTGACTCCCGGCTTAGCTTGGACCTGTTAGGCATCAGGACACTACAAGACCACAGAGATGGACTCCCAGACAGCTGCTTCCGGTGAATTACCTCGACAGTCCACAGAGATGGGCTACCAGTGAATTATCACGAGTCCACAGAGATGGACTACCAGTGTTCAGTGTGTTACCACGACAGTCCATAGAGATGACTCCCGGTGAATTATCACGACAGCCCACAGAGATGGACTCCCAGACGGCTGCTTCCAGTGACAGATCAAAACACAGAACAAGAGTACAACGAAAAACAATGATGGATAACGAGCGAACTCAACTCATACCCCATCATGGCCAACGCCTTAGCGTCAAGCCCGCCTTTACTGTACACAATTCATGACTAATCCTCCACTTGCCACATACATAAACCAGACTCTTTTGCACGGCTCAGCTACTACATACATACATCCATGAGGACCAACAAAGGAAACCAGCAGCAGGCACCTCAACATCATCCGTCATCGCACCATCCACCACACCTCCCATGATCTCTTTTATCTTTTGAACCAAAAGTCCAAATTAAGTTCCATTTGCATATTTGTGTTTGTTGTGACGCGAACTTTCTAATAAGACCAATCTCGAGTATATTATAACAAGTTCTAAAAAAAAATCCAAGGTTTACATATTCAAACTTGGGAGTGATAATATTAAGTTTTTTTTTACCGAGTTTCATTGCTTTTATGGTTCTAGGTTTTAAGTTTTAGTTTTAGAAACTAGGTTGTGTTTGGCAGCTCAGTTTTTTTTGATGTATTTTGATAATACTATGGTTTTATCACAAACCATAGTTTTCAAAACTTTGAGGTGTTTGGCTTCAACAAATACCATAGTTTTATAAACTGTGGTATCTCCAATACCATGGTTTTTTGTGGTATTTAACAAATCTTGACCACTTTTTGCTAGACTGAAGAAGAAAAAAATATGGTTTTTAGAAACTGAATATTCGTTGCCTAGGCAATTGAATACTTAAGTTAGATTACTGCAGTTTTGAGAAAACTATATTGCCAAATTAGGCCTTAGGGTTTAAATTTTGTGTTTTAGTTGAAGTTTTGAAACGTGGTGAATGAGAGGGAATTTATCATTCGTTCTTATCAAGTTTCAGTAGTTGAAACTTGATGAAGTTTCAAAAACTTGTCCAAACATGTTGAAGAGTGGCCTTCTCCCAAATTCCTGGAAACAACTAACACGAATGTGCAAACAAAATACAAGTTGGATTTTTTATCCAAAAGATACATTGGCTTATAATTGTGAAGTTAAGAGAAAAAGCATGAGAGGTGTGGTGGGTGAACCGTGATGTCTCTGCCAAAACCTGTATCGTGCAGGAATTCGCACGGGATTAAGCTGTAAGCACACAACCAATCCACTTTACGGATCACGACGCAATCATGTGGCCCAAAATCCGCGTATCCTAGCTCTTGCGTGCCATGAACCGTCGTCCACCGAGAAGGATCCGTCCATCGCTACACTGGACTACCAATGTCCGTTGTGTATCTTTGATGCAAAGCCGGAGTTTATCCTTATGTTGGAAAACATAATTATGCCGACTCGCACCGAGTGTGACAACTCTACATATATGCTTGCCCACCCAGGAGGATCCGTTCACCGTTGTATTGGACAGTACAAATATATCGCACAAATAAACTGATTTTCATTTGATTGAGCAGAGATCATATATAAACTTTTTTTTTGAATCACTGTAATTTATTAAACAGTCTCAACTAATTCCGAGCCTACCAGCGGGGCACGGAACCAGGTTTTACAAAGGTTATTTATTTATTTATTTATTACGGAGCAACATCAACTATATACTGTATCTCTCAAAGTAGAGAGAACGCCGACAGTTGCTGCTGGGCGTGTACAACCACAACGGCTCAAAAAAAAACCACAACGGCTCTGCGCGTCTCATCGGAGCCTTTATTTTATTTTATACTCCCTCCGTTTCTAAATACTTGTCTTTCTAGGCATTTCAACAAGTAACTACATACGAAGCAAAATGAGTGAATCTACACTCTAAAATATGTCTACATACATTCGTATATAGTAGTCATTTAAAATGTCTAGAAAGACAAATATTTAGGAATGGAGGGAGTATTTTCCGGCCCGACATCGATCTCACCGTGTGATGAGGTGGAGCGATCAGTTGTTTTTGCACGGCGGCGGGCAGGGAATGTACGGGAAGGCGGAGCGTCCATCTCCACACCGGAACGGAACGTCTTCACGGGGCGCGTCTGCACCACGCGGCAGTTGACGCAGCCGTCGCGGCACCTGGGGCCCACGTCGTCGCAGAATTGGGCCCCCGACCAGGAGTTGCAGTGGTCGCAGCACTTGGGGAAATCGTCTGCACGGTCCATGGAATGGAATCAGACGTTGCAGCGCGCGGCACAGATAATTAATTTGAACGACGACGATAAGCATGAGCAACGTAGTACGTACCGTCCGCGTCCGCGGCCTGTGAGTGTGCGAGGATCCCCATGACCACGACGGTCTGGAGAAGTAGGATCGCCACCAGCGTGCCACTCTTCATCGTTGGTTGGTTGGTCCTAAACTTGTCGAGCGAAGCTCTTTTCTTCCCAGTCCCGTCGATCTGCTCGTGGAATGATGGTTTTGTGCTGTGGTTGTGTCTGCCCAAAGCTACAAGCAACTGTCTCCGTATATAGCATGCCAATTTTCGGCGTCATCTATCAATTGTTATCTAATAGTGTTTGGGATATAAACGTGTTTGACTCCCGGCTTATTCTTGTAGTGTCCTTTCCCTGGCTTGGACCTGTTAGGCATACATATCCAATCCTCCGTCTTCCATGTCCAGTGCATGCACCTATTTTCTCCATCTTCCGATTCTCATATCGAATTCAAGTTTTCAATAGGAAAAAAAAAGATAATCAAAGTTAACATGGCGCCCGTGGTCATTATCCTTACCAGGTTCCAGCACAATTCATCTAGAAGAAGGCTGCAGCACAACCTGCGCAGAACAGGACACTACAAGACCACAGAGATGGACTCCCAGGGAGCTGCTTCCGATGAATTATCATGACAGTCCACAGAGATGGAGCTGCTTCCAGTGAATATCACGACAGTCCACAGAGATGGACTCCCAGAGACAGATCACAATACGGAACAAGGTACAACGACAAACAATTTATACTACCATTAAACAATCGAACTATTTCTTTCTTAACGCCACACCACAATTGTACCCAGGTTGATTAGCACCGCTAGATTAAATCCACTGAATAAAATCTAATGATTATGATTAACTTAATCCCGAGTCATGTGTGTAGTTAGCAATTTAGAATGACTGACCGTACTCCACCCGCATAAGAATATTCCACATGTCGTTTCCCTCTAATCCCACCAATCACGCTATTCCATTTGTTAATTCCCCCCTACCAAAAATCTCTTCCAATCCCATAGGAGGCATGCACGCCCGCCGCACGGAGTCATCACCAACCTCCTCCACTCCTCTCGCTCCCCACGCCCACGCGATGCCGCCTAGATTAGAGGAATTGGAGGCCGTCGCTCCGCCATGTTCCGTTCAGGAGCCGAAACAACAGGCACCAATGGCCGCTCCGCAGCCGGCGGCCAACACAAGTGAGTTACACATCCGGCGAGCCGCCGACTCTATCTTTCCCACCGTGCCGCATCAAGAACACCCCTGTAGTGGCTCTCGGTTTGGTCACGCCTGCGCCATTGGGTTTCTCTCTCAGTCTGTTGTTCATACGACTCTAATAATTTGCCGAGATCGGATTTTATCTACGTATCCAACCAGGGAAGACTGATGAGAGCGAGTTTCTTGCCGGATTCGTCCGTCAAACAAGCAACTCCTTGATCTTGGTGATGTTCAGGTGTCGCACTACCCGCAGGGAAGCTCAAGGCCATCGCCACCGACGTCGGCCGCCCCGGTGCAGGAGGAAACATGCACGTGCTCGGGCCTCGGGGAAATTGGCAGCGTCGTCCACGCCCAGGTCTTCGACAGGTAAGAAAATCAACACAAGGATCGAAGGCCCATCCTGTTTTACTTTCTTCCCCTCTTTGTCCACTCTTCGTGCTGAACTGGATCCCGTCTTGTTTGCTCCAACAACAAGGTCCAGCTACCGACAGGGATCAATCGTCCAATCATCAAGAGGTTTGGTGCTCAACTCTTGAAGAAGGCCTACACCGATCCATCCAAGGCACAGGTACCATCCCGTTTCTTCTTGCATGCCTTCTAAAGCAATTTCTTGATGATGGATTCTAAACAAGAAGGTCCCTGTCAAGGCCGCCGCCTCTTGCTGTTACTCGCAGGGGATGGTGAGAAAGATAGAGTCGACGGCTAGGTGGGTGTGTAACCCACCTGTGTTACTCGCTGGCCACTCCTGGAGCGTAGGTCGCCATAGCCATCCGTGGCTTCGACGCTCGGCTGCTGCCCCACGGACGTATTCGCCACACCCCTCAGCCGACGCTACTGCCCTCCACTATGTGGCTATCCTTCAGGCATGATTCTGACGCCCTACCAAAACTAGCACCACGCTGCCAGGCTGATTTTTGCTTTTTACATGCAGGGAAATTAATTATATGCATGTTCTGTTCGGTTGCCTGATGCCCAGTACTGGTGTCTGCGGGGATAGTACAGCCTAGCCTCTTCAGTAGGTGCAATGGCAGTAAAGCTTATGAGCTCATTGTTAGCATGTACGTGAGCAGTTAACATGCTGGTGTGAAGCAGGTATGTGCCTTGCTTATAAATAAAGCCTTGCATGATTTGCTTTTAACTGATGGACTGAGGTGGAGGTGAGAGATGTATAACAACCATCTTGATCCAAATGACAGGGCTAACCTGCTTACCTATAATTTTACCACATCATAAGACTTAGAAATCTATACAATAGGAATGACTAGCTGTTTTGTGGTCTACATGTCTGCATGTAGTGTTCAGGTATGATTCTTGCATACTGTCGACAAGGGCACGATTTATTTCCTGAACTTTTTTTTTCATTATGTTGAGCTCAGTTTCAACTTCTACCGAATAGTTGGTAAGCAAGCCTGATGCAGATGTATGGAGGTTATGCACTTCCATTAGCTCTAGAGTTGTCCACTATACCGATAAGGCCTACATATTTTGCTAATGCAGGTTGGAGGGGAACATGAACCCCAGCAATCCAAAATAAAAGATATAAAATAACTGCAGCTCATGCCATGTATTTCTATAACAACAAGGAACAAGTCTGTTTTTTAATATCCTACCACGGCCAAGCAATTTAAGCTTATATGGGTGCTCTCTATTTTTCAGAGGTGCGTGTATTGAGAGCACCCATGATTCAGGAAAAAAGCTAGACAAATTAACAAACTTTGTACAAGTTGTACTTGAAGCCAGTGATAGCTCGTTCAAGGATGCTGATTGTGATTATCCTACTTCAACAACGTGCTTGCCACTCAGGAGTGACAAAGTACAGCATGCTGCTGTTCTTTAAGAAACCCCTTCAACTTATGTATGCAATATGTACTTGTGAAGAACTATGACAGAGCCTTGTTTATTGTATGCATGTCTAATGTATTTTCATACTGAATAGAGTAACATGCTCTTGCCCCCACGGTCCCGGCACCACGTTTGCAATTTGTATTCTTGGTCGCGCGTTGCTCAATCAGGTGAGTCTGTTTTTCTCTCATTTTATTTACATTTTTACACGAATTTGCCGGTGCATTTGGTCCTATCACTGACAACAATTCAAACCTGTCAATCGGGGAAAGATATGCCCATCATCAGTCCTCTACAGTTGAGATGTTGATATGACAAGTTTAATTTGTGTTTAATCTTCACATAACTAATTTTGAATACCATGTATGTCATATAGAAATGTTAAATTCCCTTCATTTTTGGTCACAAATGTCGCACTACAGGTGATGCGAGAAACTCAGGATGGGGGCAAAATGGTCTTGACCACTGGCGAACTCTTCTATCTCACCGACTCCCTTTGTATTCGAGTCCAGCAATTCAACATGTAGGCTGAACCCAGGAGAGAACAAATTATATGCACCTCTTTTAGTATCTTTAATCAAAGTTTGCATCTCTATCATGTTCACTTGGACAATGACTAAACCTATTATATGTCCTTTCAAGTTCACACAAGAAATTAGATATGTTGCATACTTTACTATCTGACTATAATTTCTTGGTTTGGGATTTCCTTGTCTACTAGCACTTTACATGATATCATCAATAGATAAGTCATGGGGTTTGTATTAAACCTCATGAGACATGGGGATCATCAGACACTACATATATTCTACCCCACCGCCACCCCTCACCAAATTTTTGGAATATGAATTCAGAATGCGTTGATCAAGACAACATACATACACGCTTAGCACTCCCTCCATTCACAAATACAAGATATTCTAACTTTTGTACGGATTGAATGTATATAGACATGTTTTAGTGTGTTTGTTCACTCATTTTAGTTTGTATAGTCTATATTAAAATATACAAACATCTTATATTTTTAAATGAAGAGAATAGTATACAGTAAGCTTCATTTCACCCGAAGAGCTTCCGTAACATGGAAGTTAATTAGTTTCAATATGAAATAAGAATAATACCCACATGAATTTTATAGGTTGCTTTTGATTTAGACGTGCGTTGCATATGCATGCTTACTAGTGATGGATAAAGAGCGAACTCAACTCATACCCCATCATGGCCAACGCCTTAGCGTCAAGCCCGCCCATCACTGTACACAATTCATGACTAATCCTCCACTTGCCACATACATAAACCAGACTCTTTTGCATGGTCCAGCTACCACATACATCCATCCATGAGGACCAACAAACGAAACCAGCAGCAGGCATCTCAACATCATCCGTCATCGCTCGGTTTTCAATCCTCAGACTAGCAAAGGTATCACAAAAACGGCAAACAAACAGGCTCTCCAGATCCTCCATGTCCCAGAGCGAGACTCGTTTAAAAATAATATTACCCCTTTATATGTATTGTGAAAGGTCCATACTACACCTTTATACGTATTACAAGGGGATTGTACCGAAGCGAGACTCGTTTAAAAATAATATATACTCCCTCCGTTCACAATGTGATGCATCTTTTGTTTGTCAAAAGTCAAACATGGTTATGTTTGACCAAAGTTATAACATACATTATTGATACCTAAAAAGGTAAATGAATAAAATATAAAAGTATACTTCATGATGAACGCAATGAGTAGGGACAACATTGGTGAAGGATCATATATTTTAAAAAAGTAATGATTATGCTTCTTATATTCATGGACATTATTATGTTGATATTGTTACTTCATCGTTTCCCAATATTTATACCGTAAAGAGATTACATTATACACATATTAGGTAGCATTCAACATCAAAAATTTTGTTTTTATTGTTTCATGCTATTATATTATCAATCTTGCATGATTTATATGCATTTCTATGTTATTTTATATCATTCTTTGGGACTGACCTATTAACTCAGTGCCTAGTGCCAGTTTCTGTTTCTTGCTTGTTTTTGGCTTTTTAGAAAGTCGGTACCAAACAAAGTTCAAACACAATGGAACTTTACAATGATTTTTTTCTGGACCAGAAGGGATCCTAGAAGGTTCAGAAGGAGGCCAGATGCCTTACCGGATAGCCAAGAGCTCACAGGGCATGCCCCGGGGGTGGGGCGCACCCCCTGAGCTTGTGACTCCCACGCAACTCCGTTTGACCTAATTCCACCTTTATAAATTCCCAAATATTTCTAAACCAACAGAGATCCACTCGAAACACTTTTTCTCCCGCCGCAAGCTTCTTGATTTTTGCGATCCCATCTGGAGGCCTTTTTCGGTACTCTGTCGAAGGGGGAATCGATCACGGAGGGCCTCTACATCAACCTTGCTGCCCTTCCGATGATGCGTGAGTAGTTCACCATAGACCTACGGGTCCATAGCTAGTAGCTAGATGGTTTCTTCTCTCTCTCTCTTTGATCCTCAACACAATGTTCTCCTTGATCTTCTTGGAGTTCTATCCGATTTAATCTTGTTTTGCGGTGTGTTTGTTGAGATCCGATGAATTGTGGGTTTATGATCAGATTATTCATTGAAAGTAATTGAGTCTTTTCTAAACTTTATTATGCATAATTTTTATAGCTTTGTATTTCTCTTTGATCTATCTGTTTGGTTTGGCGCAGTGGGATGGTGCTTTGTGAGGGTTCAATCTTGCGATGTCCTCACCTCATGACAGAAGGGGTAGCGAGGCACGTGTTTGTATTGTTGTCATTAAGGATAAAACGATGGGGTTTATTCATATTGCTTGAGTTTATTTTGTCTACATCATGTCATCATACCTCATGCATTACTTTGTTTGTTATGAACTTAATACCTAGATGGGCAAGCATAGAAGCGAACTCGAAGTGGAGGAATAGTAATAGATGCAGAATCGTTTTGGTCTACTTGTCACGGACGTTATGCCTATATACTTGATCATTGCCATGAATAACATGATAACTATGTGCTTTTCTATCAATTTTCCAACAATAATTTGTCTACCCACCGTATGATATTGTTTCGAGAGAGAAGCCTCTAGTGAAAACTATGGCCCCCCGGTCTACTTTAATCATATTACTAAAACAAAAAATACCTTGCTATAATTTATTTACTTTTATTTTGTTTTTCAATTTATCTATCTACCTATACAAGATTTGATCCTTGCAAATAACTAGTTTAAGGGGATTGACAACCCTCTTGCCCGTGTTGGGTTCAAGTATTTACTTTTGTATGTGCGGGTGTTGTTCACTAGGGTTTGTGTGATTCTCCTATTGGTTCGATAACCTTGGTTCTCACTGAGGGAAATACTTACCAGCTACTATATTGCTTCACCCTTTTTGTTCGGGGAAAATCTCAACGCAGCTCACAAGTAGCATGGCCCTGGCTTGTAATATAAGATTTATTTTTAATTTGTGTCATAGAGTTGTGTTGTGATATTGACGTGAGTCACTGTTCATGATCATGCATGATGCATGTATTGTTAGTGCACGATTATAAACGGGGGTGTCACACCTTATGTTGAAAAAATAAGCATTTTGACTCACACCAAGTGTGTCAACTGTTAGTGAGAAGGCAGAAACTCGCAAGGCCACGCAGGGACAAGGCAGAAACTCGCAGGGACAAGAGCACACATACATGAAGCCGTTAAATTGCTTTAAGATTCACATACTTGTTTGGTCTTAAGGCCTTTGATTATTGTAGTGCGGGGGGCATCGATGAATGCTTTTGGTGGCTTTTGCCAGAGTTACATGCATCATCCACCCCACCTCCCATGCCTTTTCATTTCATCTTCAAATTTGAATCTACTATATCTTTTGAATCAAAATTCCAAGTTAAGTTTTGTTTGTATATTTGTTTTCGTTGCGATGAGAACTTTCGAACAAGGCCGGTCTTGAATACGTTTTGACAACTTCTAAAAAATCCAGTGTTTAAATATTCACATAGTTGTTATATCAAGTTTCATTTGCTTTTAGGGTGAAAGCAAAAGTGCTCCTTGGGTGGTTTTGGTAATTAATGTCAACATATCTCTTGTTGGACTAACACTTTTACCTAGTATGTTTCAGATAAGTGCAACAATGGAGTGGCATGGACTAGAGGATGTGGAACCCCTTCAAGATGCTAAGGACAAAGGATTGGCTCAAGCTTCAAGATCAAGACTCTACATTTTCTATTTTAGAGATCCAAGATCACATTGAGTCTATAGGAAAAGCCAATACTATCAAGAGGAAATGAGGTGTTGCTTAATGGCTTGCTTGCTCAAAGTGCTTAGTGATATGCTCCAAAACCCTCCACCCACTCTTCATTCGTAGAGAGAGCCATCAGAACATACCTACACTTCCAATACACATTTTCTGACAGAGAACCACCTACACTTGTGTTGAGGTCAAGATATTCCATTCCAACCATATGAATCTTGATCTCTAGCCTTTCCCAAGTTGCTTTCCACTCAAATCTTCTTTCCACCAAATCCAAATCCTGTGAGAGAGAGTTGAGTGTTGGGGAGACTATCATTTGAAGCACAAGAGCAAGGAGTTCATCATCAACACACCATTTATTACTTCTTGGAGAGTGGTGTCTCCTAGATTGGCTAGGTGTCACTTGGGAGCCTCCAACAAGATTGTGGAGTTGAACCAAGGAGTTTGTAAGGGCAAGGAGATCGCCTACTTCGTGAAGATCTACCGCTAGTGAGGCAAGTCCTTCGTGGGCGACGGCCGTGATGGAATAGACAAGGTTGCTTCTTCGTGGACCCTTCGTGGGTGGATCCCTCCGTGGACTCGCGCAACCGTTACCCTCCGTGGGTTGAAGTCTTCATCAATGTGGATGTACGATAGCACCACCTATCGGAAGCACGACAAAAACATCCATGTCTCCAATTGCGTTTGAGTACTCCAAACCCTTCTCTTTACATTCTTGCAAGTTGCATGCTTTACTTTTCGCTGCTCATATACTCATTGCATGCTTGCTTGATATGTATTGTGTTTGTTAAACTTGTGCTTAAACTCCACTTAAACTTAAGAATATTAAAAACTGCAACTTTTGGCACTTAGTGTCTAATCACCCCCCCTCTAGACACCTCTTCTCGATCCTTTCAATTAGTATTAGAGCTTTGGTCTCCATTGCCTTGGTTTAAACACCATTGGACGAAGATGGATGTGTCTACTTTGGGGAGTATTAGACATAGAGTGCCTATTCTTGATGGAGAGTATTTTCATGAGTGGAAATATGAAATGCTTGAGATTTTCAATGAATATCATTTGAACAAGTACATTACTAGCCCTTGTGCACCTCATGTTGATCCATTGCACCCTACCTAGATGAAGATATTGACATGATTCACAATCTTAGAACTGTTGAGCTCATCATTAGAGGCTTGCCTAGAAACTTGATTAGATGTTTGCCTACTCTCAAGTGTGCCTACACCATATGGAGATTTCTTGAGGAACGATTTCCAGATTATTCCTTGAAAAATTTAGACGAAATTCTCCATAATTCTATTGCCTTGAGTAAGATGAACTCTAGTGATCCTAGCTTTGGTGATTGTCTATTTGAGCTTACCAATCTCATGCGTGCTAAAGGAAATGTTGGAAACATTAGCGATATCATATCCGAAGCTATAAGAATTCATAAAGGTAACCATTGTGATGATCATTTATCTAATGAATTACCCTCTCTAGGAATTGATCAATCACAAGATGATGTTGAACATGGATACTATGATGAAGATGATGATAGTGACTATGATCTTGAAGATGCAATGAGGCATTTTGGTCTTATGGCAAATCTTCACGGCTACATGGTTGGAGGAAAGGAATGGGTCCTTGATAGTGGATGTACTGATCATATGACCGGAGATAAAGATATGTTCCGTGAGCTTGCTGAAAATGACGACCCTCGAAAATATGTCACTTTTGGTGATAATTCAAAGGGTAAGATGGTTGGCCTTGGTAAGGTGGCCATCTCACATGATAGCTCCATACAAAATGTCATGCTCGTTGAATCCCTTGGATACAATTTACTTTCAGTTTCTAGACTTGCGGATTTCGGTTTCAATGTCTTATTCACTAAAGTAGATTGCCAAGTGTTTCATAGAGACAATCATAAAATGGTCTTTACCGGTATACGTAGAGGAGATCTTTACATTGTTGATTTTACTAAAAAGGCTCAACCTAGAACTTGCTTAATTACCAAATCTTCTAAAGGCTGGTTGTGGCATAGAAGACTAGGTCATGTTGGTATGTGAAATCTTGATAAGCTTATTAAAGGTGATCATATCCTTGGAATAAAATATGTCATATTTGACAAGGATATACTTTGCAGTGCTTGTCAAGCAGGGAAACAAGTTGGAGGAAGTCACGGCGCGAAGAACATCATGACCACAAGAAGACCACTCGAGCTACTTCACATGGATCTCTTTGGTCCAAATGCCTACAAGAGTCTCGGTGGTAACTCATTTGGTCTAGTCATAGTTGATGATTTTTCAAGATTTACGTGGGTGTTCTTTCTTGATGACAAATCGCAGGTCCAAAAGATCTTCAAAAACTTCGCTGGGAAGGCCCAAAATCAGTTTGACGTGAAGATCAAGAAGGTTCGGAGCGACAATGGAACGGAGTTCAATAACACAAATGTGGACACCTTTCTTGACGAAGAAGGGATTTCACACGAGTTCTCGGCTACGTACACGCCTCAACAAAATGGAGTTGTTGAAAGGAAGAACCGGACTCTTATCGAGATGGCAAGAACGATGCTTGATGAGTACAAAACGCCAAAGCACTTTTGGGCGGAAGCGGTTGAGACAACTTGTCATGCAAAAAATCGCTTGTATCTTCACAAGCTACTCGGCAAGACGGCATACGAGCTCCTCACCGGTAACAAACTCCAAGTTGGATACTTTCGAGTATTCGACTCAACATGCTACATTCTTGATAAGCATCGTCGTTCTAAATTTGCTCCTAAATCTCATGAAGGTTTCCTACTTGGTTATGGCTCAAACTCTCACACTTACCGTGTCTACAACAATTTCACCCGAAAGGTTGAAGAGACGGTAGATGTGAAGTTTTATGAATCTAACGGCTCGCAAGTAGAGCAATTGCCAATTGATGTAGGAGACAAAGACCCTTTGGAAGCAATTCAAGACTTGTCCATTGGCAAGATTCGTCCAACGGAAGTGAAGGAGAGTACCTCGTCCGTCCAAGTGGAAGCTTCTACCTCACGACAAGGTGAACCAAGAGTTGATACGGAAGCATCCACAAGTGGGACACGCCAAGATGAAGAAAACGAGGAAGCGCACCAAGATGAACATCAACAACCTCCTTCTCCACCACGACAAGAGAACGACAACATCAACAATGAAGAAGGCCAAGAAGAAGCACAAGATGAAGAGGATGTTCCACCCCGACCCAAGCAAAAGCTTTCACGAGTTCGAGCAAGAATTGCTAAGGATCATCCCGTCGAGCAAATCTACAATGATATCCAAACCGGGAGAATCACTCGCTCTAAAACTCGTTTAGCTAACTTTTGTGAACATTACTCATTCATCTCTAGCATTCAACCTATGAAGGTTGAAGAAGCATTGGAGGATCCGGACTGGATAAACGCTATGCATGAAGAGCTACACAACTTTGAGAGAAATCAAGTGTGGACATTGGTCGAGAAGCCCGACAATAACCACAACATCATTGGTACCAAATGGGTGTTTCGCAACAAGCAAGATGAAGATGGACAAGTGGTTCGCAACAAAGCACGTCTCGTCGCCCAAGGCTACACACAAGTTGAAGGTATGGACTATGGTGAGACATATGCTCCCGTTGCTAGACTTGAGTCCATTCGCATCTTACTTGCTTATGCTAATCACCATGATATCACCTTGTACCAAATGGGCATTAAAAGTGCTTTTCTAAATGGCAAAATTGAGGAGGAAGTTTATGTTAAGCAACCTCCCGGCTTCGTCAATCCTAAGAAACCTAATCATGTTTACAAACTTCACAAAGCCCTTTATGGTATTAAACAAGCTCCTAGAGCATGGTATAAATGCTTGACCAAGTTCCTTACTGAAAAAGGATTTGAAATTGGTAAAACTGATTCTACTCTTTTTACTAAAAGGGTTAATGGGGAACTATTTGTGTGCCAAATTTATGTTGATGATATCATATTTGGTTCAACTAACCCTCATTTTAGTGAGAAGTTTGGAAAGCTAATGTCGGAGAAGTTTGAGATGTCTATGATGAGTGAACTCAAATTCTTTCTCGGTTTGCAAATCAAGAAAACTAAGGAAGGTACCTTTGTCTCTCAAACGAAGTACACCAAGGACTTATTCAAGAAGTTCAATATGCAAGAATGCAAAGGTATGACTACACCCATGCCTACTAGTGGACATCTTGATTTGACCAAAGATGGTGAACCGGTTGATCAAAAGGTTTATCGCTCTATGATTGGTTCATTGTTATATCTATGTGCCTCTCGTCCCGATATTATGCTAAGTGTGTGCATGTGTGCACGAGATCAAGCTGCTCCTAAAGAGTGTCATCTTAAGGCTGTGAAAAGGATAGTGAGATACCTAATCCATACACCAAATTTTGGCATTTGGTATCCTAAGAGGTCCTCTTTTGATCTTGTTGGCTACTCCGATTCGGACTATGCCGGAGACAAGGTTGATAGAAAATCCACTTCGGGTACTTGTCAATTCCTTGGTAGATCTCTTGTGTCTTGGTCTTCCAAGAAACAAAACTCGGTATCCTTATCCACCGCCGAAGCGGAATACATTGCCGCTGGTTCATGTTGTGCTCAATTACTTTGGATGACCTAAACTCTTAAAGATTATGGGATATATGTGAAACATGGTCCATTGCTATGTGACAATGAAAGTGCTATTAAGATTGCTCACAATCCCGTGCAACATTCTCGAACTAAGCATATTGAAGTTCGTCATCATGTCATTCGAGATCATGTTGCAAAAGGGGACATTAACCTTAAGCATGTTCGCACCGATAAGCAATTGGCGGATATATTCACTAAACCACTTGATGAGAAAGTGTTTTGCAGGTTGAGAGGTGAATTGAACATCATTGATGCTTCAAACTTGGAGTAGGAACTCCATTTGATACATGCGGGGCATGAGCCTATGACTAATCCTCGATATTTCTCTTATGATGCTATTCATATGTCTTGGATATATTTGTACCTTGCATGTTATCTAACCCGTGTAGGTACTTGGTTGAATCTAAATCTATGAGATTGCAACTCACTCACATCTTGAGCAATCTCTACATCACCAAGTCTCTACACAATGGTGGTTGAAGACAAGGAAGCACGAAATCATTCAAACATATCCTTTGGCAAATTCTATGTTGAGTCTCATGATTGTCATTTTGGATACACAAGTGCTCTTCCTTGCAAAGCTAACCCATGTCGGTAGATGAACTCAAACTCCAAGTGGTGCTCCCAACCCTTGATGAACTACATCAACCTTGAGCAACCCCACAAGTTTAACTACATGAGCAAGATCAACACCACCACCCAAGGTATGTTATTCCGTCTTAGAGAAGCTTTACTCCAAGTCATGAGTCAAAGCAACTCGACAAGATGTGAATACATCAAAAGGCTTAAACGTAAAATGGTAACCCCATTTTGAGCTTAAACGATGAGTATGACCTATGATCAAGTTCTCTCACTTGACTCCTAAGTCAATATACTCTAACATAGGTGACTTTGTCACCGACCATCTCTAGATGAAGTTCTCATGTGTGTCTCCGTGCTTTTGTCTCTTGCATATTTGTTTCCCCTCATCTGGAACTTTTAGTTTCTTTTCTTTCCTTTTTGTTCTGCATTTTCTGCATCCAATTCATTGTAAATCTTTCAGTAAATTCCTTGCATATCCTTGTGAGATCTTACTTGTCTAGTGAGCTGAGGTGACAAGTGGTTTCACTCTAATGAACTCGGTCACACCGGTTTGTTCTCTTCGGCCCAACCGAAATCTTTCGGTGCAACCGAAGCACACAACTCGGAGTCACCGATTGCACCACAGGAAAACCAACTTGCCACTTATTCCTGATTTCTGGTTGCTCCAGCTCCACTCAATGATTCTTGTCCTCTACCAGCATCATATTAGACATGCTGCTTTGCTCTCTGACTTGAGGACCAACCCATTTGTATCACATGTCCAGAAGAGCCCTTCTTGGAAATTGATGTCAAAGGGGGAGAGAGAGATCACATCAAAGCTTAATCCTTCCTATAGGGGGAGAAAGAGAGAATACTCACGGGGAGAGAGTTTCTCAACTAGGAGAAAGTAATATCATCAAAGACCCCAGATGCTTGGTGTTCAAGAGGAGAGATGTCACATGTCTTTAAGAGGGGAAAGACATGTTTGGTTGCTTGCTTTAGCTCAAGCTCTGTTGTTTCCTTTTTTGTTGCTCTGATTTTCTGTTCCCTATCTTCTCCCAATATCCCATGCAGATTCAGGGGGAGCAAGACATCTAAGGGAAGGAAACCTCTGATTTTATTGCATATCTTTACCTTTGGGGACATGTCTATATCCAATATGGTACTTAGTACTCACTCTACATGTCATCCCAGTCTTGGTTCTCTTGTGGTTTCTCTTGCCTGCTCTGGTCAGTAGGTGTATCTGTGTTATTTAACCTTGTTTGCGCAGGTTCATCCCATCCTAAGCCAACTCAAGACCACAAGGTAAGTATATGCATCACAATCATATGAATGAGAAGTTCTTGCTGATGTACATACTGCTTGCAAGAAGGACTCATGAGCATGAAGGTACATTTCTCACATTCACATCATTTGCTCTGATGCATATAGCCAAGATACATGTAACACCTTGCTTACTCTGTCATGTTTACGCATTCACATGATTGCATACATGTAGGGGGAGCCTATGCATGTTACATGTCTTTCCAAAGCTTTACTTGCTATTCTCTATATCTTTCTCTAAAGCTTTGATGTATGTTGTCATCAATTACCAAAAAGGGGGAGATTTAAAGCACAAGTGCTCCCTGGGTGGTTTTGGTAATTAATGTCAACATATCTCTTGTTGGACTAACACTTTTACCTAGTATGTTTCAGATAAGTTCAACAATGGAGTGGCATGGACTAGAGGATGTGGAACCCCTTCAAGATGCTAAGGACAAAGGATTGGCTCAAGCTTCAAGATCAAGACTCTACATTTTCTATTTTAGTGATCCAAGATCACATTGAGTCTATAGGAAAAGCCAATACTATCAAGAGGGGATGAGGTGTTGCTCAATGGCTTGCTTGCTCAAAGTGCTTAGTGATATGCTCCAAAACCCTCAACTACCTTCCCACATCCACATATGACCTAAACCAAAAGTCAAACTTGGCCCCACCGATTCTATCTATCCGGCGCCACCGAGTTTCAGATGTCATAGCCACTGCCACAAACCCTATCAAATCGGTTTCACCGATAGGGATCTCGGTCTCACCGAGATGGGATTGTAATCTCTCCGTGTATGTCCATTACCAAAATCGGTCTCACTGAGTTTGAGCAACTGGTACTACCGAGATTACAATGCAAACCCTCTGGTTAGCTTATTACCAAAATCGGTCCCACCGAGTTTGTGTAATCGGTCTCACGGAGTTTGCCTGACCAACTCTCTGGTTAGCTTATTACCAAAATCGGTCCCACGGAGTTTGTGTAATCGGTCACATCGAGATTACGTTATGCCCTAACCCTAACCATATCGGTCCTACCGAGTTGCATCTCAGTCCCACCGAAAATCCTAATGGTCACTAGGTTTGCTGAATCGGTCCGACCGAGTTTAACCATTCGGTCCCACCGAGTTTGGCAAATTGTGTGTAACGGTTAGATTTTGTGTGGAGGCTATATATACCCCTCCACCCACTCTTCATTCGTAGAGAGAGCCATCAGAACATACCTACACTTCCAATACACATTTTCTGACAGAGAACCACCTACACTTGTGTTGAGGTCAAGATATTCCATTCCAACCATATGAATCTTGATCTCTAGCCTTTCCCAAGTTGCTTTCCACTCAAATCTTCTTTCCACCAAATCCAAATCCTGTGAGAGAGAGTTGAGTGTTGGGGAGACTATCATTTGAAGCACAAGAGCAAGGAGTTCATCATCAACACACAATTTATTACTTCTTGAAGAGTGGTGTCTCCTAGATTGGCTAGGTGTCACTTGGGAGCCTCCAACAAGATTGTGGAGTTGAACCAAGGAGTTTGTAAGGGCAAGGAGATCGCCTACTTCGTGAAGATCTACCGCTAGTGAGGCAAGTCCTTCGTGGGCGACGGCCGTGATGGAATAGACAAGGTTGCTTCTTCGTGGACCCTTCGTGGGTGGAGCCCTTCGTGGACTCGCGCAACCGTTACCCTCCGTGGGTTGAAGTCTCCATCAACGTGGATGTACGATAGTACCACCTATCGGAACCACGACAAAAACATCTGTGTCTCCAATTGCGTTTGAATACTCCAAACCCTTCTCTTTACATTCTTGCAAGTTGCATGCTTTACTTTCCGCTGCTCACATACTCATTGCATGATTGCTTGATATGTATTGTGTTTGTTAAACTTGTGCTTAAACTCCACTTAAACTTAAGAATATTAAAAACTGCAACTTTTGGCACTTAGTGTCTAATCACCCCCCCCCCCTCTAGACACCTCTTCTTGATCCTTTCATAGGGTTTTAGGTTTATGATTTGGGTCTTAGGGCTTATGGTTTAGTTTTTAAGTTTTAGTTTTAGAAACTTAGGGTTTAGGGTTTGTATTTAAGTTTTAGTTTTGAAACTTAGTGAATGTATCATTCGTTCTTATCAACTTTTAGTAGTTGAAACTTGGTGAAGTTTTAAACACTTGCCCAAACATGTTGAAGAGTGGTCTTGTTCCAAATCCCTTGTCAAAACTAACACGAATGTGCAAACGAAATAGAAATTGGATTTTGGATCCAAACATTTCAATAGATTAAAATTTGAAGTCAAGAGAAAAAGCATGAGAGGTGTGGTGGGTAAACCGTGATGTCTCTACCAAAACCTGTCTCATGCAGGAATTCACACGGGATTAAGCTTCAAACACATGCAGGGGTCTAACGGCATGTACAATGGTTGATAAGATAGTCTTATCTTAAATCTTGCATGTAATTTAGAGAGGACAAAAAAGTGTGTACAATGGGTCATCTCTTAGCCTTATCTTCAATAACTAGCTATTCCTAAAAACATGGTGAGACATATTGTGCCAAGAGATCATCTCTTGTCTTCTCTTAAATAAGAGAAGACAAACCTTTTCTTATGGGTTCTCTCTCCTCCACCTCATCATTTATCCTACGTGACACTCCTAAGATAGCACCATTGTACATGCCCTAAACACATGCATGTGATGGTCCACTTTACTGATCACGACCCAATCATGTGGCCCAAAATCCATGTGTCTGCGTGCTACGAATTGTCGTCCACTGAGAAGGATCCTTTCATCATTGCAGTGAATAGTGCAAACTCAGTCGTGTATCTTTCGGTGCAAAGGAAGGCAAAAGGAAGCCTCATTGGGTTTCTTGGAAAACTACGACCCAACCTAAGGGAATGGGAGGCCTAGGGTTCAAGGATTTCGAACTCTTCAATCTCGCAATGCTCGCTAAGCAGGCATGGCGACTGCTTCAAAATCCTGACTCGCTAAGCACTCGAATGCTAAAGAGCATCTATTATCCAACCACAGACATCCTCCAGGCCGAGTTGGGGAACCACCCAAGCCAGATTTGGTGTGCCATTGTTGAGGGTAGAGATACCATGAAGCAGGGCCTGGTAAAACGGATTGGAAACGGAGAAACTACAGACATATGGAATCACAATTGGCTGCCCAGAGAAGAGTCGTTTAGACCGTACGGTTGCCGTGTGTTGAATCCGCCAACAAGGGTCTCAAAACTCATAACTAGAGCGACAGCGTCATGGGATAGACAAGTGGTCCAAGCTACATTCTTGCTAATGGATCCTCAAGTGATCCTTGGAATCCCGCTGTGCACCCGAAACATATCTGATTTTTGGGCCTGGCACTATGAAAAACATGGGACCTTCTCGGTCAAGTCGGCGTATAAGATGTTGGTGGCTACGAGGGAACGCCGTGAAGCATGGCTAGAAGGAGCACCGGGCCCATCTAGCGCCAGGGCGGAAGAGAGTTCATGGAAATTGCTATGGAAGACTGAAGTTCCTGGGAAAATTCGAATGTTTTTATGGAGGCTTTCAAAACACTCGCTTCCAACAAACGATATTAGAGCACATCGTCATATGTCTGACTCCAACATGTGCGGGATTTCTGGGATATGAGACTCGTGGCGTCACTCCCTATTGGAATGTACAACATCGAAAAGTGTTTGGGCATTGGCTAATGCGGAGATCACACATAAAATCACAGCAAATTTTGAGCCAAAAGCAAAACAGTGGCTATTTACATTGATGGATATGTTAACTCATGAAGAATTTGTCAACATGGCTGTTACACTATGGGCTATCTGGCATGCTCGTCGGAAGGCAATACATGAAGCAATTTCCAAAGCCCCCAAGTGACACACAGCTTCATTGACAGGTTCCTCAAATATTTGTTCCTGATCAACAATAAATCGAATGCCCTGATGCGGAATACTACACCTCATCAAGCAAATCCGAAACCAAAGAGGCCTCCTATTGGATATTGCAAGATCCATGTTGACGCGGGAGTGCTAGGAAGAAGAGGAGGATCAGCAGCTGCGGTTTGCAGAGATGAGGGGGGATTACTTGGGTAGCTCGACTCTGGTATTAGAAGGAGTACTTGACCCGGCCACACTTGAGGCGATAGCATGCCATGAAGCTCTAGCACTTGCTGAAGACCTACACATACAACAATTCGTTGTAGCATCCGATTGTCAGCAAGTCATCTCAGATATTCACATGAGTGCAAGAGGAGGATACGGGGCGATCATCAGCGAGATTAATGTCCATGCAGCTGCACTCCATTGTACTTTTTATTTTGAGTCTCGTGTTGTGAATTATGAAGCACATAGTGTTGGGGAATGTAGTAATTTCAAAAAAAATCCTATGCACACGCAAGATCATGGTGATGCATATCAACAAGAGGGGAGAGTGTTGTCCACGTACCCTCATAGACCATAAGCGGAAGCATTATGACAACACAGTTGATGTAGTCATACGTCTTCATGATCGACGATCCTAGTACCGAAAGTACGACACCTCCGCGATCTGCACACGTTCGGCTCGGTGACGTCCCACGAACTCACGATCCAGCAGAGTATCGAGGGACAGCTTCGTCATCATGACGGCATGATGACGGTGATGATGATGCTACCGGAACAGGGCTTCGCCTAAGCACCGCTACGATATGACTGAGGTGGATTATGGTGGAGGGGGCACCGCACACGGCTAAGAGATCAATGATGAACTTGTGTGTCTATGGGGTGCCCCCCTCCCCCGTATATAAAGGAGTGGAGGAGGGGGGAGGGCCGGCCCTCTATGGCACGCCCTGGAGGAGTCCTACTCCCGGAGAGAGGAAGGAAGGGAAGGGGAGCACCCCACCCCCTTCCTAGTCCAATTCGGACCAGAGGGGGAGGGGGCGCGCGGCCTACCCTGGCTGCCTCTCTCTCTCTCTCTCCACTAAAGCCCTTTAGGGCCCATATACTCCCCGGGGGGTTCCAGTAACCCCCCGGTACTCCGGTATATGCCCGAACTCACTCGGAACCTTTTCGATGTCCAAACATAGGCATCCAATATATCGATCTTTATGTCACGACCATTTCGAGACTACTTGTCATGCCCGTGATCACATCCGGGACTCCGAACATCCTTCGATTCATCAAAACACATAAACTCGTAATACCGATCGGCACCGAACGTTAAGCGTGCAGACCCTACGGGTTCTATAACTATGTAGACATGACCAAGACATGCCTCCGGTAAATAACCAATAGCGGAACCTGGATGTTCATATTGGCTCCCACATATTCTACAAAGATCTTTATCGGTCAAACCGCATAACAATATACGTTGTTGTTGACACCAGATTTTGGCACGGTGAAGAACTTAATTAAGATGGCCTCAAATGGAGAAGTGCTCAAAGTGAGAAAGTTCCATATCTTCAAAAGGAAAAACTTTGATATTTGGGCCATAGTCATCCGGTCTCATCTCTAAGGCCGAAGTTGTGTTCGAAGTACTTAGATTTTGTATTCAGAACACTATTCTGCTGATTACACCCCAAGACATGAATTGTCTTCGTCTCGTCGAAACAATCGATTTTGATATAAAGATCGTCTCAATCCGAGGTCATATGCAAAAGTTAGAGCCCGCACAGCGCGACCCTCCAGTGAGCAAAAATATGACGCCCGGAACCAGACACATATGTGGGTATGTGTGATGTGTTGCGTGAATAATTAACTGTCTTACACGAGCGATTTGACCCCCGAGATGACCTGTGATGAAAAAACGTTCAGCATGAAAGTTGTTCGTCTCGTCGAAACGGTCATGATTGCTTTTGGGATCGTTTCCATCCGAGGTCCTTTGTCACCACAAAAAGGACCCTCAAAGTACAGCCAGTTTAAACCGAACAGTTTTGGAAAGTTTGGATAAAACCAGTCCGAATTTGACTAGGGTTTTGGACGTGAATTGATGTTTAAGGAAAGCCTAGATAAATCCTTTGCTTGTACGGGAAGTCTAGCCGCCTCTTATATATGTTGGGGGTGACGGCCGATTGAAACAACACCAATCGAATAAACACATCTACTACTTTTTTGTGTTCATCTATTTTTTATCTCTCCCTTGTATATTTCTTCTCGTTCTTCGCTAGTTCTTCATGCTGGAGGGCTGCGGATCCACGAGGCTCTAGGGGCGAGCGAATCAACCTGGAGCAGCCCATAGCCATCGCGAGCCCTGACGGGGTCCCTCCCGGGCAAGCGGGGCTTCGGGTCTACAAAAGCATCTGCCGGCTATCCTGCGTATCGCGTTGCCGGTCAGATCTCCTTCGACGCGAGCTGCGTAGCATCACCCCCCGTGTTGATGGTACACGGTGACATGTTCGTGTATGAACACACTTTTTGGCGACTCCGCTGGGGACGAAGCGTTGAACGGTCTCCGACCCGTTCTTGCTACGAAGAGATCGTCATCTAGGGTTTGACATCTACAAAGGTAATATGAATACCCACTTCACTTATGTAGATGCAAATAATGCATATGTTGTTGCTAGATCGTCTAATGAGCATAATGTATCGGCTAGCCCTAGTTTTATCAATAATGATGGGGAACGTTGCAGAAAACAAAAAATTTCCTATGGTTTCACCAAGATCCATCTAGGAGTTCATCTAGCAACGAGTGATTGGATTGCATCTACATACCTTTGTAGATCACGAGCGGAAGCGTTCAAAGAACGGGGATGAGGAAGGCGTACTCGACGTGATCCAAATCACCGGAGATCCTAGCGCTGAACGGACGGCACCTCCGCGTTCAACACACGTACGGTTAGCGTAACGTCTCCTTCTTCTTGATCCAGCAAGGGGGGAGGAGAGGTTGAGGGAGATGGCTCCAGCAGCAGCACGACGGCGTGGTGTTGATGGAGCTGCAGTACTCCGGCAGGGCTTCGCCAAGCACTATGGAGGAGGAGGAGGTGTTGGAGAGGGAGAGGGAGGCACCAAAGATCAAGATAAGAAGTCCTCCATCTCCCCACTATATATAGGAGGGCCAAGGGGGGGGGGCGCCGGCCCTAGGAGATCTAATCTCCTAGGGGGTGCGGCCAAGGGGAGGAATCCCTCCTCCCCAAGGCACCTAGGAGGTGCCTTCCCCTCCTAGGACTCTTCCTTTAGGGTTTCCCCACCCTAGGCGCATGGGCCCTAGGGGGAAGTGGCGCCCCAGCCCACTTTGGGCTGGATCCCTTCCCACTTCAGCCCATGGGCCCCTCCAGGATAGGTGGCCCCACCCGGTGGACCCCCGGGACCCTTCCGGTGGTCCCGGTACAATACCGGTGACCCCGAAACTTGTCCCGATGGCCGAAATAGCACTTCCTATATATAATTCTTTACCTCCGGACCATTCCGGAACTCCTCGTGACGTCCGGATCTCATCCGGGACTCCGAACAACATTCGGGTTACTGCATATACACATCCCTACAACCCTAGCGTCACCGAACCTTAAGTGTGTAGACCCTACGGGTTCGGGAGACATGTAGACATGACCGAGATCGCTCTCCGGTCAATAACCAACAGCGGGATCTGGATACCCACGTTGGCTCCCACATGCTCCTCGATGATCTCATCGAATGAACCACGATGTCGAGGATTCAAGCAACCCCGTATACAATTCCCTTTGTCAATCGGTATGTTACTTGCCCGAGATCCGATCGTCGGTATCCCAATACCTCGTTCAATCTCGTTACCGGCAAGCCACTTTACTCGTACCGCAATGCATGATCCCATGACCAGACACTTGGTCACTTTGAGCTCATTATGATGATGCATTACCGAGTGGGCCCAGTGATACCTCTCCGTCATACGGAGTGACAAATCCCAGTCTTGATCCGTGTCAACCCAACAGACACTTTCGGAGATACCCGTAGTATACCTTTATAGTCACCCAGTTACGTTGTGACGTTTGGTACACCCAAAGCACTCCTACGGTATCCGGGAGTTACACGATCTCATGGTCTAAGGAAAAGATACTTGACATTGGAAAACTCTAGCAAACGAACTATACGATCTTGTGCTATGTTTAGGATTGGGTCTTGTCCATCACATCATTCTCCTAATGATGTGATCTCGTTATCGATGACATCCAATGTCCATAGTCAGGAAACCATGACTATCTGTTGATCAACGAGCTAGTCAACTAGAGGCTTACTAGGGACATGTTGGTGTCTATTATTCACACATGTATTACGATTTCCGGATAACACAATTATAGCATGAATAAAGACAATTATCATGAACAAGGAAATATAATAATAATGCTTTTATTATTGCCTCTAGGGCATATTTCCAACAGTCTCCCACTTGCACTAGAGTCAATAATCTAGTTACATTGTGATGAATCGAACACCCATGGAATTCTGGTGTTGATCATGTTTTTCTCTAGGGAGAGGTTTAGTCAACGGATCTGCTACATTCAGGTCCGTGTGCACTTTACAAATATCTATGTCTCCATCTTGAACATTTTCACGAATGGAGTTGAAGCGACGCTTGATGTGCCTTGTCTTCTTGTGAAACCTGGGCTCCTTGGCAAGAGCAATAGCTCCAGTGTTGTCACAGAAGAGCTTGATCGGCTCCGACGCATTGGGTATGACTCCTAGGTCGGTGATGAACTCCTTCACCCAAATTGCTTCATGCGCTGCCTCCGAGGCTGCCATGTACTCCGCTTCACATGTAGATCCCGCCACGACGCTTTGCTTGCAACTGCACCAGCTTACTGCCCCACCATTCAAAATATACACGTACCCGGTTTGTGACTTAGAGTCATCCAGATCTGTGTCGAAGCTAGCGTCGACGTAACCCTTTACGACGAGCTCTTCGTCACCTCCATAGACGAGAAACATTTCCTTAGTCCTTTTCAGGTACTTCAGGATATTCTTGACCGCTGTCCAGTGTTCCTTGTCGGGATTACTTTGGTACCTTCCTACCAAACTTACGGCAAGGTTTACATCAGGTCTGGTACACAGCATGGCATACATAATAGAACCTATGGCTGAGGCATAGGGGATGACACTCATCTCTTCTATATCTTCTGCCATGGTCGGGCATTGAGCCGAGCTCAATTTCACACCTTGCAACACAGGCAAGAACCCCTTCTTAGACTGATCCATATTGAACTTCTTCAATATCTTATCAAGGTATGTGCTTTGCGAAAGACCTATGAGGCGTCTTGATCTGTCTCTACAGATCTTGATGCCTAATATATAAGCAGCCTCTCCAAGGTCCTTCATTGAAAAACTCGTATTCAAGTAGGCCTTGATGCTGTCCAAAAGCTCTATATCATTTCCCATCAAAAGTATGTCATCTACATATAATATGAGAAATGCTACAGAGCTCCCACTCACTTTCTTGTAAACACAGGCTTCTCCATAAGTCTGCGTAAACCCAAACGCTTTGATCATCTCATCAAAGTGAATGTTCCAACTCCGAGATGCTTGCACCAGCCCATAAATCGAGCGTTGGAGCTTGCACACCTTGTCAGCATTCTTAGGATCGACAAAACCTTCCAGCTGCATCATATACAATTCTTCCTTAAGGAAACCATTAAGGAATGCCGTTTTGACGTCCATTTGCCATATTTCATAATCAGAGAATGCGGCAATCGCTAACATGATTCAGACGGACTTCAGCTTCGCTACCGGTGAGAAAGTCTCATCGTAGTCAACCCCTTGAACTTGTCGATAACCCTTAGCAACAAGCCGAGCTTTATAGATGGTCACATTACCATCCGCGTCTGTCTTCTTCTTAAAGATCCATTTATTTTCTATGGCTCGCCGCTCAACGGGCAAGTCAGTCAAAGTCCATACTTCATTTTCATACATGGATCCTATCTCGGATTTCATGGCTTCTAGCCATTTGTCGGAATCCGGGCCCGCCATCGCTTCTTCATAGTTCGAAGGTTCGCCGTTGTCTAACAACATGATTTCCAAGACAGGGTTGCCGTACCACTCTGGTGCGGAACGTGTCCTTGTGGACCTTCGAATTTCAGTAGGAGCTTGATCAAAAGTATCTTGATCATCATCATCAACTTCCTATCTAGTCGGTGCAGGCACCTCAGGAACATTTTCTTGAGTTGCGCCATTTTCCGGTTCAAGAGGTAATACTTCATCAAGGTCTACTTTCCTCCCACTTACTTCTTTCGAGAGAAACTCCTTCTCTAGAAAGGATCCATTCTTGGCAACAAAGATCTTGCCTTCGGATCTGAGGTAGAAGGTATACCCAATAGTTTCTTTAGGGTATCCTATGAAGACGCATTTTTCCGACTTGGGTTCGAGCTTTTCAGGTTGAAGTTTCCTGACATAAGCATCGCATCCCCAAACTTTTAGAAACGACAGCTTAGGTTTCTTCCCAAACCATAATTCAAACGGTGTCGTCTCAACGGATTTCGACGGAGCCCTATTTAAAGTGAATGCGGCAGTCTCTAAAGCATAGCCCCAAAAAGATAGCGGTAAATCGGCAAGAGACATCATAGATCGCACCATATCTAATAGAGTGCGATTACGACGTTCGGACACACCATTACGCTGAGGTGTTCCAGGCGGCGTGAGTTGTGAAACTATTCCTCATTTTCTTAAGTGTGTGCCAAACTCGTGACTCAAGTATTCTCCTCCACGATCTAATCGCAGGAACTTGATTTTCCTGTCACGTTGATTCTCAACCTCACTCTGAAATTCCTTGAACTTTTCAAAGGTCTCAGACTTGTGTTTCATTAAGTAGACATACCCATATCTACTCAAGTCATCAGTGAGGGTGAGAACATAACGATAGCCACCGCGAGCCTCAACACTCATTGGACCGCATACATCAGTATGTATGATTTCCAATAAGTTGGTTGCTCGCTCCATTGTTCCTGAGAACGGAGTCTTGGTCATTTTACCCATGAGGCATGGTTCGCACATGTCAAATGATTCGTAATCAAGAGACTCTAAAAGTCCATCAGCATGGAGCTTCTTCATGCGTTTGACACCTATGTGACCAAGGCGGCAGTGCCACAAGTATGTGGGACTATCATTATCAATCTTACATCTTTTGGTACTCACACTATGAACATGTGTAGCATTACGCTCGAGATTCATTAAGAATAAACCATTCACCATTGGAGCATGACCATAAAACATATCTCTCATATAAATAGAACAACTATTATTCTCGGATTTAAATGAGTAGCCATCTCGTATTAAACGAGATCCTGATACAATGTTCATGCTCAAACTTGGCACTAAATAACAATTATTGAGGTGCAAAACTAATCCCGTAGGTAAATGTAGAGGCAGCGTGCCGACAGCGATCACATCGACCTTGGAACCATTCCCGACGCGCATCGTCACCTCGTCCTTCGCCAGTCTCCGCTTATTCCGCAGCTCCTGCTTTGAGTTACAAATGTGAGCAACTGCACCGGTATCAAATACCCAGGAGCTACTACGAGTACTGGTAAGGTACACATCAATTACATGTATATCACATATACCTTTTGTTTTGCCGGCCTTCTTGTCCGCTAAGTATTTGGGGCAGTTCCGCTTCCAGTGACCACTTTCCTTGCAATAAAAGCACTCAGTCTCGGGCTTGCGTCCATTCTTTGGCTTCTTCCCGGCAGCTTGCTTGCCGGGCGCGGCAACTCCCTTGCCGTCCTTCTTGAAGGCTTTCTTACCCTTGCCCTTCTTGAACTTAGTGGTTTTTTTCACCATCAACACTTGATGTTCCTTTTTGACTTCGACCTCTGCTGATTTCAGCATTGCAAATACTTCAGGAATGGTCTTTTCCATCCCCTGCATATTGAAGTTCATCACAAAGCTCTTGTAGCTCGGTGGAAGCGACTGAAGGATTCTGTCAATGACCGCGTCATCCGAGAGATTAACTCCCAGCTGAGTCAAGCGGTTATGCAACCCAGACATAGTGAGTATGTGCTCACTGACAAAACTGTTTTCCTCCATCTTACAGCTGAAGAACTTGTCGGAGACTTGATATCTCTCGACCCGGGCATGAGCTTGGAAAACCATTTTCAGCTCTTCGAACATCTCATATGCTCCGTGTCTCTCAAAACACTTTTGGAGCCCCGGCTCTAAGCTGTAAAGCATGCCGCACTGAACAAGGGAGTAGTCATCGGTACGTGCCTGCCAAGCGTTCATAACGTCTTGTTCTGTAGGGAGAACAGGTGCGTCACCTAGCGGTGCTTGTAGGACATAATCTTTCTTGGCAGCTATGAGGATGATCCTCAGGTTCCGGACCCAGTCCGTGTAGTTGCTGCCATCGTCTTTCAGCTTGGTTTTCTCTAGGAACGCGTTGAAGTTGAGGACTACGTTGGCCATTTGATCTACAAGACATATTGTAAAGATTTTAGACTAAGTTCATGAGAATTAAGTTCATCTAATCAAATTATTCAATGAACTCCCACTTAGATAGACATCCCTCCTGTAATCTAAGTATAACATGATCCGAGTTAACTAGGCCGTGTCCGATCATCACGTGAGATGGACTAGTCAACGTCGGTGAACATCTTCATGTTGATCGTATCTTCTATACGACTCATGCTCGACCTTTTGGTCTTCTGTGTTCCAAGGCCATGTCTGTACATGCTAGGCTCGTCAAGTCAACCTAAGTGTTTTGCATGTGTAAATCTGTCTTACACCCGTTGTATGTGAATGTTAGAATCTATCACACCCGATCATCACGTGGTGCTTCAAAACAATGAACTGCCGCAACGGTGCACAGTTAGGGGGAACACTTTCTTGAAATTATTATGAGCGATCATCTTATTTACTACCGTCGTTCTAAGCAAACAAGATGCAAAAACATGATAAACATCACATGCAATCAAATAATAATAGTGACATGATATGGCCAATATCACATAGCTCCTTTGATCTCCATCTTGGGGCTCCATGATCATCTTGTCACCGGCATGACACCATGATCTCCATCATCATGATCTCCATCACCGTGTCTCCATGAAGTTGCTCGCCAACTATTACTTCTACTACTATGGCTAACGCGTTTAGCAATAAAGTAAAGTAATTTACATGGCGTTTCTCAATGACACGGAGGTCATACAAAAAATATAGCTCCTGCCGGTTGTCATACTCATCGACATGCAAGTCGTGATTCCTATTACAATAGCATGAACATCTCATACATCACATATAGATCATTCATCATTCATCACAACTTTGGCCATATCATATCACAAAGCACTTGCTGCAAAAACAAGTTAGACGTCCTCTAATTGTTGTTGCAAGTTTTACGTGGCTGAAGTAGGGTTCTAGCAAGAACGTTTTCTTACCTACGTGAAAGCCATAACATGATTTGTCAACTTCTATTTACCCTTCATAAGGACCCTTTTCATCGAATCCGCTTCAACTAAAGTAGGAGAGACAGACACCCGCCAGCCACCTTATGCAACTTGTGCATGTTAGTCGGTGGAACCGGTCTCACGTAAGCGTACGTGTAAGGTTGGTCCGGGCCGCTTCATCCCACAATAGCGTTGAAGCAAGATAAGACTAGTAGCGGCAAGAAAGTTGACAACATCAACGCCCACAACAAATTGTGTTCTACTCGTGCAAGAGAACTACGCATAGACCTAGCTCATGATGCCACTGATGGGGAACGTTGCAGAAAACAAAAATTTTCCGACGGTTTCACCAAGATCCATCTAGGAGTTCATCTAGCAACGAGTGATTGGATTGCATCTACATACCTTTGTAGATCATGAGCGGAAGCGTTCAAAGAACGGGGATGAGGAAGGCGTACTCGACGTGATCCAAATCACCGGAGATCCTAGCGCCGAACGGACGTCACCTCCGCGTTCAACACACGTACGATTAGCGTAACGTCTCCTTCTTCTTGATCCAGCAAGGGGGAAGGAGAGGTTGAGGGAGATGGCTCCAGCAGCAGCACGACGGCGTGGTGTTGATGGAGCTGCAGTACTCCGGCAGGGCTTCGCCAAGCACTATGGAGGAGGAGGAGGTGTTGGAGAGGGAGAGGGAGGCACCAAAGATCAAGATAAGAAGTCCTCCATCTCCCCACTATATATAGGAGGGCCAAGGGGGGGCACCGGCCCTAGGAGATCTAATCTCCTAGGGGGGTGCGGCCAAGGGGAGGAATCCCTCCTCCCCAAGGCACCTAGGAGGTGCCTTCCCCTCCTAGGACTCTTCCTTTAGGGTTTCCCCACCCTAGGCGCATGGGCCCTAGGGGGAAGTGGCGCCCCAGCCCACTTTGGGCTGGATCCCTTCCCACTTCAGCCCATGGGGCCCCCCGGGATAGGTGGCCCCACCCGGTGGACCCCCGGGACCCTTCCGGTGGTCCCGGTACAATACCGGTGACCCCGAAACTTGTCCCGATGGCCAAAATAGCACTTCCTATATATAATTCTTTACCTCCGGACCATTCCGGAACTCCTCGTGACGTCCGGGATCTCATCCGGGACTCCGAACAACATTCGGGTTACTGCATATACATATCCCTACAACCCTAGCGTCACCGAACCTTAAGTGTGTAGACCCTACGGGTTCGGGAGACATGTAGACATGACCGAGATTGCTCTCCGGTCAATAACCAACAGCGGGATCTGGATACCCATGTTGGCTCCCACATGCTCCTCGATGATCTCATCGGATGAACCACGATGTCGAGGATTCAAGCAACCCCGTATACAATTCCCTTTGTCAATCGGTATGTTACTTGCCCGAGATCCGATCATCAGTATCCCAATACCTCGTTCAATCTCGTTACCGGCAAGTCACTTTACTCGTACCGCAATGCATGATCCCGTGACCAGACACTTGGTCACTTTGAGCTCATTATGATGATGCATTACCGAGTGGGCCCAGTGATACCTCTCCGTCATACGGAGTGACAAATCCCAGTCTTGATCCGTGTCAACCCAACAGACACTTTCGGAGATACCCGTAGTATACCTTTATAGTCACCCAGTTACGTTGTGACGTTTGGTACACCCAAAGCACTCCTACGGTATCCGGGAGTTACACGATCTCATGGTCTAAGGAAAAGATACTTGACATTGGAAAACTCTAGCAAACGAACTATATGATCTTGTGCTATGTTTAGGATTGGGTCTTGTCCATCACATCATTCTCCTAATGATGTGATCTCGTTATCAATGACATCCAATGTCCATAGTCAGGAAACCATGACTATCTGTTGATCAACGAGCTAGTCAACTAGAGGCTTACTAGGGACATGTTGGTGTCTATTATTCACACATGTATTACGATTTCCGGATAACACAATTATAGCATGAATAAAGACAATTATCATGAACAAGGAAATATAATAATAATGCTTTTATTATTGCCTCTAGGGCATATTTCCAACAAATAATGTATCTAATTATGTGCAACAGCCGATTCAGAATAATCTTCAAGCTTCAACTTCATATAATTTCAGCAATATGCAACATATGTATCCCAACTCCCTTGCATCGGCAACCCCACAAATCTATATGCCGATGAACAACATGATGAGTTCGGTTAATCAAGTTGAGATACCCCATGTAGGAACTTCCAATACGATGCAACAAAGTGTTTCAACTTTTTATTCATCGGCAAATAACTTGCAGTTTGTTAATCCAAACGTGCCGGTGGATAGGGGAATTGGCCATGCTACTACTAGTTATTCGGCCAATTACCCTCAAACATCATGTGCTACACCTCATGCTACTAATTTTCTGGCACCATATGCAACTGTTCATGTCCATAATTCGGCTCCCCACCTTCATGGTCATGGTCGAATAAGTGAAACTTCTACAGGAGCACAAATGCCTTCACCTACTACCGTGGCATATCATGTCCCCCCAACACAATTACAGAATTTCGGTGACATATCGTTACTGAAAGAGTCTAAAAGTGCCGGGGGCAATTCTATCCAGATTGGGTCATTAAGAGAAATCTTACGTCTTTTTGGGATGAATGTAATGTTGTTCTACATGAATTAATAAAAGAGGGAAAGCCTATTAATTCTACTGCAATCCAAGCTAGATTATGCCAACAAGAGAAAGCATTGGGTGTGGATAGAATTATCAAAAAAGATGGTGATTCGGATAATAAAGTTCATTCGGCTATTGAAGAGACTGGATCAAATATTACATATGCCGAATCTATTCTAGAAAAACAGGATGACAAGGTGTTGGGGAGCTATTCGAAAGAGGAACAACCTATCGTTCAAGTAACGCAACCATCATGCTCTCCCAACGTGTTTGAAAAGGTATGTCTAGCAAGTGATTTACCTATCTTCCGATATGGTCACATCTTTATTGTTGATGCTTCTATAAGAGAAATTCTCATAAGTAATTTTGAAAGATCAATGATGAAGGGAAATTTACTTGTTAGCAATAAAACTGTTATAGAACATATCGGTCAGTCTATTGTGCCATTTATAAAGACCGATAGTGACCTATTATTGCAGCCAAAGTTTTCCCCATTGCTTTATCAAAATTTCATATCTAATTGGGTAGCTTTTCTTGTTTCTTACTTGGCTTGCACTTGGTCTCAATTGAGACATGTGTATTCTAACTATTTTCGTTTCAGAAATTCAAAGCTAAGGTCAAATTCTTTTGAAAAATCCGATGCTAATATAATATCTTATCCAAATACATCGAAGATAGGGTGTAAAACACAATGCATAGCCGAATGGGGAGATTCTAAATCTGAACCATTCGTTTGCTCAACTCCAAAGCCATTTGCACACCAAGATCGGCTAGAAAATAAGAAGTATACCTTCAATTCAAGCATGTGTGATCAAATATTTGATTTGTTGCTGAAAATAATTACATTAAAGTTCTTGATCACCATGTGAAGCCATCAATCCAAGGATGAATGTATTGCAAGTTGCATGATTCGTCCAAGCATAATTTTGAGGATTGCAACATGTTTCATCAAATAGTTAAATCGGCCATTGATAAAGGACGATTAAAATTTGTTGAAACACCAAGGGATGACCAGTCTATTCTGATTGGTCCTAATAGAAAAAGGTTTTTGAATCGGCTGCTTCAAGACGATTCCTTTAAAGATGAGAAGGTAAAAACTACAGGTGATGGGATCAAGTTTTCAAGTAAAAAGGTTGTTCAAGAGCACAATGAAAATATTCTTGAAGGCATGAGTTCTATCGAAGATACAATGAAGACGCGAAGGACTGGGGGGCAACAAGAAAATCCAAAGATCGATGCAAGTCAAGACAAATGAGATAAAGGCCGCAATAAGCACAAGTGCAAGAAATCCCAGGTCACTTTTGCACAATCATTAGATAAATGTCAAAAGAAGAGTGAAGAGAAAAGTGCTTATCGGCCAACTAATGGAAAAGCATCAAGATCACCCCCTAGGCGCAAACCTGAGGATTGGTATTGGCAAAATGAGAATTCTAATGCAGTATATTCATATCCATATTTTGTGCCGCCAATGCCAATGCCATGGATACCTTCCTATGATCATGTAAATCCATATCCATCGTGGGACAAGTATGATACAAGGGCGCATTCTTCATCTTATTTTAGACCATCTCACAAACATTATGCAGCTCCAAAAAGATCAACATTTGAACAATCACATGTCAAAGACCGTTTCAATCATAAGGAATCGGTCTGGAGCTCAAGGAACAAGAAAGAGGTGGTCAAACAAATTTATCGTGTTAAAAAAGATGGCCGTAAGAGTGCTACTTCAGATTTGATCTCAAATGAGAAGGAGCCAATTAAAGTATTGACATTGGCTACTAATGGCGATGAGGCAAGTCAATCAAGTACCAAATCTAAAGAGAAGAAGTTGAGAGTGCACATGGTAAAACAAGAATTGCCATTGCTTCAAACAAAATCACAGCCAGGGTGCCCACTCGGCTTATCATATTGGCAAAAGAAAAAATTACAAAAACTTAGTGCACAAGAACTTGAAGAAAGGAATATGGCACGGGTTCCCAAAGGAAGTATTCAAAATAAGAATTATGTGCAAGCTTCCTTTACAAGGAGTGCGGCAAATGTGAAGAAGGAAAAGAGTGAAAACTATGAAGGACCAAGCCGAAGGTTTCAACATCTTCGGTCCACACATTATCCATTTTCTTCAACAATGTCGTTGATGCCTATGCCATGGAATTTCTCATCAGGTATGATTGGTTACCCTCAATGGGCTTATTTTAAACCATGGATGCAATATAATTTCTTACATCATGAAAGGGTATTACCAAATCATCATATGTTTGATTAGCTTTACTTTTGTTGCTAATCCAAATGGCCGATATATACTTATCGTCCTAAGCACATAAAATGGCCGATGGAGTGTTGACATTGTCCTTAGGAAAAGCATCGTGCAAGTTATTTTTCGGCACACAAGTTTGCCGAAAAACAGGGGGGCATGTGTTGACACCAGATTTTGGCATGGTGAAGAACTTAATTAAGATGGCCTCAAATGGAGAAGTGCTCAAAGTAAGAAAGTTCCGTATCGTCAAAAGGACAAACTTTGATATTTGGACCATAGTCATCCGGTCTCATCTCTAAGGCCGAAGTTGTGTCCGAAGTACTTAGATTTTGTATTCAGAACACTATTCGGCTGATTACGCCTCCAATACTGCCCCATATTGAAAACTGATCTACATGAATTGTCTTCGTCTCGTCGAAACGATCAATTTTGATATAAAGATCGTCTCAATCCGAGGTCATATGCAAAAGTTAGAGCCCGCACAGCGCGACCCTCCACTGAGCAAAAATATGACGCCCGGAACCAGACACATATGTGGGTATGTCTGATGTGCTGCGTGAATAATTAGCTGTCTTGCACGAGCGATTTGACCCTTGAGATGACCTCTGATGAAAAAACGTTCAACATGAAAGTTGTTCGTCTCGTCGAAACGGTCAAGATTGCTTTTGGGCTCGTTTCCAGCCGAGGTCGTTTGTCACCACAAAAAGGACCCTCAAAGTACAACCAGTTTAAACCGAACAGTTTTGGAAAGTTCAGATAAAACCAGTCCGAATTTGACTAGGGTTTTGGACGTGAATTGATGTTTAAAGAAATCCTAGATAAATCCTTTGCTTGTACGGGAAGTCCAGCCGCCTCTTATATATGTTGGGGGTGACGGCCGATTGAAACAACACCAATCGAATAAACACATCTAATACTTTTTCGTGTTCATCTACTTTTTATCTCTCCCTTGTATCTTTCTTCTCGTTCTTCGCTAGTTATTTATGCTGGAGGGCCGCGGATCCACGAGGCTCTAGGGGCGAGCGAATCGACCTGGAGCAGCCCATAGCCGCCGCGAGCCCTGACGGGGTCCCTCCCGGGCAAGCGGGGCTTCGGGTCTACAAAAGCATCTGCCGGTTGTCCTGCGTATCGCGCTGCCGGTCAGATCTCCTTCGACGCGAGCTGCGGTGCATCACCCCCCGCGTTGAGGGTACACGGTGACATGTTCGTATGTGAACAGTTGTTCCCTTTGTCATCGGTATGTTACTTGCCCGAGATTCGATCGTCGGTATCTCAATACCTAGTTCTATCTCATTACCGACAAGTCTCTTTACTCGTTCCGTAATGCTACATCCCGTAACTAACTCATTATCTACATTGCTTGCCAGGCTTATCTTGGTGTGCATTACCGAGAGGGCCCAGAGATACCTCTCCGACAATCGGAGTGACAAATCCTAATCTCGATCTATGCCAACTCAACAAACACCATCGGAGACACCTGTAGAGCACCTTTATAATCACACAGTTACGTTGTGACGTTTGGTAGCACACAAAGTGTTCCTCCGGTATTCGGGAGTTGCATGATCTCATAGTCATAGGAACATGTATAAGTTATGGAGAAAGCAATAGCAGCAAACTAAACGATCATCATGCTAAGCTAACGGATGGGTCAAGTCAATCACATCATTCTCTAATGAGGTGATCCCATTAATCAAATGACAACTCATGTCTATGGTCAGGAAACATAGCCATCATTGATTCAACGAGCTAGTCAAGTAGAGGCAAACTAGTGACATTCTGTTTGTCTATGTATTCACACATGTACTAAGTTTCCGGTTAATACAATTCTAGCATGAATAATAAACATTTATCATGATATAAGGAAATATAAACAACAACTTTATTATTGCCTCTAGGGCATATTTCCTTCAGTCTCCCACTTGCACTAGAGTCAATAATCTAGATTACATTGTAATGATTCTAACACCCATGGAAACTTGGTGCTGATCATGTTTTGCTCGTGAGAGAGGCTTAATCAAGGGTTTTGCAACATTCAGATCCGTATGTATCTTGCAAATCTCTATGTCTCCCTCCTTGACTTGATCGTGGATGGAATTGAAGCGTCTCTTGATGTGCTTGGTTCTCTTGTGAAATTTGGATTCCTTTGCCAAGGCAATTGCACCAGTATTGTCACAAAAGATTTTCATTGGACCCAATGCACTAGGTATAACACCTAGATCGGATATGAATGATACGTCTCCAACGTATCTATAATTTTTGATTGTTCCATGCTATTATATTATCTGTTTTGGATGTTTATGGGCTTTATTATGCACTTTTATATTGTTTTTGGGACTAACCTATTAACACAGAGCCCAGCGCCAGTTTCTGTTTTTTCCTTGTTTTAGAGTATCGCAGAAAAGGAAAATCAAACGGAGTCCAATTGACCTGAAACTTCACAGAACTTATTTTTGGACCAGAAGAAGCCCATGGAGTATCGGAGATGGACCAGGAGAGTCCCGGGCTGCCCACAAGGGTGGGGGAGCGTCCACCCCCTGGGTGTGCCCCCTGCCTCGTGGACAGCCCGGAGATCCACCGACGTACTTCTTCCTCCTATATACCCATATACCCTAAAAACTTCGAGGAGCACAATAGACCGGGAGTTCCGCCGCCAGAAGCCTCCGTAGCCATCGAAAACCAATCTAGACCCGTTCCGGCACCCTGCCGGAGGGGGAACCCCTCTCCGGTGGCTATCTTCATCATCCCGGCGGTCTCCATGACGAGGAGGGAGTAGTTCACCCTTGGGGCTGAGGGTATGTACCAGTAGCTATGTGTTTGATCTCTATCTCTCTCATGTTCTTGAGATGGTACGTGTCAGTGTCAAAACCGGCGGATCTCGGGTAGGGGGTCCCGAACTGTGCGTCTAGGCCGGATGGTAACAGGAGGCAAGGGACATGAAGTTTTACCCAGGTTCGGGCCCTCTCGATGGAGGTAAAACCCTATGTCCTGCTTGATTAATATTGATGATATGGATAGTACAAGAGTAGATCTACCACGCGATCGGAGAGGCTAAACCCTAGAAGCTAGCCTATGGTATGATTGTTGTTGTGTATGTTGTCCTACAGACTAAAACCCTCTGGTTTATATAGACACCGGAGAGGGTTAGGGTTACACAAAGTCGGTTACAATGGTAGGAGATCTACATATCCGTATCGCCAAGCTTGCCTTCCACGCCAAGGAAAGTCCCTTCCGGACACGGGACAAAGTCTTCAATCTCGTATCTTCATAGTACAGGAGTCCGGCTGAAGGTATAGTACGGCTATCCGAACACCCCCTAATCCAGGACTCCCTCAGTAGCCCCTAAACCAGGCTTCAATGACGACGAGTCCGGCGCGCAGATTGTCTTCAGCATTGCAAGGCGGGTTCCTCCTCCAAGTACTTCATAGAAGATTTTGAACACAAAGATAGTGTCCGGCTCTGCAAAACAAGTTTCCTCATATTGCCATAGAGAGAATAATATTTACACAAATCTAATCTGCTGACCTTTGAAGTAAAGCTGAAGATGATCGAGGGGCAACATGCAGCGTGTGGAGGTGCCTCAATACGCAAGATGACGGGAGCTCCGTGGCCCAAAGGTTCCATCCCAAAGGTGTCTGAATTGTGGCAACAGGAGTGGTTCTACATCACGGCTCCTAGAAGTGCCAAGTGGGCGGCCGCCCCTGTTTTCCGCTCGGGCCCTCCACCACAACTGATGTCATGGATCAGCAGAGGTCTGAGCTGGGGTCCAGCCAAGGACGTGCCTATACTGCAAAGCCGCATTCGAGATCTCTTCAATGGAGATTTCAGTTTGGTCGCGGTAATACAAGTTATGTTGGTTCGTCAAGTCCAGCCTTGCAAACGCCGGCCTCTTCGCCTGTGGGAGTTCAATCCCGAGGGACCGCGTGTCATTCAAAATTTTCTCGGCCTGACGCACGAGGAGATGTACAAGTCATTCTTCGGACCTCAAGTGGAGTGTCCGGAAATCACCGAGGACGTGGGCCTGAGTAGTAACCGCGTCGCCGAACAGGTAAGGCATCTTCCGGCCGAACATACTATCTCTCCTTTGTTACGAAGTTATTTCTGAGAGTTCGCTTTTTGACCAGGAGTGGCTAACAAAGGCGAAGTTGATTCGGTGTTCGGCCCCCCTCCCTGAGGGTTTGGAAAATCCGGTATTGGAAAAGATGCTCCAGACCGCACCTTGCCCGGAGCCCTTGAAGGAAGATACTGTGGAGGATAATACGGGCGGACGCGGGCCCCCAACACTGCCCATTCTAACCGAGGGAGCGAGCGTCTCCGTGAAGCAAGACGACCAGAAGAGGAAAAGGATTGCGCCCGAGGATTCGGAAGCCGAAGCTTCCAAACGGGAGAAGAAGTCTCCCACAGAGGGTCCTACCTTGGGGGGCGTTGTTGCCGCACAAAGTCCGTGGGGGGATCAATTCTCCCGCGAGTCGTAAGTGACCCGAAATACTTTAATAGTACAGATATACCATTTTTTTCTTCTAAGAAAATAACCACCGCATATATCTTTGCAGTTCGGGCCTTAGCCCCTCTCAAATGAGCTCGTCTTCGGGGGATCTTCTTCTAGAGATGATGGAGAGCGAAACGCCTCCTCCGGACTCCTCCGCTCTGGAAGCGGGCGACCCTGAAGTGTCGTCGCGGAGGGCCTCTCCGAGTCCGGTGAGGCCAGAAGATAATCCCATTGACCCCCGAAGCTCCCAGTGTCCGGCTCCCGAAGAGAGCAGACAAAAGAGTCCGGCACCGTCTAGTGTGCGATCGGATGTTCTGAGGGAGTTGGTGGGGCGAGCTGCCATCTCAGATGAACACCGTGTGCTGATGAATACGGTGATGGAGAGAATATTGTCCACCGAAAGCGGATTGCATGAAGCTTTTATGAGTCTACTGACAGGCTTTGAGGTACGTAAAAGAATGTATGATAGTCCTACACATGCTAGGTGTGCCATGTGTAGATAGTAGCCCCTGAGACTCTGGTTGTCATCGGAAACGACGACGAATAGAGAATCATATTCCCAGGTAATAACCATACTACCTCTATGTGCAGGTAATGGAAGCTCCGGTGGCTAGCCGGACTAGCGAGTTTGCCCATTTAGAACGGCAGTTGGATGCGGCAGACGCCAACATCGAGCTTGTTAACAAAAGGCTTGACGAGGCATAGGGTAAGTGTGATTATCTGGTAAACGCCACATAGGAAGAGCAGCATGATGCCAGTATCTTTAATATGTTGTGACTGCAGATGGAGCTGCCACTGTTGAAGCCTTGCGGGCAGAACTTGCCCGAGCCAAGGAACAAGCGAGGTTGGGTAATGCGGCTGCTTTGAAGGCGGCCAAAGAGTTGCAAGCCGAGAAGGCCGCACATGGCGAGAGCCGAGGCAAGATGGCCAAGATGGCCATAGAACTAAAAGCCGCCGCCGACCGTTGCCAGGTTCTTGAAAAGGAAAACCAAGCGAAGGCATCGGACCTTGAGAAGGCTGCTGCGACGAGAAAGGACCTCCGCTCTGCTATGAGGGCAAAGAAGGAGGAGCTGCGGGAAGCCGGGGATATTATAGCTGGGAAATCCTTTATGTTGTGGAGGAAGTTCGGAGATCCACGGTATGCCCCTCTGGATTAGCTGTGGAGTTCGGAGGATGTATATATGGATTTGGCGGCGAGCGCTGCCGATGCGGCCAAATATTTCCAGGGTCAGACAGACCGTGAAGTAGACCAGCTATTTTGGAGACAATTCCATTCTCCCGAGCATCTGCTTTCATTGACTGACCAATTAGCCGAATGGGCCGAATTAAATAGGTTGTTCGGACTCTCCATGAGGTCTGTTGTGGATCAGCTATGGCCGGAAAGGTCAAAACCGAACAGCTATTTCAGCTTGGTGCAGCAATTCCTTGACATGGTGCCGCGCATTAATGCGATGAAGAGGTCGGCGTGCATAGAGGGCGCACGGATGGCCTTTGCCCGTGTTAAAGCATACTGGGCGGAGATGGATGCTACCACTGTTGCAGCGCGGGATTCAGCCATAGGTTAAAGGGCTGCTGAGCACTACTTTGAAGAAGTTCTTGAGGGTGCTCGTTTGATAGGGACCCAGTGCTCAAAAAATATTATGTTTGATTGATATGTAATCTCATTGTAAGCGAAATGCTTTTATAAATTTTTATAAGGCTATTTTTATACTTTTGCCTGAAAGTAATATGATGCCTCTTGGGCGGCCGTTTATGTATACATGTGTATAACCTGAAAGATTGCAGCCGTCGGCTTCAACCCTCACGCATATAATGCGGAGGTGCTCGCAAAAACACGCGTTCACACTTAACCCAATGTCTTGGTCCTATTAAGGAGGTGATAGCGGAGCGAGCGAGGCAACCGGACTATAATGCTTTAGCACTTTCACTTAGCCATAGGAGTTTGACAGTGGGGCTACTAAATAGCGCCTGGTGGCTCCGCACTTTCCCGATCCCGGGGTGCGTACATGCCTGGCCGGAAAACGGCCCTTTGTTAAGGCGGAGGAATTCTAACATTCCAACAGGTCATCGAGTGGTTGACCAGTCTCACGCTATATCATGACAGTCAGTTTTCGGCTTTCTCTACTGAGGTGCTCGTCCGGATGAACCAGGGCACAATCGCAGTAGTTCTCCTGGTGCTACCTTAGCCGGTAAAGCGGAACGTAAGGCACCAAAACACAGGAGCCGGGCAAACCCAACATTTGACCAAAGACAATGATTCGGAGCTGATGCATATAAGGCCAAACTCGCGGTGTCGAACACTCCCTAAGGTATTCGGTCTTAGTGGTATAAACCGGGCCTAAATAATGGCCTTTGTAAGAAGCCCCTTGTGTCCAGGTACGTGCATTGTTCTGGCATGGCCACATGCCAAGACGTCAGCATCCTTCTCAACAGTGGATATGTATCAACAAGAGACAGTAAAAAAGGTTTACGCAGGGTCTTAATCTAAAAAGAATCCTTGGAGCGGGTCCCTGCTGCACGTCTGCGCCTGTGTCTCTGTTGTGCCGTATCCTAGACGGGTGTAGCACGATGATCGTCTGTAAAAGAGAGGAATTTAGGTGAAAAAGTTGTCGTGCAAAAAGAAAGTTTTTGAAAGAAACCATGTATAATTCAGGATGAGAAGAAATTGCCACTTGTATGCGCGCGTTGAGCCCCTTGTATTGACAAATAGTGGTGTGACCATTTATTCGGTATAAGTAGCGGCGCTGGACTTGATTAGTTGTGTCTGAGGTCTTGACAACCTATTGGATGCTTTCGCTGGTCCGGGCGCCTTTAGTGTGCGGCTGCTAAGGCAGCCTCACTCTCTTCGGCGCGCAGAGATCGCTTGATATTTCTGTGCATTGAAATGATGCCACGTGGACCGGGCATCTTGAGTGTGAGGGAGGCGTAGTGTGGTATTGCATTAAAGCGAGCGAAAGCTTCGCGTCCGAGCAGTGCTTGGTAGCCACTTTGAAACGGGGCGATGTGGAAAGTTAAATGCTCGCGAAGGAAGTTATCGGGGGAGCCGAATATAACTTGTAGTAGGAGGGAGCCCGTACAACGAGCCCCTGGGCCTGGCGTTACTCCTTAAAGGTAGTATTGCTATGGCAAATTTGTGTTGGGTCTAACCCCATCCCGCAGATTGTATCCTGATATATTAGGTTTAGGCTACTGCCGCCGTCCATTAAGACTCGTGTGAAGTGATATCCGCCAATTACTGGGTCTAATACCAGGGAGGCCATCCTACGTGTCAGATACTTGCTGAGTAATCGCGATGGTCGAAAGTGATCGGTTGAGACGACCAGTGGCAGGACTTCGCGGTGACAGGCACTTGGGTATATTTTCCTGGGAGTGCCGCGTTGTTTTTTCCCTTGATCACGTGTAACACGTTTACTGTTTTGACTTCTGGTGGAAATTTCTTTTGTTCCCCCGTGTCTTGCTTAGGGGCTCGTCCTTGTCTTCACTTGGTGTATCCTCCCCCTTGTGTACGGCGTTGAGCTTGTCGGACTGCTTGAAGACCCAACATTCTTTGTGGGTATGATTAGCAGGTTTACTGGGGGTACTATGGATCTGACATACTTGGTCCATAATTTTATTGAGGCTGGACAGTTCATCCCTGGTGCCTTTAGGGGGCGGCTTTTGACCTGGCCGAGAGCTTTTGAATCCGGCATTTACTGCCGTGCCCTTCGTGCTATCTTCTTTATTCCAGCATTTGTTATTGTTGTTGCGCCGTGATTTCCCGTTTCCATCTCTAACTTCACATGTACTGGGGTCGCTGGTGCTGCATCTGGCTAGCCAGCTGTCCTCACCCACGCAAAAGCGGGTCATGAGGTTTGTTAATGCGGCCATCGTTCTCGGCTTATTTTGGCCGAGGTGTCTGGCGAGCCATTCGTCACCGATGCTATGCTTGAAAGCCGCTAAGGCTTCAGCGTCCGGACAGTCGACAATCTGGTTCTTTTAGTAAGAAACATGTTCCAAAGCTTTCGGGCTGACTCACCGGGCTGTTGAGTTATATGACTCAAATCGTCTGCATCCGGAGGTCGGACATAAGTCCCTTGAAAATTTGCCCGAAAGGCGTCTTTGAGCTCTTCCCAACTTCAAATGGAGCTTTCGGGGAGGCCTTTGAGCCAGTGACGAGCTGGCCCTTTGAGCTTGAGGGGTAAGTACTTGATGGCGTGGAGATCATCTCCTCAAGCCATATTGATATGAAGGATGTAGTCCTCAATCCAGACCCCAGGGTCTGTTGTTCCGTCGTATGCCTCTATTTTACGGGCTTGAATCCCTCTGGAAATTCATGGTCCAGCACCTCATCGGTGGAACATAGGGGGTGTGCGGCACCCCTGTAGCTGGGTGTACCGCATTGTTCGGATGTTTGTTGTGTTGCATTGTATGCTGGGGCACGCTTGCGTGGTCCATAGATGGATCTTGTTGCGCCGTCCTTTGGGTGCGAGCCCTCGCATGGGTCGCGTGTTGTATTGTGAGTGGCGTTATATGCCGCTCTATGTTGATAGAGGGGTCGTCTATCCGACCAGGTGGCTGCTTTGATATTTGGTTGTGGGGGGTCTGAGGCCTCCTCATCGAATTCAGGAAGCAGCTTCCGCTTTGGGTAGCTCTTGGAGGGGCGATTGTCTCCGTACATCACTGCTGTGTTGAGTATTTTACTCCATCTGATGTGGAGTGTGTCTTGCGCAGCCTTGAGCCTTTGCTTCTGCTTTTTCAGACTCCTCGCGGTGGCAACAAGCCTTTTACGGGCAGTCTGCTGCTCCGGGTGCCTGTCCGGCGTTATGTCGTCCGGACCATTATCCTTGATGGGATTTGTTTGTTCGGTTTGATTATCCGGATTGCCATTGTCCGGCAGCGGTTCGCCCTGCTCCAGCGCTGGGTCTGTGTGATCACTATGTCTGTCGAGGCGGGATTTGGGGCGGCGCTTGCGTCGCTGCTTTGACTGCTTTTCAAGGGAACAAGCCTTCGGTGCGTCCTTCCGCTCCTCGTTATCATCTTTTGGTGCGTCCACCATGTATACGTCATATGACGAGGTGGCGTTCCAGGGCCCAATAGGCGCTGGTTCTTCATCGTCTCCTTCATAGGCATCCATACCGTCGATGTCTTCGGAGTCGAAGTCGAGCATGTCGGTTAAATCGTCAACAGTGGCTACAAAGTGGGTGGTGGGTGGGCTTTGAATTTCTTCATCGTCCGTATCCCAATCTCGCTAACCGTAGTCCGGCCAGGGCTCTCCTGATAAAGAGATAGACTTTAGTGATTTCATAATATCGCCAAAGGGCGAGTGCTGAAAGATGTCCGCGGCAGTAAACTCCATGATCGGCACCCAATCGGATTCGATCAGCAGAGGCGCGAATGGTTCGGAGTCCAGAGAGGAGTCCGGCTCCTTGGAATCACGAGTCTCGTGGAGTGCGGGGCTGGTGTTCGGCTCGATCGCCATTAGGATCGCAGCCCCCGAGGCGGCGTCCAACCACCCATCCTCGATCAGCACAGTTGGCTCCGAATTAAGGGTCGAAGCCGATGCGGGTGCAGCCTTCAGGTCACTGTTAGGCGGCAGAGCTAGATCATGCTCGTCGTGGCAGTGCGGCGCGCTCGGCAGTGGCTGGAATCCATCGAAGATCAAGTCCCCGCGGATGTCAGCCGTGTAGTTTAAACTTCCAAATATGACCTGACGGCCAGGGGCATAGCTTTCGATCTGCTCCAGATGGCCAAGTGAATTGGCCCGCAGTGCGAAGCCGCCGAAGACAGAGATCTGTCCGGGGAGAAAAGTTTCACCCTGGACCGCATCACCATCGATGATCGTAGGAGCCATCAAGCCTGATGGCGACGACACAGAGGAACTCTCAATGAAAGCACCAATGTCGGTGTCAAAACCGGCGGATCTCGGGTAGGGGGTCCCGAACTGTGCGTCTAGGCCGGATGGTAACAGGAGGCAAGGGACACGAAGTTTTACCCAGGTTCGGGCCCTCTCGATGGAGGTAAAATCCTATGTCCTGCTTGATTAATATTGATGATATGGGTAGTACAAGAGTAGATCTACCACGAGATCGGAGAGGCTAAACCCTAGAAGCTAGCCTATGGTATGATCGTTGTTGTGTATGTTGTCCTACGGACTAAAACCCTCCGGTTTATATAGACACCGGAGAGGGTTAGGGTTACACAAAGTCGGTTACAATGGTAGGAGATCAACATATCTGTATCGCCAAGCTTGCCTTCCACACCAAGGAAAGTCCCTTCAGGACACGGGACGAAGTCTTCAATCTCGTATCTTCATAGTCCAGGAGTCCGGCTGAAGGTATAGTCCGGCTATCCGAACACCCCCTAATCCAGGACTCCCTCAGTACGATCTTGATTTATCGCGAGCTTTGCTATTATAGTTGGATCTTATGATGTTTCTCCCCCTCTACTCTCTTGTGATGAATTGAGTTTTCCCTTTGAAGTTATCTTATCGGATTGAGTCTTTAAGGATTTGAGAACACTTGATGTATGTCTTGCACGTGCTTATCTATGGTGACAATGGGATATCATGTGATCCACTTGATGTATGTTTTGGTGATCAACTTGCGAGTTCCGTGACCTCGTGAACTTATGCATAGGGGTTGGCACACGTTTTCGTCTTGACTCTCTGGTTGAAACTTTGGGGCTCTCATTGAAGTTCTTTGTGTTGGTTGAATAGATGAATCTAAGATTGTTTGGTGCATATTGTATAATCATACCCACGGATACTTGAGGTGACATTGGAGTATCTAGGTGACATTAGGGTTTTGGTTGATATGTGTCTTAAGGTGTTATTCTAGTACGAACTCTTGGATAGATCGACCTGAAAGAATAACTTTGAGGTGGTTTCGTACCCTACCATAATCTCTTCGTTTGTTCTCCGCTATTAGTGACTTTGGAGTGACTCTTTGTTGCATGTTGAGGGATAGTTAGATGATCCAACTATGTTATTATTGTTGAGAGAACTTGCACTAGTGAAAGTATGAACCCTAGGTCTTGTTTCCTAGCATTGCAATACTGTTTACGCTCACTTTTATCATTAGTTACCTTGTTGTTTTTATATTTTCATATTACAAAAACCATTATATACTATCCATATTGCACTTGTATCACCATCTCTTCACCGAACTAGTGCACCTACACAATTTACCATTGTATTGGGTGTGTTGGGGACACAAGAGACTCTTTGTTATTTGCTTGCAGGGTTGTTTAAGAGAGACCATCTTCATCCTACGCCTCCCACAGATTGATAAACATTAGGTCATCCACTTGAGGAAAATTTTCTACTGTCCCACAAACCTCTGCACTTGGAGGCCCAACAACGTCTACAAGAAGAAGGTTGTGTAGTAGACATCAAGCTCTTTTCTGGCGCCATTGCCGGGGAGGTTAGCGCTTGAAGGTATATCTTTAGATCTTGCAATCGAATCTTTTTGTTTCTTGTTTTATCACTAGTTTAGTCTATAAAAGAAAATATCAAAAAATGGATTTGAGGGTACCTCATATGCTTCATCTTTTTAATGTCTTTCGTGAGAATAAGGATTCCGATAATTGTGCTCAAGTGCTAGAAGAAGAATGCATTAGAATGTTTGGCACTAAATATTTGAATGATGAGCATGATTGCAATGTTGTTAGTATGAATTCCTTAAATATCCATGATGCTAATGATATGCAAAGCCACAAGCTTGGGGAAGCTATGTTTGATGAAGATGATATTTTTTGTCCCCCAAGTTTTGATGAGCAAAATTTATTATGATGAAAGCATGCCTCCTATTTATGATGATTATATTGATGAAAGTGGATTTGGAGAGGTCATGACTTTATTTTGTGATGAATCCACTATTTCGGAAGAGGTTCCAATTGATTATGAGAACAAAGTTCCTATCTATGATGATTATTGTGATGACTTGTATGCTATAAAGAATAATGATATCCATGAAACTTTAATGTGAGCATCATTGAAATCATCATGCCTAGCTAGGGGCGTTAAACATTAGCGCTTGTTCGGAGGCAACCCCATTTTCTTTTTGTTCCTTGCTTTTTATTCCTGTTTAGTAATAAATAATTCATCTAGCCTCTGTTTAGATGTGGTTTTATGCTTTTAATTAGTGTTTGTGCCAAGTAGAACCGTTGGGAAGACTTGGGGAAAGTCTTTTTAATCTTGCTGTAAAAAACAGAAACTTTAGCGCACACGAGAACTGCTGCCATTTTTATTTGCAAAGTGCTATTTAATTAATTATTTTTTAATATGATTAATAGATAAATTCCTCACGTCCATCAATTTATTTTAGAATTTTTGGGGTTCCAGAACTTGCGTTAGCTACAGATTACTACAGACTGTTCTGTTTTTGACAGATTCTGTTTTTCGTGTGTTGTTTGCTTATTTTGATGAATCTATGGCTAGTAAAAGAGTTTATAAACCATAGAGAAGTTGGAATACAGTAGGTTTAACACCAATATAAATAAATAATGAGTTCATTACAGTACCTTGAAGTGGTGTTTTCTTTTCTTTCGCTAACGGAGCTTACGAGTTTTCTGTTAAGTTTTGTGTTGTGAAGTTTTCAAGTTTTGGGTAAAGATTCGATGGACTATGGAATAAGTAGTGGCAATAGCCTAAGATTTGGGATTCCCAAGGCACACCAAGTCAATATTCAAGTACAACCAAGAGCCTAAACTTGGGGATGCCCCGGAAGGCATCCCCTCTTTTGTCTTCGTTCATCGAAACTTTACTTGGAGCTATATTTTTATTCACCACATGATATGTGTTTTGCTTGGAGCATCAATTTATTATGTTAGTATTTGCTTGATGTTATTTAGAAAAATGTTTTGCATCTTTTATTTCAATAAAATTGGCATTGATAGCCTTTACTATGCCTATTTTACAAGTCTTCATGTTGCTGTTCGAAAACAGAAAGTTTACCGCTGTTGCAATAATTCCCTAGAAAATTGATAATGTGATAAAATGTTGAAACCTTTTTCATATTAAGATCTGATAAATTTAATACAGTGGGAATTTTATTTCATAATTTTTGGAGAGAGGGAAGTATGGATCTTGCTGCACTCTTTACAGACTGTCATGTTTAGGCAGATTGCTGTTATGTTTGCATTGTTTGCATATGTTTGCTTCTTTAATGATTCTATTTGAGGATAGGACTATTAAATATGAATAGGAATTTAGTATTCAATGTTGAATAATAATTTTAGTGATTTGCTACAGTAGAGTATGATAAGGTTTTTGCAATGGTTTATACTAACTTATCTCACGAGTCCTTATTGAGTTTTGTGTGGATGAAGATTTTGAGATTTAGGGAGACCGTGATATGAGAGGAATTAAGGAGACACAAAAGCTCAAGCTTGGGGATGCCCAAGGCATCCCAATATAATATTTCAAGAAGTCTCAAGCGTCTAAGCTTGGAGATGCCCCGGTTGGCATCCCACCTTTCTTTCAACAACTACCGGTTAGTTTCGGTTGATCCTAAGTTTTTGCTTCTTCACATGATGTTTGCCATTCTTAGAATGTCATTTTACTTTGTTTTGCTTGATTTTTGAATAAAATACCAAGATCTGAAATTATTAAATGTTAGAGATTCTTCACATAGTTGCATAATTATTCGACTACTCATTGATCTTCACTTATATCTTTCGGAGTAGTTTGTCATTTGCTCTAGTGCTTCACTTATATCTTTTTAGAGCAGAGTGGTGGTTTTATTTTATAGAAATAGATGAACTCTCATGCTTCACTTATATTATTTTTAGAGTCCTAAACAGCATGGTAATTTGCTTTGGTTATGAATAGTTCTAATATGATGGGCATCCAAGATGGATATATTAAAAACTTTCATATGAAGTGCATTGAATACTAAGAGAAGTTTGATACTTGATAATTGTTTTGAGATATTGAGATGGTGATATTAGAGTCATGCTAGTGAGTAGTTATGAATTTGAGAAATACTTGTGTTAAAGTTTGTGATTCCCATAGCATGCACGTATGGTGACCCATTGTGTGATGAAGTCGGAGCATGATTTATTTATTGATTGTCTTCCTTATGAGTGGCGGTCAGGGACGAGCGATGGTCTTTTCCTACCAATCTATCCCCCTAGGAGCATGCGCATAGTACTTTGTTTCGATAACTAATAGATTTTTGCAATAAGTATGTGAGTTCTTTATGACTAATGTTGAGTCCATGGATTATACGCACTCTCACCCTTCCACCATTGTAGCCTCTCTAGTACCGCGCAACTTTCGCCGGTACCATAAACCCACCATATACCTTCCTCAAAACAGCCACCATACCTACCTATTATGGCATTTCCATAGCCATTCCGAGATATATTGCCATGCAACTCTCCACCGTTCCATTTATTATGACACGCTACATCATTGTCATATTGCTTTGCATGATCATGTAGTTGACATTGTATTTGTGGCAAAGCCACCATTCATAATTCTTTCATACATGTCACTCATGATTCATTGCACATCCCGGTACACAGCCGGAGGCATTCATATAGAGTCGTATCTTGTTCTAAGTATTGAGTTGTAAGTAAATAAAAGTGTGATGATCATCATTTTTATAGCATTGTCCCAAGTGAGGAAAGGATGATGGAGACTATGATTCCCCCACAAGTCGGGATGAGACTCCGGACGAAAAAAAAGAGGCCATAAAAAAGAGAAAAGGCCCAAATAAAAAAATAAAATAATGAGAGAAAAATAGAGAAGGGGCAATGCTAATATCCTTTTACCACACTTGTGCTTTAAAGTAGCACCATGATCTTCATGATAGAGAGTCTCCTATGTTGTCACTTTCATATACTAGTGGGAAATTTTCATTATAGAACTTGGCTTGTATATTCCAATGATGGGCTTCCTCATAATGCCCTAGGTCTTCATGAGCAAGCAAATTGGATGCACACCCACTTAGTTTCTTTTGTTGAGCTTTCATACACTTATAGCTCTAGTGCATCCGTTGCATGGCAATACCTACTCACTCACATTGATATCTATTAATGGGCATCTCCATAGCCCGTTGATACGCCTAGTTGATGTGAGACTATCTTCTACCATTTTGTCTCCTCCACAACCACCCTTCTATTCCACATATAGTGCTATATCCATGGCTCACGCTCATATATTGCGTGAATATTGAAAAAGTTTGAGAACATCAAAAGTATGAAACAATTGCTTGGCTTGTCATCGGGGTTGTGCATGATTTAAATATTTTGTGTGGTGAAGATGGAGCATAGCTAGACTATATGATTTTGTAGGGATAGCTTTCTTTGGCCATGTTATTTTGAGAAGACATAATTGCTTAGTTAGTATGCTTGAAGTATTATTATTTTTATGTCAATATTAAACTTTTGTCTCGAATCTTATGGATATGAACATTCATGCCAAAATAAAGAGAATTACTTAGAGAAATATGTTAGGTAGCATTCCACATCAAAAATACTGTTTTTATCATTTACCTACTCGAGGACGAGCAGGAATTAAGCTTGGTGATGCTGATACGTCTCCAACGTATCTATAATTTTTGATTGTTCCATGCTATTATATTATCAACCTTGGATGTTTTATATGCATTTATATGCTATTTTATATGATTTTTGGGACTAAACTATTAACCCAGAGCCCAGTGCCAGTTTCTGTTTTTTCCTTGTTTTAGAGTATCACAGAAAAGGAAAATCAAACGGAGTCCAATTGACCTGTAACTTCATGGAACTTATTTTTGGACCAGAAGAAGCCCACGGACTATCGGAGATGGACCAGGAGAGTCTCGGGCTACCCACGAGGGTGGGGGAGCGCCCACCCCCCTGGGTGCGCCCCCTGCCTCGTGACAGCCTGGAAATCCACCGACGTACTTCTTCCTCCTATATATACCCATATACCCTAAAAACTTTGAGGATCACAATAGATCGGGAGTTCCGCCGTCAGAAGCCTCCGTAGCCACCGAAAACCAATCTAGACCCGTTCCGGCACCCTGCCGGAGGGGGAACACCTCTCCGGTGGCTATCTTCATCATCCTGGCACTCTCCATGACGAGGAGGGAGTAGTTCACCCTCGGGTCTGAGGGTATGTACCAATAGCTATGTGTTTGATCTCTCTCTCTCTCTCTCGTGTTCTTGAGATGGTACGATCTTGATGTATCGCGAGTTGTGCTATTATAGTTGGATCTTATGATGTTTCTCCCCCTCTACTCTCTTGTGATGAATTGAGTTTTCCCTTTGAAGTTATCTTATCGGATTGAGTCTTTAAGGATTTGAGAACACTTGATGTATGTCTTGCACGTGCTTATCTATGGTGACAATGGGATATCATGTGATCCACTTGATGTAAGTTTTGGTGATCAAGTTGTGAGTTCCGTGATCTCGTGAACTTATGCATAGGGTTGACACACGTTTTCGTCTTGACTCTCTGGTAGAAACTTTGGGGCTCTCTTTGAAGTTCCTTGTGTTGGTTGAATAGATGAATCTGAGATTGTTTGATGCATATCGTATAATCATACCCACGGATACTTAAGGTGACATTGGAGTATCTAGGTGACATTAGGGTTTTGGTTGATATGTGTCTTAAGGTGTTATTCTATTACGAACTCTTGAATAGATCGATCCGAAAGAATAACTTTGAGGTGGTTTCATAGCCTACCATAATATCTTCGTTTGTTCTCCGCTATTAGTGACTTTGGAGTGACTCTTTGTTGCATGTTGTGGGATAGTTATATGATCCAACTATGTTATTATTGTTGAGAGAACTTGCACTAGTGAAAGTATGAACCCTAGGTCTTGTTTCCTAGCATTGCAATACCGTTTACGCTCACTTTTATCATTAGTTACCTTGCTGTTTTTATATTTTTCAGATTACAAAAACCATTATCTACTGTCCATATTGCACTTGTATCACCATCTGTTCGCCGAACTAGTGCACCTATACAATTTACCATTGTATTGGGTGTGTTGGGGACACAAGAGACTCTTTGTTATTTGGTTGCAGGGTTGTTTGAGAGAGATCATCTTCATCATACACCTCCCATGGATTGATAAACCTTAGGTCATCCACTTGAGGGAAATTTGCTACTGTCCTACAAACCTCTGCACTTGGAGGCCGAACAACGTCTACAAGAAGAAGGTTGTGTAGTAGACATCAATGAACTCCTTCATCCATACTCCTTCATTTGCTGCTTCCGAAGCAGCTATGTATTCCGCTTCACACGTAGATCCTGCCACGACGCTCTGCTTGGAACTGCACCAACTGACAGCTCCACCATTTAATAAAAACACATATCCAGTTTGTGACTTAGAATCATCCGGATTAGTGTCAAAGCTTGCATCGACGTAACCGTTTATGACGAGCTCTTTGTCACCTTCATATACGAGAAACATATCCTTAGTCCTTTTCAGGTATTTCAGGATATTCTTGACTGCTGTCCAGTGATCCACTCCTAGATTACTTTGATACCTCCCTGCTAAACTGATAGCAAGGCACACATCAGGTCTGGTACACAACATTGCATACATGATAGAGCCTATGGCTGAAGTATAGGGAACACATTTCATTTTCTCTCTATCTTCTGCAGTGGTCAGGCATTGAGTCTGACTCAACTTCACACCTTGTAATACAAGCAAGAACTCTTTCTTTGCCTGATCCATTTTGAACTTCTTTAAAACTTCATCAAGGTATGTGCTTTGTGAAAGTCCAATTAAGCGTCTTGATCTATCTCTATAGATCTTGATGCCTAATATATAAGCAGCTTCACCGAGGTCTTTCATTGAAAAATTCTTATTCAAGTATCCTTTTATGCTATTCAGAAATTCAATATCATTTCCGATCAACAATATGTCATCTACATATAATATCAGAAATGCTATGGATCTCCCACTCACTTTCTTGTAAATACGGGCTTCTCCAAAAGTCTGTATAAAACCATATGCTTTGAGCACACTATCAAAGCGTATATTCCAACTCCGAGAGACTTGCACGAGTCCATAAATGGATCGCGGGAGCTTGCACACTTTGTTAGCACCTTTTGGATTGACAAAACCTTCTGGTTGCATCAGATACAACTATTCTTTAAGATATCCATTAAGGAATGCAATTTTGACATCCATTTGCCAAATTTCATAATCATAAAATGTGGCAATTGCTAACATGATTCGGAAGGACTTAAGCATCGCTACGGGTGAGAAGGTCTCACATAGTCAACTCCTTGAACTTGTTGAAAACCTTTTGCAACAAGTCGAGCTTTGTAGACATTAATATTACCGTCAGCGTCAATCTTCTTCTTGAAGATCCATTTATTCTCTATGGCTTGCCGATCATCGGGAAAGTCAACCAAAGTGCACACTTTGTTCTCATACATGGATCCCATCTCAGATTTCATGGCCTCAAGCCATTTTGCGGAATCTGGACTCATCATCGCTTCCTCATAGTTCGTAGGTTCGTCATGGTCAAGTAAAGTGACTTCCAGAACAGGATTACTGTACCACTCTGGTGCAGATCTTACTCTGGTTGACCTACGAGGTTCGGTAATAACTTGATTAGAAGTTTCATGATCATCATCATTAGCTTCCTCACTTACTGGTGTAGGAATCACTGGAACTGATTTCAGTGATGAACTACTTTCCAATAAGGGAGAAGGTACAATTACCTCGTCAAGTTCTACTTTCTTCCCACTCACTTCTTTCGAGAGAAACTCCTTCTCTAGAAAGGATCCATTCTTAGCAACGAATATCTTGCCTTCGGATCTATGATAGAAGGTGTACCCAACATTCTCCTTTGGGTATCCTATGAAGACACATTTCTCCGATTTGGGTTCAAGCTTATCAGGTTGAAGCTTTTTCACATAAGCATCGCAGCCCCAAACTTTAAGAAACGACAACTTGGGTTTCTTGCCAAACCACAGTTCATAAGGTGTCGTCTCAACGGATTTAGATGGTGCCCTATTTAATATGAATGCAGTTGTCTCTAAAGCATAACCCCAAATGATAGTGGTAAATCAGTAAGAGACATCATAGATCGCACCATATCTAGTAAAGTACGATTACGACGTTCGGACACACCATTACGCTGTGGTGTTCCGGGTGGCGTGAGTTGAGAAACTATTCTGCATTGTTTCAGATGAAGACCAAACTCGTAACTCAAATATTCTCCTCCACGATCAGATCGTAGAAACTTTATTTTCTTGTTACGATGATTTTCCACTTCACTCTGAAATTCTTTGAACTTTTCAAATGTTTCAAACTTATGTTTCATTAAGTAGATATACCCATATCTGCTCAAATCATCTATGAAGGTGAGAAAATAATGATATCCGTCGTGAGCTTCAATGTTCATTGGACCACATACATCAGTATGTATGATTTCCAATAACTTTGTTGCTCGTTTCATTGTTCCGGAGAACGGAGTTTTAGTCATTTTGCCCTTTGAGGCATGGTTCACAAGTACCAAGTGATTCATGATCAAGTGATTCCATAAGTCCATCAGAATGGATTTTCTTCATGCGCTTTACACCAATATGACCCAAACGGCAGTGCCACAAATAAGTTGCACTACCATTATCAACTCTGCATCTTTTGGCTTCAATATTATGAACATGTGTATCACTACTATCAAGATTTAGTAAAAATAGACCACTCATCAAGGGTGCATGACCATAAAAGATATTACTCATATAAATGGAACAACCATTATTCTCTGATTTAAATGAATAACTGTCTCGCATCAAACAAGATCCAGATATAATGTTCATGCTCAATGCTGGCACCAAATAACAATTATTTAGGTCTAAAACTAAGATGTAGAGGTAGCGTGTCGACGGCGATCACATCGACTTTGGAACCATTTCCCACGCGCATCGTCACCTCATACTTAGCCAATCTTTGCTTAATCTGTAGCCCCTATTTCGAGTTGCAAATGTTAGCAACTGAACCAGTATCAAATACCCAGGCACTACTATGAGCATTGGTAAGGTACACATCAATAACATGTATATCAAATATACCTTTCACTTTGCCATCCTTCTTCTCCGCCAAATACATGGGGCAGTTCCGCTTCCAGTGACTAGTTCCTTTGTAGTAGAAGCACTCAGTCTCGGGCTTAGGTCCAGACTTGGGTTTCTTTACTTGAGCAGCAACTGGCTTGCTGTTCTTCTTGAAGTTCCCCTTCTTCCCTTTACCTTTTTTCTTGAAACTGGTGGTCTTGTTGACCATCAACACTTGATGCTCCTTCTTGATTTCTACCTCTGTAGCCTTTAGCATTGCGAAGAGCTCAGAAATCGTCTTATCCATCCCTTGCATATTATAGTTCATCACAAAGCTCTTGTAGCTTGGTGGAAGTGATTGAAGAACTCTGTCAATGACACTATCATTAGGAAGATTGAGTCAAGTGGTCGTGGTACCCAGACATTCTGAGTATATGTTCACTGACAGAACTATTCTCCTCCATCTTGCAACTGTAGAACTTATTGGAGACTTCATATCTCTCAATCCGGGCATTTGCTTGAAATATTAACTTCAACTCCTGGAACATCTCATATGCTCCATGACGTTCAAAACGTCGTTGAAGTCCCGGTTCTAAGCCGTAAAGCATGGCACACTGAACTATCAAGTAGTCATGAGCTTTGCTCTGCCAGGTGTTCACAAGATCTAGTGTTTCTCCTGCAGCGGGTTTGTCACCTAGCGGTGCTTCCAGGACGTAATTCTTTTGTGCAGCAATGAGGATAATCCTCAAGTTACGGACCCAGACCGTGTAGTTGCTACCATCATCTTTCAACTTAGCTTTCTCTAGGAACGCATTAAAATTCAACGGAACAACAGCACAGGCCATCTATCTACAACAACATAGACATGCAAAATACTATCAGGTACTAAGTTCACGATAAATTAAAGTTCAATTAATCAAATTACTTAAGAACTTCCACTTAGATAGACATCTCTCTAATCATCTAAGTGATCACATGATCCAGATCAACTAAATCATGTCCGATCATCACGTGAGATGGAGTAGTTTTCAATGGTGAACATCACTATGTTGATCATATCTACTATATGATTCACGCTCGACCTTTCGGTCTCAGTGTTCCGAAGCCATATCTGCATATGCTAGGCTCTTCAAGTTTAACCCGAGTATTCTGTGTGTGCAAAACTGGCTTGCACCCATTGTATGTGAACGTAGAGCTTATCACACCCGATCATCACGTGGTGTCTCGACACGACGAACTTTGGCAACGGTGCATACTCGGGGAGAACACTTTTATCTTGAAATTTAGTGAGATATCATCTTATAATGCTACCGCCGAACTAAGAAAAATAAGATGCATAAAGGATAAACATCACATGTAATCAATATAAGTGATATGATATGGCCATCATCATCTTGTGCCTTTGATCTCCATCTCCAAAGCACCGTCATGATCACCATCGTCACCGGCTTGACACCTTGATCTCCATTGAAGCATCTTTGTCGTCTCGCCAACTATTGCTTCTACGACTATCGCTACCGCTTAGTGATAAAGTAAAGAAATTACATGGCGATTGTATTTCATACAATAAAGCGGCAACCATATGACTCCTGCCAGTTGCCGATAACTGTGTTACAAAACATGATCATCTCATACAATAAAATTTAGCATCATGTCATGACCATATCACATCACAACATGCCCTGCAAAACAAGTTAGACGTCCTCTACTTTGTTGTTGCAAGTTTTACGTGGCTGCTACGGGCTGAGCAAGAACCGTTCTTACCTACACATCAAAAACCACAACGTGGTATAGTGATTGCTTTTTGATTTTTAGAAAGAACCATGTTCATTGAATTTGATTCAACTAAAGTTGGAGAAACTGACACCCACCAGTCACTTGTGTGCGAAGCATGTCGGTAGAACCAGTCTCGCGTAAGCGTACGCGTAATGTCGGTCTGGGCCGCTTCATCCAACAATACCGCCGAATCAAGAATCAACTAGTGACGGCAAGCAATATGTATATACCCACGCCCACAACTCCTTTGTGTTCTACTCGTGCATATAACATCTACGCATAAACCTGGCTCAGATGCCACTTTTGGGGAACGCGGTAATTTCAAAAAAATTCCTACACACGCGCAAGATCATGGTGCTGCATATCAATGAGAGGGAAGAGGGTTGTCCATGTACCCTCGTAGACCGTAAGTGGAAGCGTTATGACAACGCGGTTGATGTAGTCGTACGTCTTCATGATCGACCGATCCTAGTACCGAAAGTATGGCACCTCCGTGATCTGCACACGTTCAGCTTGATGACGTCTCACGAACTCACGATCCAGCAGAGTGTCGAGGAAGAGCTTCGTCGGCATGACGGTGTGATGACGGTGATGATGATGCTACCAGAACAAGGCTTCGCCTAAGCACTGCTACGATATGACCGAGGTGGATTATGGTGGAGGGGGGCACCGCACACGGCTAAGAGATCAATGATCAACTTGTGTGTCTATGGGGTGCCCCCTCCCCTGTATATAAAGGAGTGGAGGAGGGGGGAGGGTCGGCCCTCTATGGCGCGCCCTGGAGGAGTCCTACTCCCTCCAGGAGTAGGATCCCCCCTTCCCTAGTTGGACTAGGAGAGAAGGAAGGTGAGAGGAGGGAGGAAGGAAAGGGGGGCGCTGATACGTCTCTGTCGTATCTACTTTTCCAAACAGTTTTGCCCTTGTTTTGGACTCTAACTTGCATGATTTGAATGGAACCCGGACTGACGCTGCTTTCAGCAGAATTGCCATGGTGTTATTTTTATGCAGAAATAAAAGTTCTCAGAATGACCTGAAAATCAACGGAGAATTATTTTGGAATATATAAAAAATACTGGAAGAAAGATCCATGTCAGGGGGGCCTCCACCTGTCCACGAGGGTGGGGGCGCGCCCTACCCCCTGGGCGCACCCCCTGCCTCGTGGGCCCCCTGACGCTCCACCGACCTCAACCCTGACTCCATATATTCACTTTCGGGGAGAAAAAACCAAGGATAAGGATTCATCACGTTTTACGATACAGAGCCGCCGCCAAGCCCTAAACTCTCTCGGGAAGGCTGATCTGGAGTCTTTTCGGGGATCCATAGAGGGGAATCCGTCGCCATCGTCATCATCAACCTTCCTCCATCACCAATTTCATGATGCTCACCGCTGTGCTTGAGTAATTCCGTCATAGGCTTGCTAGACGGTGATGGGTTGGATGAGATTTATCATGTAATTGAGTTAGTTTTGTTAGGGTTTGATCCCTAGTATCCACTGTGTTCTGAGATTGATGTTGCTATGACTTTGCTATGCTTAATGCTTGTCACTAGGGCCCGAGTGCCATGATTTCAGATCTGAAACTATTATGTTTTCATCAATATATGAGAGTTCTTGATCCGATCTTGCAAGTCTGTATTCACCTATTATGTGTTATGAACCGTTAACCCCGAAGTGACAATAATCGGGATACTTACCGGTGATGACCGTAGTTTGAGGAGTTCATGGATTCACTATGTGTTAATGCTTTGTTCCGGTACTCTATTAAAAGGAGGCCTTAATATCCCTTAGTTTCCATTAGGACCCCGCTGCCACGGGAGGGTAGGACAAAAGATGTCATGCAAGTTCTTTTCCATAAGCACGTATGACTATATTCGGAATACATGCCTACATTACATTCATGAACTGGAGTTAGTTCTGTGTCACCCTAGGTTATGACTGTTACATGATCGATCACATCCGGCATAATTCTCCATCACCGATCCAATGCCTACGAGCTTCCCATATATTGTTCTTCGCTTATTTACTTTCCCGCTACTACTGTTACCATCACTACAAAACCCAAAAATATTACTTTTGCTACCGTTACTTTTGCTATCGTTACCACTACTATCATATTACTTTGCTACTAAATACCTTGCTGCGGATATTAAGTTTCTAGGTGTGGTTGAATTGATAACTCAGCTCCTAATACTTGACAATATTCTTTGGCTCCCCTTGTGTCGAATCAATAAATTTGGGTTGAATACTCTACCCTCGAAAACTGTTGCTATCCCCTATACTTGTGGGTTATCAAGAACATTTTTTTGGTGCTGTTGCCGGGGAGCATAGCTCTATTCTTTGAGTCACTTGGGAGTTATATCTACTTATCATTATGAAGAATTTGAAAGATCCAAGAACCAAGATCTATCCCTCAACTACGAGGGGAGGTAAGGAACTGCCATCTAGCTCTGCACTTGGTTCACCTTCTGTTTTGAGTAAGCTTGCGACACCTAAACCTTCTTCTGCTATTGATTCTGATATGTCGCATGTTATTGATGATGCCACTTCTGCTTTACATGATACTTATGATGAAACTACTTATATGCTTGATACTACTGTGCCACTGAAGGAAATATGCCCTAGAGGCAATAATAAAGTTATTATTTATTTCCTTATATCATGATAAATGTTTATTATTCATGCTAGAATTGTATTAACCGGAAACATAATACATGTGTGAATACATAGACAAACAGAGTGTCACTAGTATGCCTCTACTTGACTAGCTCGTTAATCAAAGATGGTTATGTTTCCTAACCATAGACAAAGAGTTGTTATTTGAGTAACGAGGTCACATCATTAGTTGAATGATCTGATTGACATGACCCATTCCATTAGCTTAGCACCTGATCGTTTAGTATGTTGCTATTGCTTTCTTCATGACTTATACATGTTCCTATAACTATGAGATTATGCAACTCCCGTTTGCCGGAGGAACACCTTGGGTGCTACCAAACGTCACAACGTAACTGGGTGATTATAAAGGAGCATTACAGGTGTCTCCAAAAGTAGATGTTGGGTTGGCGTATTTCGAGATTAGGATTTGTCACTCCGATTGTCGGAGAGGTATCTCTGGGCCCTCTCGGTAATGCACATCACATAAGCCTTGCAAGCACTGCAACTAATATGTTAGTTGTGAGATGATGTATTACGGAACGAGTAAAGAGACTTGCCAGTAACGAGATTGAACTAGGTATTGGATACCGACGATCGAATCTCGGGCAAGTAACATACCGATGACAAAGGGAACAACGTATGTTGTTATGCGGTCTGACCGATAAAGATCTTCGTAGAATATGTAGGAGCCAATATGGGCATCCAGGTCCCGCTATTGGTTATTGACCGGAGACGTGTCTCGGTCATGTCTACATTGTTCTCGAACCCGTAGGGTCCGCACGCTTAAGGTTACGATGACAGTTATATTATGAGTTTACATGTTTTGATGTACCGAAGGAGTTCGGAGTCCCGGATGAGATTGGGGACATGACGAGGAGTCTCGAAATGGTCGAGACGTAAAGATTCATATATTGGATGATATGGTTAGGCCAAGGGGTCAAGCCCATGAGGCTTTAGATCGGTGCAAAAGGAGTTTTGCGGAGTCCAGGGGGCCAAACGCCGGAGACCCTGGCGTCTGGCCCTGGGCCAGACGCCGAGGCCCATGGCGTCTGGGCCAGACGCCAAGGATTGTGGCGTTTGGTCCTGGAGTCCGAGTGGGACTCTTGCCTTTCGGGCAAAACCGACTTTGAGGAGGCTTTTGCTCCAAGTTTCGACCCCGGGGCTCAACATATAAATAGAGGGGCAGGGCTAGCACCAAAGACACAACAAGTTGATCCACGTGATCTATTCCTTAGCCGTGTGCGGTGCCCCCTGCCACCATATACCTCGATAATACTGTAGCGGTGCTTAGGCGAAGCCCTGCGACGGTAGAACATCAAGATCGTCACCACGCCGTCGTGCTGACGGAACTCTCCCTCGACACTCGGCTGGATCGGAGTTCGAGGGACGTCATCGAGCTGAACATGTGCTAGAACTCGGAGGTGCCGTAGTTTCGGTGCTTGATCGGTCGGGCCGTGAAGACGTACGACTACATCAACCGCGTTGTGCTAACGCTTCCGCTTACGGTCTACAAGGGTATGTAGACAACACTCTCCCCTCTCGTTGCTATACATCACCATGATCTTGCGTGTGCGTAGGAATTTTTTGAAATTACTACGAAACCCAACAGTGGCATCCGAGCCTAGGTTATTTATGTTGATGTTATATGCACGAGTAGAACACAAGTGAGTTGTGGACGATACAAGTCATACTGCCTACCAGCATGTCATACTTTGGTTCGGCGGTATTGTTGGACGAGACGACCCGGACCAACCTTACGCGTACGCTTACGCGAGACCGGTTCCCTCGACGTGCTTTGCACATAGATGGCTTGCGGGCGACTGTCTCTCCAACTTTAGTTGAACCGAGTATGGCTACGCCCGGTCCTTGAGAAGGTTAAAACGGAGTCTATTTGACAAACTATCGTTGTGGTTTTGATGCGTAGGTGAGATTGGTTCTTACTTAAGCCCGTAGCAGCCACGTAAAACATGCAACAACAAAGTAGAGGACGTCTAACTTGTTTTTGCAGGGCATGTTGTGATGTGATATGGTCAAGGCATGATGCTGAATTTTATTGTATGAGATGATCATGTTTTGTAACCGAGTTATCGGCAACTGGCAGGAGCCATATGGTTGTCGCTTTATTGTATGCAATGCAATCGCGATGTAATGCTTTACTTTATTACTAAACGGTAGTGATAGTCGTGGAAGCATAAGATTGGCGAGACGACAACGATGCTACGATGGAGATCAAGGTGTCGCGCCGGTGACGATGGTGATCATGACGGTGCTTCGGAGATGGAGATCACAAGCACAAGATGATGATGGCCATATCATATCACTTATATTGATTGCATGTGATGTTTATCTTTTTATGCATCTTATCTTGCTTTGATTGACGGTAGCATTATAAGATGATCTCTCACTAAATTATCAAGAAGTGTTCTCCCTGAGTATGCACCGTTGCCAAAGTTCGTCGTGCCCAGACACCACGTGATGATCGGGTGTGATAAGCTCTACGTCCATCTACAACGGGTGCAAGCCAGTTTTGCACACGCAGAATACTCAGGTTAAACTTGACGAGCCTAGCATATGCAGATATGGCCTCGGAACACGGAGACCGAAAGGTCGAGCGTGAATCATATAGTAGATATGATCAACATAACGATGTTCACCATTGAAAACTACTCCATCTCACGTGATGATCGGTCATGGTTTAGTTGATTTGGATCACGTAATCACTTAGAGGATTAGAGGGATGTCTATCTAAGTGGGAGTTCTTAAATAATATGATTAATTGAACTTAAATTTATCATGAACTTAGTCCTGGTAGTATTTTGCAAATTATGTTGTAGATCAATAGCTCGCGTTGTTGCTTCCCTGTGTTTATTTTGATATGTTCCTAGAGAAAATTGTGTTGAAAGATGTTAGTAGCAATGATGCGGATTGGATCCGTGATCTGAGGTTTATCCTCATTGCTGCACAGAAGAATTATGTCCTTAATGCACCGCTAGGTGACGGACCTATTGCAGGAGCAGATGCAGACGTTATGAACGTTTAGCTAGCTCAATATGATGACTACTTGATAGTTTAGTGCACCATGCTTAATGGCTTAGAATCGGGACTTCAAAGACGTTTTGAACGTCATGGACCATATGAGATGTTCCAGGAGTTGAAGTTAATATTTCAAGCAAATACCCGAGTTGAGAGATATGAAGTCTCCAACAAGTTCTATAGCTAAAAGATGGAGGAGAATCGCTCAACTAGTGAGCATGTGCCCAGATTGTCTGAGTACTACAATCGCTTGAATCAAGTGGGAGTTAATCTTCCAGATAAGATAGTGATTGACAGAATTCTCTAGTCACCATCACCAAGTTAGTAGAACTTCGTGATGAACTATGATATGCAAGGGATAACGGAAACAATTCCCAAGCTCTTCGTAATGCGGAAATTGACGAAGGTAGAAATCGAGAAAAACATCAAGTGTTGATGGTAGACAGGACCACTAGTTTCAAGAAAAGGGCAGAGGGAAGAAGGGGAACTTCAAGAAGAATGGCAAGCAAGTTGCTGCTCAAGTGAAGAAGCCCAAGTCTGGTCCTAAGCCTGAGACTAAGTGCTTCTACTGCAAAGGGACTGGTCACTGGAAGCGGAACTACCCCAAGTGATTGGTGGATAAGAAGGATGGCAAAGTGAACATAAGTATATTTGATATACATGTTATTGATGTGTACTTTACTAGTGTTTATAGCAAACCCTCAGTATTTGATACTAGTTCAGTTGCTAAGATTAGTAACTCGAAACGGGAGTTGCAGAATAAACAGAGACTAGTTAAGGGTGAAGTGACGATGTGTGTTGGAAGTGGTTCCAAGATTGATATGATCATCATCGCACACTCCCTATAATTTCGAGATTAGTGTTGAACCTAAATAAGTGTTATTTGGTGTTTGCGTTGAGCATGAATATGATTTGATCATGTTTATTGTAATACGGTTATTCATTTAAGTAAGAGAATAAATTGTTGTTCTGTTTACATGAATAAAACCTTATATGGTTGCACACCCAATGAAAATAGTTCGTTGGATCTCGATCATAGTGATACACATAATCATAATATTGAAACCAAAAGATGCAAAGTTAATAATGATAGTGCAACTTATTTGTAGCACTGCCGTTTAGGTCATTTTGGTGTAAAGCGCATGAAGAAACTCCATGCTGATGGGCTTTTGGAATCACTTGATTATGAATCAGTTGATGCTTGCGAACCATGCCTCATGGGCAAGATGACTAAGACTCTGTTCTTCGGAACAATGGAGCGAGCAACAGATTTGTTGGAAATCATACATACTGATGTATGTGGTCCGATGAATATTGAGGCTCGCGACAAATATCATTATTTTTTGATCTTCACAAATGATTTGAGTAGATATGAGTATATCTACTTGATGAAACATAAGTCTGAAACATTTGAAAAGTTCAAAGAATTTCAGAGTGAAGTGAAAAATCATCGTAACAAGAAAATAAAGTTTCTACGATCTGATCGTAGAGAAGAGTATTTGAGTTACGAGTTTGGCCTTCAGTTAAAAACAATGTGAAATAGTTTCACTACTCATGCCACCTGGAACACCACAATGTAATGGTGTGTCCGAACGTCATAACCGTACTTTATTGGATATAGTGCAATCCATGATGTATCTTACCGATCTACCACTATCGTTTTGGGGTTATGCATTAGAGATAGCTGCATTCACGTTAAATAGGGCACCATCAAAATCCGTTGAGACGACGCCTTATGAACTGTGGTTTGGCAAGAAACCAAAGTTGTCGTTTCTTAAAGTTTGAGGTTGCAATGCTTATGTGAAAAAGTTTCAACCTGATAAGCTCAAACCCAAATCGGAGAAGTGCGTCTTCATAGGATACCCAAAAGAAAAATGTTGGGTACACCTTCTATCACAGATCCGAAGGCAAATTCGTTGCTGAGAATGGATCCTTTCTAGAGAAGGAGTTTCTCTCGAAAGAAGTGAGTGGGAGGAAAGTAGAAAACTTGATAAGGTAATTGTACCTTCTCCTTTATTGGAAAGTAGATCATCACAGAAATTTGTTCCTGTGACTCCTACACCAATTAGTGAGGAAGCTAATGATGATGATCATGAAACTTCAAATCAAGTTACTACCGAATCTCGTAGGTAAACCAGAGTGAGATCCGCACCAGAGTGGTACGGTAATCCTGTTCTGGAAGTCATGTTACTAGACCATGACGAACTTGCGAACTATGAGGAAGCGATGATGAGCCCAGATTCCGCAAAATGGTTTGAGGCCATGAAATCTGAGATATGATCCATGTATGAGAACAAAAGTATGGACTTTGATGGATTTGCCCGATGATCGGCAAGCCATAGAAAATAAATGGATCTTCAAGAGGAAGACAGACGCTGATAGTAGTGTTACTATCTACAAAGCTAAAATTGTCGCAAAAAGGTTTTCGACAAGTTCAAGGTGTTGACTACGATGAGAGATTCTCACTCGTATCTATGCTTAAAGTCTGTCCGAATCATGTTAGCAATTGCCGCATTTTATGAAATCTGGCAAATGGATAAACAAAACTAAATTCCTTAATGGATTTAATAAAGAAGAGTTGTATACGATGCAACTAGAAGGTTTTGTCAAATCCGAAAGGTGCTAACAAAATGTGCAAGCTCCAGCGATCCATCTATGGACTGGTGCAAGCATCTCGGAGTTGGAATATACGCTTTGATGAGTTGATCAAAGCATATAGTTTTATACAGACTTGCGGTGAAGCCTGTATTTACAAGAAAAGTGAGTGGGAGCACTACAACATTTCTGATAAGTATATGTGATTGACATATTGTTGATCGGAAATAATGTAGAATTATTCTGTAAAGCATAAAGGAGTGTTTGAAAGGAATTTTTCAAAGAAAGACTTCGGTGAAGCTGCTTACATATTGAGCTTCAAGATCTATAGAGATAGATCAAGACGTTTGATAAGTTTTTTCAATGAGTACATACCTTGACAATATTTTGAAGTAGTTCAAAATGGAGCGGTCAAAGAAAGAGTTCTTGCCTGTATTACAAGGTGTGAAGTTGAGTAAGACTCAAAGCCCGACCACGGCAGAAGATAGAAAGAGAATGAGAGTCATTCCCTATGCCTTGGCCATAGGTTCTATAAAGTATGTCATGTTGTATACCAGATCTATTGTATACCCTGCACTGATTTGGCAAGGGAGTACAATAGTGATCTAGGAGTAGATCACTGGACAGCGGTCAGAATTATCCTTAGTAAAATAAGGATATGTTTCTCGATTATGGACGTGACAAAAGGGTTCGTCGTAAACGGTTACGTCGATGCAAGTTTTTGACACTGATCCAGATGATTCTAAGTCTCAATCTGGATACATATTGAAAGTGGGAGCAATTAGCTAGAGTAGCTCCGTGCAGAGCATTGTAGACATAGAATTTTGCAAAATACATATGGATCTGAATTTGGCAGGCCCGTTGACTAAGATTCTCTCACAAGCAAAACATGATCACACCTTAGTACTCTTTGGGTGTTAATCACATAGCGATGTGAACTAGATTACTGAATCTAGTAAACCCTTTGGGTGTTGGTCACATAGAGATGTGAACTATGGGTGCTAATCACATGGTGATGTGAACTATTGCTGTTAAATCACATGGCGATGTGAACTAGATTATTGACTCTAGTGCAAGTGGGAGACTGAAGGAAATATGCCCTAGAGGCAATAATAAAGTTATTATTTATTTCCTTATATCATGATAAATGTTTATTATTCATGCTAGAATTGTATTAACCGGAAACATAATACATGTGTGAATACATAGACAAATAGAGTGTCACTAGTATGCCTCTACTTGACTAGCTCGTTAATCAAAGATGGTTATGTTTCCTAACCATAGACAAAAGAGTTGTTATTTGAGTAACGAGGTCACATCATTAGTTGAATGATCTGATTGACATGACCCATTCCATTAGCTTAGCACCTGATCGTTTAGTATGTTGCTATTGCTTTCTTCATGACTTATACATGTTCCTATAACTATGAGATTATGCAACTCCCGTTTGCCGGAGGAACACCTTGGGTGCTACCAAACGTCACAACGTAACTGGGTGATTATAAAGGAGCATTACAGGTGTCTCCAAAAGTAGATGTTGGGTTGGCGTATTTCGAGATTAGGATTTGTCACTCCGATTGTCGGAGAGGTATCTCTGGGCCCTGTCGGTAATGCACATCACATAAGCCTTGCAAGCACTGCAACTAATATGTTAGTTGTGAGATGATGTATTACGGAACGAGTAAAGAGACTTGCCAGTAACGAGATTGAACTAGGTATTGGATACCGACGATCGAATCTCGGGCAAGTAACATACCGATGACAAAGGGAACAACGTATGTTGTTATGCGGTCTGACCGATAAAGATCTTCGTAGAATATGTAGGAGCCAATATGGGCATCCAGGTCCCGCTATTGGTTATTGACCGGAGACGTGTCTCGGTCATCTCTACATTGTTCTCGAACCCGTAGGGTCCGCACGCTTAAGGTTACGATGACAGTTATATTATGAGTTTACATGTTTTGATGTACCGAAGGAGTTCGGAGTCCCGGATGAGATTGGGGACATGACGAGGAGTCTCGAAATGGTTGAGACGTAAAGATTCATATATTGGATGATATGGTTAGGCCAAGGGGTCAAGCCCATGAGGCTTTAGATCGGTGCAAAAGGAGTTTTGCGGAGTCCAGGGGGCCAAACGCCGGAGACCCTGGCGTCTGGCCCTGGGCCAGACGCCGAGGCCCATGGCGTCTGGGCCAGACGCCAAGGATTGTGGCGTTTGGTCCTGGAGTCCGAGTGGGACTCTTGCCTTTCGGGCAAAACTGACTTTGAGGAGGCTTTTGCTCCAAGTTTCGACCCCGGGGCTCAACATATAAATAGAGGGGCAGGGCTAGCACCAAAGACACAACAAGTTGATCCACGTGATCTATTCCTTAGCCGTGTGCGGTGCCCCCTACCACCATATACCTCGATAATACTGTAGCGGTGCTTAGGCGAAGCCCTGCGACGGTAGAACATCAAGATCGTCACCACGCCGTCGTGCTGACGGAACTCTCCCTCGACACTCGGCTGGATCGGAGTTCGAGGGACGTCATCGAGCTGAACGTGTGCTAGAACTCGGAGGTGCCGTAGTTTCGGTGCTTGATCGGTCGGGCCGTGAAGACGTACGACTACATCAACCGCGTTGTGCTAACGCTTCCGCTTACGGTCTACAAGGGTATGTAGACAACACTCTCCCCTCTCGTTGCTATACATCACCATGATCTTGCGTGTGCGTAGGAAATTTTTGAAATTACTACGAAACCCAACAGCCACTAGGTGAATTTCTTGACGAACAACTTGCTAGGGCTAGAGAGAATGAAATTATTGAAACTGATAATATTGATGAAAGTGGTGATGAAGATTCTCCCCCTAGATATGAATTACCTGTTGTTCTTGAGGGTTATGTTATGGATGAAGAAACTGCTAGAGACTTTCTTGCTTGCAATGATAGAAGTGATCTTAAGAAACTTTTAGCTAAGCTGAAACAAAAAACTTTGAATGCTAGAACGAAATATGATCCTGCTTATACTACTTCACATATCTTTGTTACTAATAAGGATTATGATTTCTCTGATGATCCTGAGTTAATTACTTTGGTTGAATCTAATCCTTTCTATGGCTATGAATCTGAAACTGTTGTGGCACATCTTACTAAATTAAATGATATAGCTACCCTGTTCACTAATGATGAGAAAACTCGCTACTATTATATCCTTTAATTATTTCCATTCTCATTAAAGTGTGATGCTAAGATATGGTTTAATTCTCTTGATCCTGGTTGTGTGCGTAGTCCCCAGGATATGATTTACTACTTCTCTGCTAAATATTTCCCTGCTCATAAGAAACAAGCTGCTTTAAGGGAAATATATAATTTTGTGCAAATTGAAGAAGAGAGTCTCCCACAAGCTTGGGGGAGGCTTCTCCAATTACTTAATGCTTTGCCTGATCATCCTCTCAAGAAAAATGAAATACTTGATATCTTTTATAATGGACTAACCGATGCTTCCAGAGATTACCTGGATAGTTATGCTGGTTGTGTTTTCAGGGAAAGAACTATTGATCAAGCTGAAATTCTATTGAATAATATGTTGACCAATGAAAATAATTGGACACTTCCTGAACCAACTCATAAGCCAACTCCAAAGAAAAGGGGTATTCTATTTCTCAGTCCTGAAGATATGCAAGAGGCAAAGAAATCTATGAAAGAAAAAGGTATTAAAGCTGAAGATGTTAAGAATTTACCCCCTATTGATGAAATACATGGTCTTAGTTTGCCGCCTGTTGAAGAAACACATGGTCTCGATAACCCGACACAGGTAGTGAAGGTAAATTCTCTCTATAGATATGATAAAGCTGAAATCCCTCCTGCTAAGTTTGCTAGCCAATGTTTTGATGAATTGGATAACTTTATGGTTAAGCAAGAAGATTTTAATGCTTATGTTGGTAGACAATTGAAACATAATGCTTACATGATTGAACACTTGAGTGATTATATGGCTAATGTTAAAGGTGAACTTAAACTTATTAGTAAACATGCTTCTATGGTTACCACTCAAGTAGAACAAGTACTTAAAGCTCAGAATGATTTACTCAATGAATTAAATAATAATAAGAATGAGAATGTTGTTAGAGTTATGACTAGAGGTGGTAAAGTTACTCAGGAACCCTTGTATCCTGAGGGCCATCCTAAGAGAATTGAGCAAAATTCTTAGATATCTAATATAGATGCACCTTGTCCTTCTAAAAGGAAGAAAAAGAAAAATGATAGGACTTTGTATGCTTCTAGTGAACCTGTTGTTGACACACCTGAGAATGCCAATGATATTTCTATTTCTGATGCTGAAACACAGTCTGGTAATGAATATGAACCTAGTGATAATGTTAATGATGATGTTCATGTTGATGCTCAACCTAGTAATGATAACGATGTAGAGATTGAACCTGTTGTTGATCTTGATAACCCACAATCAAAGAATCAACGTTATGATAAGAGAGATTTTGTTGCTAGGAGGCACGGTAAAGAAAGAGAACCATGGGTTCAGAAACCCATGCCCTTTCCTCCTAAACCATCCAAGAAAAAGGATGATGAGGATTTTGAGCGCTTTGCTGAAATGATTAGACCCATCTTTTTGCGTATGCGTTTGACTAATATGCTTAAAATGAATCCTTATGCTAAATACATGAAGGAAATAGTTACTAATAAAAGAAAGATACCGGAAGCTAAAATTTCCACCATGCTTGCTAATTATACTTTTAAGGGTGGAATACCAAAGAAACTTGGAGATCCAGGAGTACCAACTATACCATGCTCCATTAAAAGAAACTATGTTAAAACTGCTTTATGTGATCTTGGAGCTGGTGTTAGTGTTATGCCTCTCTCTTTATATCGTAGACTTGATTTGAATAAGTTGACACCTACTGAAATATCTTTGCAAATGGCTGATAAATCAACTGCTATACCTGTCGGTATTTGTGAGGATGTGCATGTTGTGGTTGCAAACGTTACCATTTTAACGGACTTTGTTATTCTTGATATTCCCGAGGACGATAGTATGTCTATTATTCTTGGAAGACCCTTTTTGAATACTGCAGGGGCTGTTATTGATTGCACTAAAGGCAATGTCACTTTTCATGTTAATGGCAATGAGCATACGGTACACTTTCCGAGGAAACAACCTCAAGTCCACAGTATCAATTCTATTAGAAAAATTTCAACAATTACTACTGGAGGTTTTGAATTTCCTCTTCCTACTATCAAGAAGAAATATGATATTCTTATTGTTGGGGACATGCATATCCCCGTTGAGGTAACCTAGTGTTATTCGAAAATTCTCCGGTTTCATGCAATTCGGAATGAGTTTGTTAACAAGACTTGATCAACCTTGTTAGTGGATTCCTTTTGATGAGCATGAGATGGATGAAGTTAGAAAACACAACTCTCTATACCCTCTTTTCACTTTCTGTTATTTATAATAAATAAAGTAAAAATAGTTTTTTCTGTCTGTTTGCTGAATTATCCATGCAATAAAAATACCCCAAAAATAAAAGTTCTCCAAATGCCCTAAATATTAAATATGATTTTTTTCTAGAATATTTGAGAATATCTGGCACTGAGAACACACCAGGGGAGCAAGCACCTGGCCACGAGGGTCCAGGGCGCGCCCCCTGCCTCGTGGGCCCATAGTGGCTCCCCTCCACTTATTCCAGCTATCACACACTCCTTCTTCCTCCCCAAAACATCACTAGCCAGCTCAAACCCGAGTCCAAGCTCATCTTGCTGCCATTTTCGATCTCCTTGCTCAAAGCTCCATTTACAAAATGGCTTTGGGGGATTGTTCTTTTGTATGTGACTCCTCCAATGGTCCAATTAGTTTTTGTTCTAGTGCTTTATTCATTGAATATTTTTGCTACTTAGGTGACCCTGTTCGTGAGCTTGCATGTCAAATTTATATGGTCAAAAGTAGTTTTAATGCATGATATTGCCTCTAGGCACTTGTAGGAGTAGTTGCTATCAATATTGTTGAGTTTGATTCACTTCTATTTTGAAATCACTAAAAATTTCAGAAATTTTTTAGAGGAAGAAATATGTTTAGGAAAATGTACCAAGGTGGTTCTTCAAGGAAGCAAGCACCCAGACTCGCAATACACGATGCGGACAAGGAACCACCAAGGGATGCTCAAGTGCGGCCCTGTGAATGGTCGTCGGGGGACTTCATGATTCGAGCAGGAATCAAGGAGGAATTTGATGCATATGTGCGTAATGTTGATCTTGAGAGCTTCGAGGCAAATAAGTGCCGTCAATACCTCTATTTAACTGATTCATTTGTGAGAAGGTTTAAATTTTCATCATCACGCAATTCTCAAACTGTCCTGTTTGATCTTTATGATAAATCTTATACAATGGACTTAGAAGATTTTACCACTGCTTGTAAACTTCCACAGTGGGGTGATGTTAGTGAACCTCGCAAATCTGAATTTAGAGATTTTTTTGCTAGTATAACTATGGGGGAATCTAGAGATGTGACGCAAGCTACCGTAGGGAGCATTCATTTTCCTGCTATACATTATTTTGCTCTCTTCATAGGTAGATGCATTAATGGTAAAGATGAAGCATGTCACATGTGTGTGCCTGATCTTAGCGTTCTCAGAAGCGCTGTTTTAGGAGATAAACAATACAACTTGGGGGCTATCGTTGCACGTAGGTTGCATAATAATCGTATTCATGGATATTTCTTTGGTGGAATTTATGCAACCCGTATAGCTAACTTTCTTGAGATACCCATACGTGGACATGATATTGAGTTGCCACCTTCTTATCTAGATTATGAGGCTATGGTTCGTCATCAGTTTGTTGAGAGGAACAATCAGTTCCTCCAGTACTGACTAATCTTTGACACACGACGCACCTATCACGTCGCTCTCCCTGCTCCTACTTTCTTTGACTTTCAGGCAAAGGGGAGATATGTTATAACCAGGGAGGAGGCGACCGAGTATGAGAGGATGGTGGAGACAGCTCGCCTCCAAGCTGCAGCTCATTAGGCAATTGCCGCTGCATCTCAGTACGATCCCAGCTACAACTTTGGATATCCGCCAGGCCAGCCGTGGCCATAGACCAACTTAGGCCAAAAGCCTAAGCTTGGGGGAGTACGTATTTCTCACCGACATTACATTCATGTTCACACACTCATGCTAGTTGTCGGTGCTCATACTTTTCCATTGTAATATCCATGCTAGTTTATTTGCCTTCTTATGCTTTCTTCTTGTGTGTTTGATAAACCTTAAGAAAAACAAAAAAAATAGTTGTAGATTTTAGTTAGTTTACTTTCCATGCTTGTAGTGGTAGTAATTAAAAAGAAAACCCGAAAAGATTTCTCGTTCTTCTTTTGCTTGTTGGGAGCTCTCCCGTGTAAATAGTTTTATTTCTTTTCTTGTTCTTTGGGGGTCGAGAGGAGATGACCATAATGAAAATGTTGAGTGGCTCTCATATGCATTATTGTTGATCTAACAAAGAGCCCATATTACCTTGTCTTCTCTCTTGAATTGAGTGCTTGCAGATTCCAGCTTAGTCCAATGCACGTGCACTATTATTATTTTCCACACTATTTGGTCGTGAAAGTGAAAGGCAATAATGATGATTATATGATGAACTTATTGAGATGAGAAAAGCTGGTATGAACTCAACCTCTCTTGTTTTTGTAAATATGATTAGTTCATCGTTCCTGATTCAGCCTATTATGAATAAACATGTTTGCAATGACAATTATAGATTATAGTTGCTTATGCCATGCTTAATTAGCTAGGAGCCTATAATGGTTTACCTTGCATGCCAACATGCTATTAAAATGGTTGTGATGTGGTGTGATAGGGTGGTGTCCTCTTTTGAACGATTCGAGTGGCTTGACTTGGCACATGTACACACATGTAGTTGAAACAAAATCAACATAGCCTCTATGATATTTATGTTCATGGTGCATTATATCCTACTCATGCTTGAATTCGGTGTTGATTAATTTTAATGTATGTTCATGACTGCTGTCACTCTCTAGCTGGTCGCTTCCCAGTCTTTTTCTAGCCTTCACTTGTACTAAGCGGGAATACTGCTTGCGCATCCAATTCCATAAACCCCAAAGTTGTTCAATATGAGTCCACCATACCTACCTATATACGGTATCTACCTGCCGTTCCAAGTAAATTTGTATGTTTGAAACTCTAAACCTTCAAATAAACATTCTGTTTTGTATGCTTGAATAGCTCATGTATCAACTAGGGTTGTTTGTATCTTCCATGTTAGGCGGGTTATTCTCAAGAGGAGTGGACTCCGCTCCTCACTCACGAGAAAATGGCTGGTCATCAGGATGCCTAGTCCCATGCTTTTATGCAAATCAAATCAAAATAACTGCAAACAAAACTCCCCGGGGACTCTTGTTAGTTGGAGGTACTCGTTGTTTCGAGCAAGCCATAGATTGATGCTTGTTGGTGGAGGGGGAGTATAAACTTTACCATTCTGTTTTGGAACCGCCTATAATGTGTGTAGCATGGAAGATATCGAGATCTCTCGGTTGTTATGTTGACAATGAAAGTATACCGCTCAAAATATTATTCATATCTATTTCAAAACCGAGCTCTGGCACCTCTACAAATCCCTGCTTCCGTCTGCGAAGGGCCTATCTATTTACTTTTATGTTGAGTCATCATCCTCTTATTAAAAAACACCAGTTGGAGAGCACCGCTGTCATTTGCATCCATTACTGTTAGTTTACATTGAGTATGACTTGACTAGATCTCTTTTACCATGAATTACAATGTCTAGTCAGTCCTTGATCTTTAAAGGTGCTCTGCATTTATGTTTTGCAGTCTCAGAAAGGGCTAACGAAATACCATCTTGTCGTATCATATCATGATTGTTTTGAGAAAGTGTTGTCATCTGAGATTTATTATTATTGCTCGCTAGTTGATTATGCCATTGATATGAGTAAACATGAGACCTAAATATTATTGTGAATATGGTTAGTTCATAATCTTTGCTGAAAACTTGAATGCTGCCTTTACATATGCTGCCTTTACATATTTACAACAACAAGAGCAAACAGAGTTTGTAAAAGTTTTTCTTTATCACTTTCAGTTTATCAACTGAACTGCTTGAGGACAAGCAAAGGTTTAAGCTTGGGGAGAGTTGATACGCCTACGTCGTATCTACTTTTCCAAACACTTTTGCCCTTGTTTTGGACTCTAACTTGCATGATTTGAATGGAACTAACTCGGACTGACGCTGTATTTAGCAAAATTGCCATTGTGTTATTTTTGTGCAGAAATAGAAGTTCTCGGAATGACCTGAAAATCAACGGAGAATTATTTTGGAATATATAAAAAATACTGGAAGAAAGATCCACGTCAGGGGGGCCTCCACCTGTCCACGAGGCTGGGGGGCGCCCTACCCCCCTGGGTGCGCCCCCCTGCCTCGTGGGCCCCCTGACGCTCCACCGACCTCAACCCTGACTCCGTATATTCACTTTCGAAGGATTCGTCGCGTTTTACGATTCGGAGCTGGCGCCAAGCCCTAAACTCTCTCGGGAGGGCTGATCTGGAGTCCGTTCGGGGATCCAGAGTGGGGAATCCGTCGCCATCGTCATCATCAACCTTCCTCCATCACCAATTTCATGATGCTCACCGACGTGCGTGAGTAATTCCATCGTAGGCTTGCTGGACGGTGATGGGTTGGATGAGATTTATCATGTAATCGAGTTAGTTTTGTTAGGGTTTGATCCCTGGTATCCACTGTGTTCAGAGATTGATGTTGCTATGACTTTGCTATGCTTAATGCTTGTCACTAGGGCCCGGGTGCCATGATTTCAGATCCGAACCTATTATGCTTTCATCAATATATGAGAGTTCTTGATCCGATCTTGCAAGTCTATAGTCACCTATTATGTGTTATGATCCGTTAACCCCGAAGTGACAATAATCGGGATACTTACCGGTGATGACCGTAGTTTGAGGAGTTCATGGATTCACTATGTGTTAATGCTTTGTCCCGGTACTCTATTAAAAGGAGGCCTTAATATCCCTTAGTTTCCATTAGGACCCCGCTGCCACGGGAGGGTAGGACAAAATATGGCATGCAAGTTCTTTTCCATAAGCACGTATGACTATATTCGGAATACATGCCTACATTACATTGATGAACTGGAGCTAGTTCTGTGTCACCCTAGGTTATGACTGTTACATGATCGATCGCATCCGGCATAATTCTCCATCACCGATCCAATGCCTACGAGCTTCCCATATATTGTTCTTCACTTATTTACTTTCCCGTTGCTACTGTTACCATCACTACAAAACCCAAAAATATTACTTTTACTACCGTTACTTCTGCTATCGTTACCACTACTATCATATTACTTTGCTACTAAATACCTTGCTGCAGATATTAAGTTTCCAGGTGTGGTTGAATTGACAAGTCAGCTCCTAATACTTGAGAATATTCTTTGGCTCCCCTTGTGTCAGATCAATAAATTTGGGTTGAATACTCTACCCTCGAAAATTGTTGCGATCCACTATACTTGTGGGTTATCAGGCGCCCCCCCCCCCCTTCCTAGTCCGATTCGGACCGAGAGGGAGGGGGCGCGCGGCCTGCCCTGGCTGCCTCTCTCTCGCTCCACTAAAACCCTTTAGGGCCCATATACTCCCGGGGGGTTCCGGTAACACCCCCCCCCCCCCCGATACTCCGGTATATGCCCGAACTCACTTGGAACCTTTCCGATGTCCAAACATAGGCTTCAAATATATCGATCTTTATGTCTTGACCATTTCGAGACTCCTCGTCATGCCCGTGATCATATCCGGGACTCCGAACAACCTTCGGCTCATCAAAACACATAAACTCAATACCGATCGTCACCAAACGTTAAGCGTGCGGACCCTACGGGTACGAGAACTATGTAGACATGACCGAGACATGTCTCCGGTCAATAACCAATAGCAGAACCTGGATGTTTATATTGGCTCCCACATATTCTACGAAGATGTTTATCGGTCAAACCGCATAATGATATACGTTGTTCCCTTTGTCATCGGTATGTTACTTGCCCGAGTTCGACCGTCGGTATCTCAATACCTAGTTTAATCTCGTTACCGGCAAGTCTCTTTACTCGTTCCGTAATGCTACATCCCGTAACTAACTCATTACCTACATTGCTTGCAAGGCTTATCTTGATGGGCATTATCGAGAGGGCCCAGAGATACCTCTCCGACAATCGGATTGACAAATCCTAATCTTGATCTATGCCAACTCAACAAACACCATCGGAGACACCTGTAGAGCACCTTTATAATCACCCAGTTACGTTGTGACGTTTAGTAGCACAAAAAGTGTTCCTCCGATATTCGGGAGTTGCATGATCTCATAGTCATAGGAACATGTATAAGTTATGAAGAAAGCAATAGCAACAAACTAAACGATCATCGTGCTAAGCTAACGGATAGGTCAAGTCAATCACATCATTCTCTAATGATGTGATCCCGTTAATCAAATGACAACTCATGTCTATGGTCAGGAAACATAAACATCATTGATTCAACGAGCTAGTCAAATAGAGGCAAACTAGTGACATTTTGTTTGTCTATGTATTCACACATGTACTAAGTTTCCGGTTAATACAATTCTAGCATGAATAATAAACATTTATCATGATACTCCCTCCGTTTCTTTTTAGTCTGCATATAAGGTTTGGTCAAAGTCAAGCTTTGTAAAGTTTGACTAACTTTATATTAAAAATGTAAACATTGACAATATGAAATCAATATTATCAGATGCACCACAAAATGTATTTTCATACTATATAGTTTTAATATTGTAGACGTTCATATTTTTTAATATAAATTTGGTCAAACTTTGTGTAGTTTGACTTTGACCAAATCTTATATGTCGAGTAAAAAGAAACGCAGGAAGTATAAGGAAATATAAATAAGAACTTTATTATTGCCTCTAGGGCATATTTCCTTCACATAGTTTAGCCAAAAAAATTTCTCTAGAGGTCCGGGTCGCCACGTTTGGTTTGGCGTCCCCCACGACCCAAGACGTGTCCCACTTCATATGGATTTTGATGAATAAATCAGGTTTTTACCCCTAATAAAAGATCTTTCGACACAAAGCTGGAATTTATCCTTACGTTGGAAAAAATAATTATTCCGACTGGAACCGAGTGTGACAATCGTAGATATATGCTTGAGCACGGAGAAGGTTCCCCTCATCGCTGCGCACTGGACAGCACAAATGTATCGCACAAATAAACTGATTTTTATTTGGGAGAAAACTTTCAATAAATAAAACTGATCTTTTTATTTGATTAAGCGGAGACGTATATATAAAGTAATACCAGTGTTTATTTATTCAAATGGTATGGCTAGATCTCAGTCGACTAAAATTTAACCAAGTTTCAGTCAAGTGACATAACATTAAAAGAGAAAAAATAAACTAAAAAGATAGTTTTACATGGATTTCAATGTAAAATCTCATAGATATAGCATCAACGAGACTTAGGAAGACTGTTTATTTAAAGCAGCATCAACTATATTGTCGCTGAGCGTGGCTCTGCTCATCTCATCAGCATTTACGTAAAAACCTCACGTAACTGTACATAGGTCTAGGATTGCTCCTTTTTATTTTATGTTTTGGGCGCAACATCGATCTCACTGTCCGAGGGAGCTGGAGGGATCAGTTCTTTTTGCACGGCGGCGGGCAAGGCGTGTCTAAGGGCATCTCCAGCCGTTGGCCCTCCAGGAGGAGTAAAAAATCGCTCCCTGGGAACGCACCGGCGCTAAACCGCGCACTGGGGGCGTGATGCCCCCCAGTCGCGGCTCCCCACGGGATTTTAAAAAAGTCAAATACGGTGCAAACACGACTCAAATTTAACACAAACATCGGCGAGTTCGTTCAAATTTAAACATACTTTAAAAAAAAGGGCAAAACTACCGCGGGCTACCCCCGCCGTCTCCCTCACCGCCCGCCTCGCCGCCCGCCCACGCGGTTCTACATGCCGAGGAGGCGGTAGAACCGCGTGTAGTCACCGTCGTCGTTGTCGTCATCGCCCCCGCCGACGCCTCCGCCGTCCCTGCTGCATCCCTCCCCCGGTTGGCGCGGCGGGTTGGACGGTCCGGGGCGTCGTCGTCGTCGTCGCTGAGGACCACGACGCCGTGCTCGTCCTCGCGCCCACGCTTGCGGACGGCGATCTCCTCCAGGGCCCGGCGCTGCCGGACCATCTCGTCGCGGAGGTAGTCGTCCCGCGCCCACCGCAGGGCGTCCTCGTCGGAGAAGCCACGCCGGGCTATCTCCTCGTACTCCACGGGGAGGCCGGGCTCCGGCTTGGGCTCTGGCTTGGGCTCGACGAGGACGAAGCGGCCGGTGAGGGAGGCGTTGTCGCCGATGCGGATGCCGAAGCTGCGGGTGCGCGCGTTGACAGGCGCGCCCTGGGGCTCCGGCTTGACGGGGCGGAGGTGGAGGCAGGGGGAGCCGCCGGACGAGGAGGAGGACCCCCGGGTCTCCATGCGCCTCGGGGTCCAGGAGCTTCCCCGGCGGCGTGTGAAGGACGGGGGAGCGGGGTACTCGAGGCGCGGCGTGTTGCCGTCCTCGATGTACTCGAGGACGGCCTCCAACATGCGCCCGGGCACGCCCCACCACCGACGCCGGCCGACGGCGTTGAGCCTGCCGGAGGGCTCGATGCCGTTGGTGGCCTCGAGCTGCTCGGCGTGACGGCGGCGGAAGTAGGGCTCCCAGAGCGGGCTGTCGGGGACGTACCGTGGCCCCTCCCTCGCCGCACGTGGCAGGGACGAGCGGATGCGTGCGATCTCCGCACGCCGCACCGCGCCAGTGGGTATCGGGGGCACCGGCACGTCGCCGGCGCTGATCCTCCACGCCCCGGGTACCCGCATGTCCGGCGGGACCGGGTACTCAGCTTCGAAAAGGAGGCGAGCCTCGCTTTCGTGAAGATGGCGGCGGCCAAAGCCGTTCGCCGCCGCGCCGTCACCTGGGAAGCGCTCGGCCATGGGTGCTGGAGACGGCGAGAGAGAAGAGAAGGAGGAACGACGACGGCGAGAGAGGCGAGGGAGGAACGACGACGGCGAGAGAGTACGAGTCGCCGAGTGCTCTGAGGCGCGTCTTATATAGGCCGAGGCGCCGCTCGTGCGCGAGCCGCCGTGAGTACGCGTGGCGGGCGAGGGAGGGCGAGGGACGCGCGTCATCCGGTCTTCACTGCGCCGCCCGTGAGGCATCAATGGCGCAGGCTGACCGGCGCGGCAGCGCGGCAGCTTTGGCATTGATTCGCCGCGGGAAACGAGGCGATGAGGACGACGAAGGACCGAGAAGAGGGTAGAGTCGCTGACGCGGCGGGCCCGCGGCTGTTTCGCGCCAAAACAGTTCGCCCCGGCGCCCCCGGGCGCCCCCCAGCGCGCCGGGTTCGGCCTGAGTCCGCCGGCGCTGTTTTCGGCCCAAGCCGGCGAAAATCAGGCTCCTGAGGGCGCGACTGGGCCGATTTTTCGGCGTCGGCGCAAAAAAAACGTCTGGAAAGGCTTTTTTGGGGGCGCGGCTGGAGATGCCCTAAGTGGGCGGCGCGTGCATCTCCGCACCGGAACGTCTTCACGGGGGTCGTCTGCACCACGTGGCAGTTCGCGCAGCCGTTGCGGCACTTGGGGCCGACTTCGTCGCAGAACATGCCCCCCGACCAGGTGCTGCAGTTGTCGCAGCACTTGGGGAAATCGACTGCACAGGCAGCAGATATAGAATCAGACGTTGTTCCGCGCGAGACAGATACGTAAATTGGGACGGACGGTAAGCATCAGCAGCGAACGTACCGTCGACGGCCTGAGAGTGTGAGAGGATTCCCATGACCGTCATGGTGTGGAGGATTAGGATCGCCACCAGCGTGCTGCTCTTCATCCTTGGTTGGTCCTAAACTTGCTCTTCCCACTCCTGTCGATCTGCTCGTGGGATGATGGTTTTGTGCTGTGCTTGTGTCTGGCCAAAGCTACAAGCAACTCTCTCTACATATGGCTTGCCAATTTTCTGCGTCATCTGTATACCAAAATTGTTGTCCTGGTGGTGGTGGGTGGATAGGTGCTTGGGATAGGCTTTGTTTGACTCCTGGCTTAGCTTGGTCTTGGGTCCTTTCCCTGTCTTGGACCTGTTAGGCATACACCTCCAATTCGATCTCCATCTTCCACGCCCAGTCCATGCACCTATTTTCTGCTCTCATAATTATTATTGGCCATCTTCGGATTCTCATACCGAATTCGAAATTTCAATAGAGTAAAAGTCCAAGTTAACACGCAGCATTTGGCCATCATCCTTACCAGGCCCCAGCACAATTCATCTAGAAAAGAAGACTACGGCACAATCTGCCAAGCAGAGGATGCAGGTCTACCTCCATTCCTGCATAAGTCTACAGAAACGGGCCCTAAGACAGCTGCGCCCAGAGACCAAATTCACAACGCATTGTACAACTCATCCCATCATGGCCAACAACGCACTAGCGTCAAGCCGGACCATTACTGTACACAATTCATGGCTAATCCTCCACTTGTCACATACTAGCACATAAACCAGACTCTTTTGCACGGCACTGCTACATACATACATACATCCACGAGGACCAACAAAGGAAATCAGCAGCAGGCACCTCAACATCATCTGTCATCGGTTGGTTTTCAATCCTCAGACTAGCAAAGGCAACGCAAAAACGGCAAAACAGGCAGGGCATTGGGTGAGATGCACTTCTCCAGCTCCTCCATGTCCGCCAGCGGTTGCGCGTTACTTGCACCATCAACTCTGTAGCATCAGCACGCCATCGTCCCACCACCTCCCTGGACGGCCTTGTAGCACTCCAGGCTGCAGAGGGGAAGCTTCGTCTTGGAGTCACGGTACTTGTAAGGGTTGGGGCATGAGGGGCCTGCGCACTTCTCTCTTGGAGGTGGGTAACTGGAGAAATGAAAGCCAAGCCAGGGGTGTTGAATGTAAGCACACGTTACCACAATGAGAATCAAAATGAACTAGTCACTCGCAAATGATGCATGTAAAATAGCCAGAAGTAGGCATTGTATTTAACCTGACAGGTTTAGAGTTAAATATGCTAGGAAGGCCCATGGTATCAGGGAATGTAACAATTGTTCCTTCTGGTCGCATTACGCACTGGATGCAGCTTCTTTTATATTCCTCGAATTTTGCTTGCTTTTCCTGCGTGGCAAGAATGAGAAAAAAAATTAATGCAATTGCCATTATAGCTAGCAAGGGAAGAAAGGACAGCTACTATACAACTCTGATGTATTGTACCTTGTCTTCACGTTCTTTCTGCTTCCTCTCTTCCTTCTTCTTCTCTGTGTCAATCCCCAATATTTTCCTCATTGCTTCAGCCTGTACAGTAGGGACCATTAAAATTGGGTCACCCAACATAAAAAAAGAAAGGAAGCAATGAGCCAGAAGAAAAACAAAACCTGTTGCTCTCTCTCTGCCTTCTCTACTTGCATCTTACGCCTCTGAGCCACTTCTGCTTTCTTGGCTTGTATCTCCACATCTGAAAGCTTATCCTTTTGCCCTGCAGCGTTAAATACCAAGACCATTTAGCATTTTCTTCTGAGATACAGCACATTAGTTATCAATAAATATACTCGTATTAACATATTCTAGGAACTGTACTTCTAGATGATGGAGCAGCTGGTAACCCGTCGGGAAATTCAATCATGCTTTCACCATGGCCACCCCTGCCTTGGAGGGCTCGCTGCCTTGTTGTTAGGCCAGGAGCTTCAATCTTTACACCCAAAGGTGAATCAGCTTCAATTAATCTATCAGACTCATCCAACCCAAATTCCTCCTCTACAATAAAATCACTGGTATCCTCCAGTTTCACCTTCTTCCTAACATCTCTGCTAAATTGTGACATAGTGAAGTCGTTGTCCACTTCATAAGGAGTGCTCTTATTTTTAGAAACCTTGGAGAGCTTCTTTTTCCTGAGACCATCCTCACCATAACCATAAGCTAGAGGCTGGTCAGTAGCCATGGGCTGTTCTGGTGCCGCTTTAGCCGCTTTAAGTTTCTCAAGATAACGTAATTCATCATCTTCATCATCAGAATCAAGAGTTCGCTTCTTAGGGACCCTTTTGCTTTTGCGAACCAGGTCAGAAGATGGTGAAATGTCATGCTTATCTCCACGTTTTCCATCAACTTGATTACCATGACTATCCTTTCTTGTGCTGTGATGTTTCTGCTCACCAGAATCCTATAAAAAGAAGGGACCCACTTAGAGCACAACAAAAAAATGAAAACAGGCAGTTTGCAAAGCTATCAACATAAATTAAATATAGTACTTCATATTTACCATTTCAGTCAAGATACCTAAGAGAAACCAAAACAGGGCAATTTGCGAAGGCATATACAGGATAAACCATAACACGGGATTTTGCAAAGGCATGGATAAGGCAAACCATAACAGGGCATTTTGCAAAGGCATAGATAAGACAAGGCAAACCATAACAGGGAATTTTGCAAAGGCATAAATAAGATAAGGCAAACCATAACAGGGAATTTTGCAAAGGCATAGAAGAGAGTTGAATCAACAGCAAAACAACATTGACTCATTGGCATATAAGATTACTTCACTACAACAAATACTACCATTCCGACAACCGACAAAAGTGTAGTCGTTATAAATTAAATATAGTACAGACAAGAAATGAAAACGGGCAGTTTTCAAAGCTATCAACATAAATTAAATAATAGCACCTGATATTTACCATTTCAGTCAATCAGATACCTAAGAGAAAACATAACAGGGCATTTTGCAAAGGCATATACAGGATAAACCATAACACGGGACTTTGCAAAGGCATGGTAAGGCAAACCATAACAGGGCATTTTGCAAAGGCATATATAGGATAAACCATAACACAGCATTTTGCAAAGGCATGGATAAGGCAAACCATAACAGGGCATTTTGCAAAGGCATAGATAAGATAAGGCAAACCATAACAGGGCATTTTGCAAAGGCATAGATAAAATAAGGCAAACCAAAACAGGGAATTTTGCAAAGGCATAGACAAGAGAGTTGAACCAACAGCAAAACAACATTAACTCGTTGGCATATAAGATTACTTCACTACAACAATACTAACATTCCGACAACCGACAGAGTAGTCGTTATAAATTAAATATAGTACCGACAAAAAATGAAAATGGGCAGTTTTCAAAGCTATCAACATAAATTAAATAGTAGCACCTCATATTTGCCATTTCAGTCAATCAGTACCGAAGTGAAACTATAACAGGGCATTTTGCAAAGGCATAGACAAGAGAGTTGAACCGAAAGAAAAACGACATTGACTGATACGCATATAAGATTACGTCACTAGAGTAAATACTACCATTCCGACAAGCGACAAAAGAATAATCGTTGCTACAGCTGTATCAGTCTTGTTTTCACATCAGCGATAATTGGATGGGGTTGAGTTATTTCATATGAGCTCTAAAATAAGTACATTGTACTACTATGAAATGACAAGTAAAAGCATCTCTCACCAATTACCTACAGACAATACTTAGTTCTACTTGAAAAAATTAAGCAAGTTTCTATATGATAGCATATTCCGTTTGCGCAGGTTTCTCCGTCAAGTAGAAACAACAAACCTTCTGCTTTTGGCGATGGAAAGAGACATCCGATGTGCCAGGCATGCCAACGTCAACAGGCTCTTGTTTCGGTATGATTCGGTTAAGTCCGCTAACCTTGAGCTTAACTTTTCTCACCCTATTTTCCACTGGCACAGGGGTGTCCCTTGAGGACAACTGCGAGGCATCAGTCGATCCAGGGTTTCTTGAGGAGGCCAGTGCAAGAACACCATGAGTAATATGCTTGGCATCATTGGGCTTGCTGCTCCGATTGTGGCCAATATCAATATCCCCTGCAGATCCCTCCTCTTTCTTTATCTTCTTGGACAGGGCATTCCTATGGTGGGTGGAGCCCCTACCTTCAGGCCCGTTGAGGTACAGCTCCTTGCGCCGGTGCCCGCTGGCCTCGGCAGCTGCCTCATCTTCCGGGGAAATGCTCCGCGACGGCGCGCACGATATGTCCTTGTACTCGGAAGCGAGCTGCTCCTTGGGCCTCGGCCTCCTGGACGCGACGCTCCTGGGCCTCTTCATCACCGCTTCTGAGGCGTTCAGCGCAGAGTTCCCGAGCCCATCCATCGCGGAACGCGCCTATCTCCGGACCAAGGCCGCGCTGTACTTGCGTGCATTGAAATGAAACCACATCACAATCATGGCACCATATAAACAGTAATTGCAGATAGATACATCAATCAACCGAATCAACAGATACATCAATCAACCGAGCAAGCAGGCGACCAGGAACTGTGAGAGCCCCATCCCCGAACCCCGGCAAACAGGGTAGCACAGCAAGAGCATATGCGTACACCGAGAGAAGCAGCGGCGATAGCAGGTTGGGACCTCGAATCCCCGCCCAGAGCGAACACGGGACCGCCCACGGGCGCGCCGGCGAGCAACTCGGACGGATTCGGAACCAGCGCGTGCACCCCAAAACCCCCCGAAAACCCCTCGGTGCGAGCAAGCGCGCGGCGGGCGCGGAGGAAACCAAATGGACCGAAATCGGCGGCGGCAGCGGGCAGGAACCCTGGGTAGAGCGTGTCGTTACCTCGGAGGGGAGCGGCCGCCGGCGCGGCGAAGATTGGTGCGGCGGCGAGGGGTTGGGGGGCTAGGGTTAGGGTTTGCGGCGAGAGACGAGGGTGGGGGGAGCATTTGGGCTGGGCCCGTGCGGAGTGAGGATGGATGATGTGCCGAGGGTGGGGAGGGGAGTGGAGGGGGGATGATGCGGGGCGGGGCGGGGGGAGGAGAAGGGTGGAGGCGTGGGGCTCGTTGGTGGGCGACGCGTAATTTCTCTTTCTCCCATCTCATCTCTCTTCTCTTCTAGCGGAACGGGGGAGTGGCTTTGCCAGCGTTCCGCTCCGGCCTCGTCTCCCTCCTCCGCCTGCCGCTTCAGTTCACGGCGCCCGTGCTCCTGCTCCCCCTCTCAATGGACTTCTTGCATTTACGCCCTCGGATTATCTCTCAGTGGGGTTCGTTTGGCTCGTTGGACCAGTTCTTTCTTGCCACACTAGCCACCCAATCTTGTCGCCGAATCGGTTACATATACTCATGGTGTCGCTATAGCTGTTGATGCAGTGCGCGTAGATCATGCGCTTCTAGCGATGAAGAAAACTTATTCAACTGCATTAACGATAACATTGAGGAACCTTTGTGTTCCCTCCTCGTACTTTCCGCCTCTCGAGCTCCTCCAGACACCCCCCCCCCCTCATCGGCCCCCTCCCCTCTATCTCGACCTTCATTGCTGGTGTGGTGAGTAGGGAGACCCCTTGCTCCTCTAGTTGTACTAATTAGGTTTTTTATCCTTGATTGCGTCATTTATGGTAGTTTCTCAAGTTAGGAAGTGGTCATTGTCGGCCTTCGCCTATCGTTGGTCTTTATCCTTCAATTCGATCCGCCAACCCTTTGGTGGATTCTCGTTCGAGAAGCCTATGTACGTGTGATCGCCTTTCTTCAGAGGGGTGGAGGGTTAACCCAGGTCCCTCGGGTATAGATCTTTGAGGTCTAGTTCTTTTAGCCCTTGTCGCTCATGTTTGTCTTTGGTGAGGCGGCCGTGGCGGTGGCACCCTTAGTCGATAATGTGTGTATGTTTATCTTTCTTTTACTCCTAAATTAAATCTCCTACCATTGGTTTCTCTAGTTGCCAAAGTTAATCTACCTCTTCCTTTATTTATTCCTTTGGTAATCCTTCAATTCTTCTTGTCTACTTCCTCCTAGTTCGGAGGAAGGTGGCTTGGGCGTTGAGCATGCATTTCTTTCCTTCTCATCCTTCACATGCGCATGAGAATAATGTCCTTCTTCTTGAACCTAGTTGAGAGAGTGCCCCCCTAGTTTAGGGCTTGGCTGGATGTCAGAGCTTCTTGGATGGCTCCGGCGTGTTTTCTCGGCTTCACTCATGCAACTACAGTTGTTGTGGAGCCAACGGCCAAGTGTGGACGTTAGGGTGTGTTTAAAGCTCTTAACGGTGTCCTCGTCTTGTCGGTGACAACCATAGGTTTTCACTTGTTGGTGATGTTTCATCATTTTCATCATTAATCGATGACGGTTCTTTCTTGCCACACTAGCCAGACAACCTTGTTGTTTACACTAGGTAGAATAGAAGTGCCCGTTTTCTAGTGTCGTGGTCCAGGACAATCATTTTCACTAAAACTTAATTAAAAGTCTATACTACATTAGAGGAACTAGCAAAGGGCCCCATACATTGCTATCGGCGGCGAAGCTAGACCAGGAATGTTGGAGGGGCAGAAGGTGGAGACTGCTACATAACACAAATTGAATTGAAGTGGTGTACTACTTTTCAATTATGTAGTACGTCGTGGTAGGTGCGGTTTCTAATCGCGTCACAAAGCATCATTATGGCGTTCAACTAATATGTATGGCAAACAATACTGAGTATCCACTATCCACTTATATGTGACAAAATATGTACCGTCACTGAATCAGTTACATAAACACATGGTGTCGATATAGCTGGTGATTTAGTGCGCGTAGATCATGGATTTATATGATAAAATAAATAGATCCACATGCATTGATGAGAAGGTTGAGGGACCTTTATAATGCCCTCCTCGTTCTTTCCACATCCGGAGCACCTCCAGACCCCCCCCTAACCATCGCCCCCACCCCTCTCCCTCTTGGCTTTCACCGACGGTGAGTAGGGCAACCCCTTGCTCCCCTAGTTGTAGTATTTAGGGGTTTCCTGGATTGCGTCATTTATGGCACCTTTTCAAGTTAGGAAGTTGTCGTTGTCGGTCTTCGACTCCTGTTGGTCTTTGTCCTTCAGTTCGATCTGCCAACCCTTCGGTGGATTCTCGTCGGAGAATCCTACGTACGTGTGATCGCCTTTCTTGAGGCGGCAGGGGTAACCCAGGTCCTCCAGGCCTAGATCTTTGAGATCCAGTTCCTTTATCCCTTGTCGCTCTTGTTTGTCTTTGGTTAGGCGCCCGTGGTGGTGCCACCCTAGCCAATAGTGTGCATGTGTTTCTCTTTCCTTGCTCCTAAACTAAATCCCCTAACATTGGTTTCTCAGGCTGCCAAAGTTGATCTTCCTCTTCCTTTATTTATTATTCTGGCAATCCTTCGATGGTTCTTCTTGTCTACTTCCTCCTCCTCGTTCGGAGGAAGGTGATTTGGGCATTGAGCATGCATTTCTTTCCTCGTATTTGGCCCTCCCAGCCCTTCCAAATTTCTCAAGTGATGTTTTCTCATCCTTCACTTGCACATGAGAATAGCCTCCTTCTTCTTGAACCTAGTTTAGGGAGTGACCCCCTAGTTTAGGGCTTGCCTATATGTCGGAGCCTCTTGGTTGGCTTCGGTGGGTTTTCTCGGCTTCACTCTTCCAGCTACGGTTGTTGTGGATCCAACAGCTAAGTGTGGATGTTAGGATGTGTTGAAATCCCTTAACGGCGTCCCCATCTTGCCAGTGATAGCCATAGGTTTCACTTGTTGATGACGTTTCAACATTAATCGATGACAATTCTTTCATGCCACACTAGCTAGACAACCTTGATGTTTACACTAGATAGGATAGAAGTGCCCATTTCCATGCGTTCTGTTTCAGGATAATCATCCTCGCTAAAACTTAGCTAAAAGTCAATACTACATTGGAGGAACTAGCAAAGTGCCACGTGCATTGCTACTGGTGGCGGAGCTATATACCAGGAATGTTGGTGGGGGTAGAAGGCGGTGATTGTTACATAGCACAACATTAATTGAAATGGCGTACTATTTTGTAATTATGTAGTACATCATGGTAGGTGTGGTTTCTAATCAAGTTGCAAAGTATCACTATGGCGTTCAACTAACATGGATGGAAAAAAATACCGAGTGTCTCTGGAGGATTTGAGACGGAACAAGAATGAATATTTCGGCTGACCCTTGGATACCTGGGGCCTCGTCTAGGCGAATCATCACAATGAGAGGAGCAAGTCTCCTAACTCATGTTAATGAGCTAATATGCCCTATCTCCAGGAATTGGGATGAACAGATCGTCCTTGACACATTCTGGCCAGATGATACAACACATATCCTGCGAATGCCTCTATGGGAAGGTGTTGGCACTTCGAAAAAGAAGAACATTTAGTGAAAAGTGTTTACGAGCTTCATGTGCAGCTAGACAAGCAGTCATGTAAAGGAGGCCCGGGTTGCAATTCTACAGAAGTCAGACAACTTGAAAGGCGGGGTGACCAATCATGGTTGCATATTTGGAAAATGCCATGCACGAGGCAAATCCAAATGTTCATCTTGAGGATGAAACATGAATCACTTGCTCTTTGTACTAACCTTCATAATCGGGGACTGAAGTTGAAGGAAGTGAAATTCTTTTTTTTGTGGTCAAGCTGAGGAGGATGGAAGGAACCTTTCCATAAAGTGTAAGGTTGTGAAGGAGCTATGGCGCGGTCTGGAGTTGGAAAAAGTGATGGAGCAACTTGAAAGTTTTTCGGGTGTGCATGCAATGATGGACTCTTTGTGGAGGCTAAGTGAAAATACTATGGCCCAAATAGTCACCCTTTGGTGAAACTGGTGGAATAATAGAAACAAAGTTCACGAAGGTGAGATGTCATTCCTAGTGAATGAAGTGATCGGACGGGTATGTGTTGATTTCTTAGAATATATGCAATATTTCATTATGAGGGGAAAAGGGTGACAATGCAGTGAAGTGGAAACCACCTGATGACAGTAAACTCAAGGCCAATCTCGGCGGGGCCTCTACACCTAGAAATAACTATGGTTGCTCGGGTGTGGTATTCAGAGATGAACTTGGTCATGTCATCATGGCCAGGGCTGAGCGTTGTGAACAGGTGTTATAACCCACAAGTATAGGGGATCGCAACAGTTTTCGAGGGTAGAGTATTCAACCCAAATTTATAAATTCGACACAAGGGGAGCCAAAGAATATTTGAAGGTGTTAGCAGCTGAGTTGTCAATTTAACCACACCTGGAGATTAATTTTTTGCAGCAAAGTGATCAGTAGCAAAGTAGTTTGATAGTTTTGATAATAGTGACAGCAGCAACTGTAACAGTAAGAGTGATAGCAGTAATTTGTAGCAAGTGTAACAGTGATGATAGCAATAGTAACTTAGCAGAAACAATATAAGATAAATTCGTAGGCATTGGATCGGTGAGTTGTTGGATGATATTCATCATGAGACAGTTATAACCTAGGGCGATATGACACTAGCTCCAGTTCATCGATATAATGTAGGCATGTATTCCATAAATAGTCATACGTACTTTATTAAAAGAACTTGCATGACATCTTTTGTCCTACCCTCCCGTGGTAGCGGGGTCCATATTGGAAACTAAGGGATATTAAGGCCTCCTTTTAATAGAGAACCGGAACAAAGCATTAACACATAGTGAATACATGAACTCCTCAAACTACGGTCATCACCGGGAGTGGGCCCGGTTGTTGTCACTCCAGGGTTGCCGGATCATAACCGTAGTAGGTGACTATAAATTGCAAGATCGGATCTAAAACGTGGATATAATTATGATAACATAAATGGTTCAGATCTGAAATCATGGCACCCGGGCCCAAAGTGATAAGCATTAAGCATGTCAAAGTCATAGCAACATCAATCTAAGAACATAGTGGATACTAGGGATCGGGCCCTAACAAAACTAACTCGATTACATGATGAATCTCATCCAACTCCTCACCGACCATCGAGCCTACGAAGGAATTACTCACTCCCGGTGGGAAGCATCATGGAATTGGCGATGAAGATTGGTTGGTGATGACGAAGAATGAAGATCCCCCTCTCCGGAGCCCCAAACGGACTCCAGATCTGCCCCCCTCCCCGAGGAAGAACAGGGCTTGGCGGCGGCTCCGTCTCGTGGATCGTGATAATTCTTTCTCCCTGATTTTTTTTGGAAATATGTGATAGTATCAGGGGGGTCGTTAGCGGGGCCACCAGGTGGGTACAACCCACCTGAGCGCGCCAGGAGAGGGTCCCCTCTCTGGTGGGTCTTGGCTTCAGAAATTCATATTATTGGAATAAAAAATCCTCGCAAAGTTTCGTTCCATTTTGAGAACTTTTATTTCTGCACAAAAACAACACCATGGTAGTTCTGCTAAAAACAACGTCAGACCGGGGTTAGTTTCATTCAAATCATGCAAATTAGAGTCCAAAACAAGAGGAAAAACATGAGAAAAAAGTAGATACGTTGGAGACGCATCAACTCCCCCAAGCTTAAACCTTTGCTTGTCCTCAAGCAATTCAGTTGATAAACTGAAAGTGAGAAAGAAAAACTTTTATGAACTCTTTTGCTCTTGTTTGCATAAATAAGCTTAAACAGCACCCAGGTTTCAGTCAATCATTATAACTAACCATGTCGACAATAAGTCTCAAAGATTATAATGACTCATATCAATGACATAACCAACTAGCGAGCAATAATAAGATATCTCGAATGGCAACATGTTGTCAAAACAAGCATGATATAATATGACAATAATGGTATCTCACTAGCCTTTCTGAGACCGCAAAACATAAATGCAGAGCACCTCCAAAGTTCAAGCAGCGACTAAACATTGTAATTCATGGTAGAAAATATCCAGTCATGATGCACCCAACATTAGCTACACACAATGCATAAATCATGACCGTTGTGCTCTACTCAGTTTCTGGCGCTTGTTTTAGAGGGTGATGACACAACATAAAAGTAAATAAAAGGTCCCTTCATAGAGGGAAGCAGTGATTTGCAGAGGTGCCAGAGCTTGATTTTTAAAACAGAGATAAATGATATTTTAAGACATGCACCCTTCTCATTCACTTCATGACCATCAGTTATCAACATCTTCCATGCTAAGCACGCTAGTGGTGGTTCCAAAGTGGTAAAAGTAAAGGTTTTGACTCCATTGGGAGTTTTTGTTTAATTATTTTAGAGATGAACTCTTTTTCATGTTTGCATTTTGGGACTAGGCATCCCTATTACCGTCCATTTTCTCGTGCGATGGCGAGTGAATAAACACTCGACCTGAGAATAACCCGCTTAGCATGGAAGATATTGACCACCTCTTGTCGTTCCATGAACGATCCAGGCACATAAAACGGATAATTTTTTTAGAAGTTTTTAGAGGTGGCACATGCAAATTTACTTAGGACGGCAAGGTAATACCGAATATAGGTAGGTATGGTAGACTCATCTGAAATAACTTTGGGTTCAAGGTTTTTGATGTACAAGCAGAATTCCCACTTAGTACAGGCGAAGGCTACCAATTAAGATTGAGAAGCGGCCAGCTAGAGAGCAACAACGATCATGACCAGGCATTATGCATAAGTAACATTGGACACTAGCATGAGTAGGATATGAACACCATGAACATAAACATTATAGAGGTTGTGTTGGTTTTGATTCAACTACATGCATGAACATGTACCAAGTCAAGCCACTCGAACATTTGGAGGAGGATACCACATCATCATACTACATCACAATCATTTTAACGCTATGTTGATATCCAAGATAAATCATTACTAACTCTCAGCTACTTATGCATGGCATGAGAAACTATAATCTCTAATTGTCATTGCAAACATGTTTAATCATAACGGGCCGAATCATGGACGCTGGGTCAAACATATTTACACAAACAAGACAAGTCGAGTTCATACCAGTTTCTTTTTGCCACGGCCAGTTCATCGAATGTCGTCATTATTGCCTTTCACTTGCACGACCGAATGATAGGAAAATAATAATAGTGCAAGAGTGCCAGGGACTAAGCTGGAATGTGCAAACATTTTATTCAACGGGAGAAGATAAGGTAAGATGGGCTCTTTATTAGTTCAACAATTATTCATATGAGAGCCACTCGACATTTTCATCGTGGTCTTCTCCTCGGTACAACTCGAATAAAAAGGAAAGAAATTCAGAGAAACACACTGAAATATTTTAGGAGTTTTTGGTTTTCTTTAGCAAGCAAATAAAAGTGAAAAGCAAAACAAGAAAAACTATTTACACGGGAAAACTCCCAACAAGCAAAAGAAGAACAAGAAAATCCTTTTGGATTTTCTTTTTAGTACTACTACTAAGCATGCATAGAAAGTAAATTAACTACAACTAATTTTTTTGGTTTTTCTAAAGTTTTTCAAGCACACAAGAAGAAAGTAAGAAAATTAATCTAAGCATGGATGATACAATGAAAAAGTACGAACACCGACAAATTGAATAAATAAACATGAATGTAATGTCGGTGAAAACACGTACTCCACCAAGCTCAGGCTTTTGGCCTAACTTAGTAGTTGATCAGTAGCCCGAAGGGTAATATGGATCCTGAGGAGCGGGCATCCACTCATCCCACTTCGGAGGTGCCTGGTGTGCTGCCTCAGCAGCAGCCTGAGTGTTTCGGTAGGCGATGATATCTGCTGGCATAATCCTATATCCTCCCCTGGCAACAGAATCAAACAAAGCAGGAGTAGGCAATGGAATAACATCACGAGTCCTCACACTAAAAACCAGGTTATACGGAATAGGGATGTGAGGAGATTCTATATCAGTAAAATGGTGGTGATCCATGGCTGCACGGTCTAGGTAAACTTTGGTCAGAGGGAAATTATGAGGGCGTATCTCAACCTCGAAGTGAGCCGCCAAATGAGTAGCATAAATCCCACCATGTATTTCACCCTGTGGTTTATTAAGATGGAGGCGACGAGCCACAGTAGCTCCCAAGCTATAGGTGTTGTCGCCCTCCCGTGCTTGGCGTAAAATAGCAAAGTCCGGTGCACTGAGCGCACCTACTTTCTTTCTAGCAAGCAAGCACTTAGCAGCAAATAAAGCAAAATAATGTATGACAGGAAAGTGTATGCTAGCAGCCATAGTGGCTGACACTCCTCTCTCATCACCCACTGCCAGAGTGCGATAAAAATCCTCAAACCCAGCCGGCCTAGGCTCAGCCAAGCTCCCATCAGACGGGATCATGCATATGTCACAAAACACAGTAAGTGGTATCTAATGATTTTCAGCATATAAATCAAAGTTCACTTCAGGAGGTTTATTTCTAGGCAAGAAAGTAAAGCTCTGAACAAAGATGTTTGTGAGGATGTGGTGCTGGTCACACTCATCTGCGATGAAATCGGTGAGGACGGCATTAGCAATATATTGCATGAACTCCTCTAGAATTCTAGCCTCTTGCAGGAACGGGGGTGCGGCCATTCACACGGCCGTACTTCCGCCAATCTCCGAGGGTGGAGATCATTATCAGAAGACTCCCCAATAACACCCTTGGAGTTCTTCTTAGAGCCAAACTTCCTGGAGATATTCATGTCCGCGTACAATTTTCTGAAAATAAAAAAATTTGAGTGACAAAAATTTGTCAACAAAACTTTGTAAGATTGATAGCAACTACTCATAGGGATACATAGAGGCTTGATACGTCTCTAACGTATCTATAATTTTTTATTGCTCCATGCTATTATATTATCTATTTTGGATGTTAATGGGCTTTATTTTACACTTTTATATCATTTTTGGGACTAACCTATTAACCGGAGGCCCAGCCCAAATTGTTGTTTTTTCTTATTTTAGAGTTTCGCCGAAAAGGAATATCAAACGGAGTCCAAACGGAATGAAACCTTCAGGAACGTGATTTTCTCAACAAACATGATCCAGGAGACTTGGAGTGGGCGTCAAGAAACAATCGAGGAGGCCATGAGGCAGGGGGCGCGCCCTCCCCCCTCGTGGGCCCCTCGTTGCTCCACCGACCTACTTCTTCCTCCTATATATATCCACGTACCCCCAAACATCCAGGAGCACCACTAAAACATAATTCCACTGCCACAACCTTCTGTACCCGTGAGATCCCATCTTGGGGCCTTTTCCGGAGCTCCGCCGGAGGGGGCATTGATTACGAAGGGCCTCTACATCAACTCCATGGCCTCTCCGGTGATGTGTGAGTAGTTTACTTCAGACCTTCGGGTCCATAGTTATTAGCTAGATAGCTTCTTCTCTCTCTTTGGATCTCAATACAAAGTTCTCCTCGATCTTCTTGGAGATCTATTCGATGTAATCTTCTTTTGCGGTGTGTTTGTCGAGATCCGATGAATTGTGGGTTTATGATCAAGTTTATCTATGAACAATATTTGATTCTTCTCTGAATTCTTTTATGTATGATTGGTTTATCTTTGCAATTCTCTTTGAATTATTAGTTTGGTTTGGCCTACTAGATTGATCTTTCTTGCAACGAGAGAAGTGCTTAGCTTTGGGTTCAATCTTGCGGTGCTCGATCCCAGTGACAGAAAGGGAACCGACACGTAATGTATTGTTGCCATCAAGGATAAAAAGATGGGGTTTATATCATATTGCATGAGTTTATCCCTCTACATCAGGTCATCTTACTTAAAGCATTACTCTGTTCTTATGAACTTAATACTCTAGATGCATGATGGATAGGGGGTCGATGTGTGGAGTAATAGATGCAGAATCGTTTCAATCTACTTGTCGCGGATGTGATGCCTATATACATGATCATACCTAGATATTCTCATAACTATGCTAGTTCAATCAATTGCTCGACAGTAATTCGTTTACCCACCATAATACTTATGCTCTTGAGAGAAGCCACTAGTGAAACCTATGGCCCCCGGGTCTATCTTCCATCATATTAATCTTCCAACACTTAGTTATTTCTATTGCCTTTTATTTTACTTTGCATCTTTATTCCTCTTTATCATAAAAATACCAAAAATATTACCTTATCATATCTATCAGATCTCACTCTCGTAAATGACCATGAAGGGATTGACAACCCCTTTATCACGTTGGTTGCGAGGTTCTTATTTGTTTGTGTAGGTGCATGGGACTCGAATGTGATCTCCTACTGGATTGATACCTTGGTTCTCAAAAACTGAGGGAAATACTTACGCTACTTTACTACATCACCTTTTCCTCTTCAAGGGAAAACCAACGCAGTGCTCAAGAGGTAGCAAGAAGGATTTCTGGCGCCGTTGCCGAGGAGATTCGCGCCAAGTCAAGTCAAGATTTGACTCCCGACAACGAGCCATTTCTGGCACCGTTGTCGGAGTCTACGCACAAGTCAAGACATACCAAGTACCCATCACAAACTCTTATCCCTCGCATTGTTGGAAATATGCCCTAGAGGCAATAATAAAATGGTTATTATTATATTTCCTTGTTCATGGTAATTGTCTATTGTTCATGCTATAATTGTGTTATCCGGAAATCATAATACATGTGTGAATACATAGACCACAACACGTCCCTAGTGAGCCTCTAGTTGACTAGCTCGTTGATCAAAAGATAGTCATGGTTTCCTGATTATGGACATTAGATGTCATTGATAACGGGATCACATCATTAGGAGAATGATGTGATGGACAAGACCCAATCCTAAGCATAGCTCAAAGATCATGTAGTTCGTTTGCTAGAGCTTTTCCGAATGTCAAGTATCATTTCCTTAGACCATGAGATTGTGCGACTCCCGGATACCGTAGGAGTGCTTTGGGTGTGCCAAGCGTCACAACATAACTGGATGACTATAAAGGTGCACTACGGGTATCTCCGAAAGTGTCTGTTGGGTTGGCACGAATCGAGACCGGGATTTGTCACTTCGTATGACGGAGAGGTATCTCTGGGCCCACTCGGTAATGCACCATCATAATGGGCTCAATGTGACCAAGTGGTTGATCACGGGATCATGCATTACGGTATGAGTAAAGTGACTTGCCGGTAACAAGATTGAACGAGGTATTGGGATACCGACGGTCGAGTCTCGGGCGAGTAACGTACTAATTGACAAAGGGAATTGTATACGGGATTGATTGAATCCTCGACATCGTGGTTCATCCGATGAGATCATCGAGGAGCATGTGGGAGCCAACATGGGTATCCAGACCCCGCTATTGGTTATTGACCGGAGAGTCGTCTCGGTCATGTCTACGTGTCTCCCGAACCCGTAGGGTCTACACACTTAAGGTTCGGTGACGCTAGGGTTGTAGAGATATTAGTATGCGGTAACCCAAAAGTTATTCAGAGTCCCGGATGAGATCCCGGACGTCACGAGGAGTTCCGGAATGGTTCGGAGGTGAAGAATTATATATAGGACGTCCAGTTTCGGTCATCGGGAAAGTTTCGGGGGTCACCGGTATTGTACCGGGACCACCGAAAGGGTCCCGGGGGTCCACTGGGTGGGGCCACCTATTCCGGAGGGCCCCATGGGCTGAAGTGGGGAAGGGAACCAGCCCCTGGTGGGCTGGTGCGGTGCGCCCCCCTTGGGCCTCCACCTGCGCCTAGGGTTGGAAACCCTATGGGTGGGGGCGCCCCACTTGGCTTGGGGGGCAAGCCACCCCCCTTGGCCGCCGCCCCCCCTTGAGATTCAATCTCTAGGGACGGTGCCAACCCTAGGGGCCCTATATATAGTGGGGGGAGGGAGGGCAGCTGCACCCTAGCCCCTGGCGCCTCCCTCTCCCTCCCGTGACACCTCTCCCTCTCGCTGAGCTTGGCGAAGCCCTGCCGAGAACACCGTTGCTTCCACCACCACGCCGTCGTGCTGCTGGATCTCCATCAACCTCTCCTTCCCCCTTGCTGGATCAAGAAGGAGGAGATGTCTTCCCAACCGTACGTGTGTTGAACGTGGAGGTGCCATCCGTTCGGCACTTGATTATCGGTGATTTGGATCACGACGAGTACGACTCCATCAATCCCGTTCTCTTGAACGCTTCCGCGTGCGATCTACAAGGGTATGTAGATGCACTCCCCTTTCCCTCGTTGCTAGATAACTCCATAGATTTATCTTGGTGATGCGTAGATTTTTTTAAAATTCTGCTACGTTCCCCAACAGTGGTATCAGAGCTAGGTCTATGCGTAGTTTCTATGCACGAGTAGAACACAAAGCAGTTGTGGGCGTCGATATTGTCAATTTACTTACCGTTACTAGTCCTATCTTGATTCGGCAGCATCGTGAGATGAAGCGGCCCGGACCGACCTTACACGTATGCTTACGTGAGACTGGTTCCACCGACTGACATGCACTAGTTGCATAAGGTGGCTAGCGGGTGTCTGTCTCTCCCACTTTAGTCCGATCGGATTCGATGAAAAGGGTCCTTATGAAGGGTAAATAGAAATTGGCATATCACGTTGTGGTTTTGGCATAGGTAAGAAACATTCTTGGTAGAAACCTATAGAAGCCACATAAAAACTTGCAACAACAATTAGAGGACGTCTAACTTGTTTTTGCAGCATGTGCCATGTGATGTGATATGGCCAAAAGGATGTGATGAATGATATATGTGATGTATGAGATTGATCATGTTCTTGTAATAGGAATCATGACTTGCATGTCGATGAGTATGACAACCGGCAAGAGCCATAGGAGTTGTCTTAATTTATGTATGACCTGCGTGTGAACATAAACGTCATGTAATTACTTTACTTTATTGCTAACCCGTTAGCCATAGTAGTAGAAGTAATAGATGACGAGACAACTTCATGAAGACACGATGATGGAGATCATGATGATGGAGATCATGGTGTCATGTCGGTGACGACGATGATCATGGCGTCCCGAAGATGGAGATCAAAAGGAGCAAAATGATATTGGCCATATCATGTCACTATTTGATTACATGTGATGTTTATCATGTTTTTACATCTTATTTGCTTAGAACGACGGTAGCTTAAATAAGATGATCCGTCGTAATAATTTCAAGAAAGTGTTCCCCCTAACTGTGCACCGTTGCGAAGGTTCGTTGTTTCGAAGCACCACGTGATGATCGGGTGTGATAGATTCTAACGTTCGAATACAACGGGTGTAAGCCAGATTTACACACGCAATACACTTAGGTTGACTTGACGAGCCTAGCATGTACAGACATGGCCTCAGAACACGGAAGACTGAAAGGTCGAGCATGAGTCGTATAGAAGATACAATCAACATGAAGATGTTCACCGATGTTGACTAGTCCGTCTCACGTGATGATCGGACACGGCCTAGTTGACTCGGATCATGTTTCACTTAGATGACTAGAGGGATGTCTATCTGAGAGGGAGTTCATTGAATAATTTGATTAGATGAACTTAATTATCATGAACTTAGTTTAAAATCTTTACAATGTGTCTTGTAGATCAAATGGCCCATGCTAATGTTGCCCTCAACTTCAACGCGTTCCTAGAGAAAACCAAGCTGAAAGATGATGGCAGCAACTATACGGACTGGGTCCGGAACCTGAGGATCATCCTCATAGCTGCCAAGAAATATTATGTCCTAGAAGCACTGCTAGGTGACGCACCCATCCCAGAGAACCAAGACGTTATGAACGCTTGGCAGTCACGTGCTGATGATTACTCCCTCGTCCAGTGTGGCATGCTTTATAGCTTAGAACCGGGGCTCCAAAAGCGTTTTGAGCAACACTAAGCATATGAGATGTTCGAAGAGCTGAAAATGGTTTTCCAAGCTCATGCCCGGGTCGAGAGATATGAAGTCTCAGACAAGTTCTTCAGTTGTAAGATGGAGGAAAATAGTTCTGTCAGCGAGCACATACTCAAAATGTCTGGGTTGCACAACCGCTTGACTCAGCTAGGAGTTAATCTCTCGGATGACGCAGTCATTGACAGAATCCTTCAGTCGCTTCCACCGAGCTACAAGAGCTTTGTGATGAACTTCAATATGCAGGGGATGGAAAAGACCATTCCTGAGGTATATTCGATGCTGAAATCAGCGGAGGTAGAGATCAAAAAGGAACATCAAGTGTTGATGGTGAATAAAACCACTAAGTTTAAAAAAGGCAAGGGTAAGAAGAACTTCAAGAAGGACGGCAAGGGGGTTGCCGCGCCCGGTAAGCAAGCTGCCGGGAAGAAGCCAAAGAATGGACCCAAGCCCGAGACTGAGTGTTTTTATTGCAAGGGAAGTTGTCACTGGAAGTGGAACTACCCCAAATACTTAGCGGACAAGAAGGCCGGAAACACTAAAGGTATATGTGATATACATGTAATTGATGTGTACCTTACTAGTACTCGTAGTAGCTCCTAGGTATTTGATACCGGTGCGGTTGCTCACATTTGTAACTCAAAGCAGGAGCTGCGGAATAAGCGGAGACTGGCGAAGGACGAGGTGACGATGCGCGTCGGGAATGGTTCCAAGGTCGATGTGATCACCGTCGGCACGCTACCTCTACATTTACCTACGGGATTAGTTTTAAACCTCAATAATTGTTATTTAGTGCCAGCTTTGAGCATGAACATTGTATCAGGATCTCGTTTAATTCGAGATGGCTACTCATTTAAATCCGAGAATAATGGTTGTTCTATTTATATGAGAGATATGTTTCATGGTCATGCCCCGCTGGTGAATGGTTTATTCTTAATGAATCTTGAGCGCAATGTTACACATATTCATAGTGTGAATACCAAAAGATGTAAGGTTGATAATGATAGTCCCACATACTTGTGGCACTGCCGCACATAGGTGCCAAATGCATGAAGAAGCTCCATGCAGATGGACTTTTGGAGTCTCTTGATTACGAATCATTTGACACGTGCGAACCATGCCTCATGGGTAAAATGACCAAGACTCCGTTCTCAGGAACAATGGAGCGAGCAACCAACTTATTGGAAATCATACATACTGATGTGTGCGGTCCAATGAGTGTTGAGGCTCGCGGTGGCTATCGTTATGTTCTCACCCTCACTGATGACTTGAGTAGATATGGGTATATCTACTTAATGAAACACAAGTCTAAGACCTTTGAAAAGTTCAAGGAATTTTAGAGTGAGGTTGAGAATCAACGTGACAGGAAAATCAAGTTCTTGCAATTAGATCATGGGGGAGAATACTTGAGTCACGAATTTGGCACACACTTAAGGAAATGTGGAATAGTTTCACAACTCACGCCGCCTGGAACACCTTAGCGAAATGGTGTGTCCGAACGTCGTAATCGCACTCTATTGGATATGGTGCGATCTATGATGTCTCTTACCGATCTACCGCTCTCTTTTTGGGGCTATGCTTTAGAGACTACCGCATTCACTTTAAATAGGGCACCGTCTAAATCCGTTGAGACGACACCATATGAATTATGGTTTGGGAAGAAACCTAAGCTGTCGTTTCTAAAAGTTTGGGGATGCGATGCTTATGTCAAGAAACTTCAACCTGAAAAGCTCGAACCCAAATCGGAAAAATGCGTCTTCATAGGATACCCTAAAGAAACTATTGGGTATACCTTCTACCTCAGATCCGAAGGCAAGATCTTTGTTGCCAAGAATGGATCCTTTCTAGAGAAAGAGTTTCTCTTGAAAGAAGTAAGTGGGAGGAAAGTAGAACTTGATGAAGTATCCTATTGAACCGGAAAGTGGCGTAGCTCAGGAAATTGTTCCTGAGGTGCCTGCACCGACTAGAGAGGAAGTTAATGATGATGATCATGAAACTTCAGATCAAGTTGCTACTGAACTTCGTAGGTCCACAAGGACACATTCCGCACCAGAGTGGTACGGCAACCCTGTCCTGGAAATCATGTTGTTAGACAATGGTGAACCTTCGAACTATGAAGAAGCGATGACGGGCCCAGATTCTGACAAATGGCTGGAAGCCATGAAATCCGAGATAGGATCCATGTATGAAAACGAAGTATGGACTTTGACTGACTTACCCGATGATCGGCGAGCCATAGAAAATAAATGGATCTTTAAGAAGAAGACAGACGCGGATGGTAATGTAACCATCTATAAAGCTCGGCTTGTCGCTAAGGGTTATCGACAAGTTCAAGGGGTTGACTACGATGAGACTTTCTCACCCGTAGGAAAGCTGAAGTCCGTCCGAATCATGTTAGCAATTGCCACATTCTATGATTATGAGATATGGCAAATGGACATCAAAACGACATTCCTTAATGGTTTCCTTAAGGAAGAATTGTATATGATGCAGCCGGAAGGTTTTGTCGATCCTAAGAATGCTGACAAGGTGTGCAAGGTCCAACGCTCGATCTATGGGCTGGTGCAAGCATCTCGGAGTTGGAACATTCGTTTTGATGAGATGATCAAAGCGTTTGGGTTTACGCAGACTTATGGAGAAGCCTGCATTTACAAGAAAGTGAGTGGGAGCTCTATAGCATTTCTCATATTGTATGTGGATGACATACTGTTGATGGGAAATGACATAGAATTCTTGGAAAGCATAAAGGCCTACTTGAATAAGTGTTTTTCAATGAAGGATCTTGGAGAAGCTGCTTACATATTAGGCATCAAGATCTATAGAGATAGATTGAGACGCCTCATTGGTCTTTCACAGAGTACGTACCTTGACAAGATATTGAAGAAGTTCAATATGGATCACTCAAAGAAGGGGTTCTTGCCTGTGTTACAAGGTACGAGATTGAGCACGGCTCAATGCCCGACCACGGCAGAAGATAGAGAAAAGATGAGTGTCGTCCCCTATGCCTCGGCCATAGGGTCTATCATGTATGCTATGCTGTGTACTAGACCTGATGTAAACCTTGCCGTAAGTTTGGTAGGATGGTACCAAAGTAATCCCGGCATGGAACACTGGACAACAGTCAAGAACATCCTAAAGTACCTGAAGAGGACTAAGGATATGTTTCTCGTTTATGGGTGACGAAGAGCTCGTCGTAAAGGGTTACATTGATGCTAGCTTCAACATAGATCTGGATGACTCTAAGTCACAAACCGGATACGTGTATATTTTGAATGGTGGGGCAGTAAGCTGGTGTAGTTGCAAGCAAAGCGTTGTGGCGGGATCTACATGTGAAGCGGAGTACATGGCAGCCTCGGAGGCAGCCCAAGAAGCAATATGGGTGAAGGAGTTCATTACCGACCTAGGAGTCATTCTCAATGCGTCGGGCCCGATGACTCTCTTCTGTGATAACACTGGAGCTATTGCCCTTGCCAAGGAGCCCAGGTTTCACAGGAACACCAGGCATATCAAGCGTCGCTTCAACTCCATTCGTGAAAGTGTTCAAAATGGAGACATATATATTTGTAAAGTACATACAGACCTGAATGTGGCGGATCCATTGACTAAACCTCTCCCTAGAGCAAAACATGATCAACACCAGAACTCTATGGGTGTTCGATTCATCACAATGTAACTAGACTATTGACTCTAGCGCAAGTGGGAGACTATTGGAAATATGCCCTAGAGGCAATAATTAAATGGTTATTATTATATTTCCTTGTTCATGATAATTGTCTATTGTTCATGCTATAATTGTGTTATCCGGAAATCATAATACATGTGTGAATACATAGACCACAACACGTCCCTAGTGAGCCTCTAGTTGACTAGCTCGTTGATCAAAAGATAGTCATGGTTTCCTGACTATGGACATTAGATGTCATTGATAACGGGATCACATCATTAGGAGAATGATGTGATGGACAAGACCCAATCCTAAGCATAGCTCAAAGATCGTGTAGTTCGTTTGCTAGAGCTTTTCCGAATGTCAAGTATCATTTCCTTAGACCATGAGATTGTGCAACTCCTGGATACCGTAGGAGTGCTTTGGGTGTGCCAAACGTCACAACGTAACTGGGTGACTATAAAGGTGCACTACGGGTATCTCTGAAAGTGTCTATTGGGTTGGCACGAATCGAGACTGGGATTTGTCACTCCGTATGACAGAGAGGTATCTCTGGGCCCACTCGGTAATGCATCATCATAATGAGGTCAATGTGACCAAGTGGTTGATCACGGGATCATGCATTATGGTAAGTAAAGTGACTTGTCGGTAACGAGATTGAATGAGGTATTGGGATACCGACGATCGAGTCTCGGGCGAGTAACGTACCGATTGACAAAGGGAATTGTATACGGGATTGATTAAATCCTCGACATCATGGTTCATCCGATGAGATCATCGAGGAGCATGTGGGAGCCAACATGGGTATCCAGATCCCGCTGTTGGTTATTGACCAGAGAGTCGTCTCGGTCATGTCTACATGTCTCCCGAACCCATAGGGTCTACACACTTAAGGTTCGGTGACGCTAGGGTTGTAGATATATTAGTATGCGGTAACCTGAAAGTTGTCCGGAGTCTCGGATGAGATCCCGGACGTCACGAGGAGTTCCGGAATGGTCCGGAGGTGAATAATTATATATAGGAAGTCCAGTTTCGGCCATCGGGAAAGTTTTGGGGGTCACCGGTATTGTACCAGGACCACCAGAAGGGTTCCAGGGGTCCACCGGGTGGGGCCACCTATCTCGGAGGGCCCCATAGGCTGAAGTGGGGAAGGGAACTAGCCCCTGGTGGGCTGGTGCGCCCCCTTGGGCCTCCCCCTGCGCCTAGGGCTGGAAACCCTAGGGATGGGGGGCGCCCCACTTGGCTTGGGGGGCAAGCCACCCCCCTTGGCCGCCGCCCCCCCCTTGAGATTCAATCTCTAGGGCCGGCGCCCCCCCTAGGGGCCCTATATATAGTTGGGGGAGGGAGGGCAGCCGCACCATAGCCCCTGGCGCCTCCCTCTCCCTCCCGTGACACCTCTCCCTCTCGCTGAGCTTGGCGAAGCCCTGCCGAGAACATCGTTGCTTCCACCACCACACCGTCGTGCTGCTGGATCTCCATCAACCTCTTCTTCCCCCTTGCTAGATCAAGAAGGAGGAGACGTCTTCCCAACCGTACGTGTGTTGAACGCGGAGGTGCCGTCCGTTCGGCACTTGGTCATCGGTGATTTGGATCACGACGAGTACGACTCCATCAATCCCGTTCTCTTGAACGCTTCCGCGCGCGATCTACAAGGGTATGTAGATGCACTCCCCTTTCCCTCATTGCTAGATAACTCCATAGATTGATCTTGGTGATGTGTAGAATTTTTTTTAAAATTCTGCTACGTTCCCCAACACGCATTACATTATTTTCCATTTGCCTCTCGTTCTCCTCTCCCCCACTTCACCCTTGCCGTTTTATTCGCCCTCTTTTCCTCTCGCCCTCTCTTTCTGTTCGCCTCTTTTTCGCTTACTTCTTGTTTGCTCATGTGTTGGATTGCTTGCTTGTCACGATGGCTCAAGACAATACTAAATTATGTGACTTTACCAATACCAACAACAATGATTTTCTTAGCACTCTGATTGCTCCTCTTATCGATGTTGAATCTTGTGAAATTTATGCTGCTTTGTTGAATCTTGTCATGAAAGATCAATTCGCCGGCCTTCCTAGTGAAGATGCCGCTACCCATGTAAATAGCTTTGTTGATTTGTGTGATATGCAAAAGAAGAAAGATGTGGACAATGATATTGTTAAATTGAAGCTATTTCCTTTTTCCCTTAGAGATCGTGCTAAAGCTTGGTTTTCGTCTTTGCCTAAAAATAGTATTGATTCATGGAATAAGTGCAAAGATGCTTTTATCTCTAAGTATTTTCCTCCCGCTAAAATCATCTCTCTTAGAAACTATATTATGAATTTTAAGCAACTTGATCATGAACATGTTGCACAAGTTTGGGAGAGGATGAAATTAATGATACGTAATTGCCCTACACATGGTTTGAATCTCTGGATGATTATACAAAAAATTATGCCGAAGTGGATTTTGCTTCTAGAAATCTTTTAGATTCGGCCGCGGAGGCACGTTTCCTAGTAATTCCTCTAATAATTATGGTAATTCCTACAACAATTCTTATGGAAATTTTAATAAGATGCCCTCTGAATTTGAGACTAGTGTTAAGGAGTTTATGAATTCACAAAAGAATTTCAATGCTTTGCTTGAAGAAAAATTGCTTAAGGTTGATAATTTGGCTAGGAACGTTGATAGAATTTCTCTTGATGTTGATTCTTTGAAACTTAGATCTATTCCACCTAAGCATGATATCAATGAGTCTCTCAAAGCCATGAAAATTTCCATTGATGAGTGCAAAGAAAGAACCGCTAGGATGCGTGCTAAGAAAGATTGCTTTGTGAAAGCATGTTCTTCTAGTTTCTATGAAAATAAAGAAGAAGATCTAAAAGTTATTGATGTGTCTCCTATTAAATATTTGTTTTGCAATATGAATCTTGATAATGATGGGACTGAAGATGAGCCACCTTTACCTAGAAGGCGTCCAAAAATTCGGAGTTTTTAGATCTTGATGCAAAATTTGGTAAAAGCGGGATTGAAGAGATTAAAACTTTAGATAGCAATGAACCCACTATTTTGGATTTCAAGGAATTTAATTATTATAATTGCTCTTTGATAGATTGTATTTCCTTGTTGCAATCCGTGCTAAATTCTCCTCATGCTTATAGTCAAAATAAAGCTTTTACTAAACATATCATTGATGCTTTGATGCAATCTTATGAAGAAAAACTTGAGTTGGAAGTTTCTATCCCTAGAAAACTTTATGATGAGTGGGAACCTACAATAAAAATTAAAATTAAAGATCATGAGTGATATGCTTTGTGTCATTTGGGTGCTAGTGTTTCCACGATTCCAAAGACTTTGTGTGATTTGCTAGGTTTCCGTGATTTTGATGATTGTTCTTTAAACTTGCACCTTGCGGATTCCACTATTAAGAAACCTATGGGAAGAATTAATGATGTTCTTATTGTTGCAAATAGTAACTATGTTCCTGTAGATTTAATTGTTCTTGATATAGATTGCAATCCTTCATGTCCTATTATTCTTGGTAGACCTTTCCTTAGAACGATTGGTGCAATTATTGATATGAAGGAAGGGAATATTAGATTCCAATTTCCGTTAAGGAAATGCATGGAACATTTCCCTAGAAATAAAATAAAATTGCCATATGAATCTATTATGAGAGCCACTTATGGATTGCCTACCAAAGATGGCAATACCTGGATCTATCTTCGCTTTTATGCCTAGCTAGGGGCGTTAAGCGATAGCGCTTGTTGGGAGGCAGCCCAATTTTATTTTTATTACTTACTTTTAGCTCCTGTTTAGTAATAAATAATTTATCTAGCCTCTGTTTTGGTTGTGTTTTTTGTGTTTAATTAGTGTTTGTGCCAAGTAGAACCGTTGGGAAGACTTGGGGAAAGTCTTTTTGATCTTGCTGTAAAAAATAGAAACTTTAGTGCTCACGAGAATTGCTGCCATTTTTATTTGGAGAGTGCTATTTAGTTAATTCTTTTTGAATATTATTAATAGATAAATTCCTCACGTCCAGAAATTTATTTTAGAATTTTTGGGGTTCCATAAGCTTGCGTTAGCTACAAATTACTACAGATTGTTCTGTTTTTGACAGATTCTGTTTTTCGTGTGTTGTTTGCTTATTTTGATGAATCTATGGCTAGTAAAAGAGTTTATAAACTATAGAGAAGTTGTAATACAGTAGGTTTAACACCAATATGAATAAATAATGAGTTCATTACAGTAACTTGAAGTGGTGTTTTGTTTTCTTTCGCTATCGGAGCTCATGAGATTATCTGTTTTGAGTTTTGTGTTGTGAAGTTTTCAAGTTTTGGGTAAAGATTTGATCTATTATGGAACAAAGAGTGGAAAGAGCCTAAGATTGGGGATGCCCATGGCACCCCAAGGTAAAATTCAAGGTCACCAAAAATCCTAAGCTTGGGGATGCCCCGGAAGGCATCCCCTCTTTCGTCTTGGTCTATCGGTGATTTTACTTGGAGCTATATTTTTATTCACCACATGATATGTGTTTTGCTTGGAGCGCCTTGTATGATTTGAGTCTTTGCTTTTTAGTTTACCACAATCATCCTTTCTGTACACACCTTTTGAGAGAGACTCACATGATTTGAAATTTATTAGAATACTCTATGTGCTTCACCTATATCTTTTGAGCTATATAATTTTTGCTCTAGTGCTTCACTTATATCTTTTAGAGCATGGCGGTGGTTCTATTTTATAGAAATAATTGATCTCTCATGCTTCACTTATATTATTTTGAGAGTCCTTTAGAACAACATGGAAATTTGCTTTTAGGAATAATATAAAAACTTTCATACAAGTGCATTGAATACTAAGAGAAGTTTGATACTTGATGATTGTTTTGAGATATGGAGATGGTGATATTAGAGTCACGCTAGTTGAGTAGTTGTGAATTTTAGAAATACTTGTGTTGAAGTTTGTGATTCCCGTAGCATGCACGTATGGTGAACCATTATGTGATGAAGTCGGAGCATGATTTATTTATTGATTGTCTTCCTTATGAGTGGCGGTCGGGGACGAGTGATGGTCTTTTCCTACCAATCTATCCCCCTAGGAGCATGCGCGTAATACTTTGTTTCGATAACTAATAGATTTTTGCAGTAAGTATGTGAGTTCTTTATGACTAATGTTGAGTCCATGGATTATACGCACTCTCACCCTTCCACCATTGCTAGCCTCTCTAGTATCGTGCAACTTTCGCCGGCACCTTAAACCCACCATACACCTTCCTCAAAACAGCCACCATACCTACCTATTATGGCATTTCCATAGCCATTCCGAGATATATTGCCATGCAACTTTCCACCATTCCATTATTATGGCACGCTTCATCATTGTCATATTGCTTGCGTGATCATTAGTTGACATCGTATTTGTGGCAAAGCCACCGTTCATAATTCTTCATACATGTCACTCATGCATCATTGCACATCCCGGTACACCGCCGGAGGCATTCACATAGAGTCATATTTTGTTCTAAGTATTGAGTTGTAAGTAAATAAAGTGTGATGATCATCATTATTAGAGCATTGTCCCAAGTGAGGAAAGGATGATGGAGACTATGATTCCCCCACAAGTCGGGATGAGACTCCGGACGAAAAAAAGAGAAAAGAGGCCAAAAAAAGGCCCAAATAAAAAAATGAGAGAAAAAGAGAGAAGGGACAATGCTACTATCCTTTTTCCATACTTGTGCTTCAAAGTAGCACCATGATCTTCCTGATAGAGAGTCTATTATGATATCACTTTCATATACTAGTGGGAATTTTTCATTATAGAACTTGGCTTGTATATTCCAATGATGGGCTTCCACAAAATGCCCTAGGTATTCATGAGCAAGCAAGTTGGATGCACATCCACTTAGTTTCTTTTGTTGAGCTTTCATATACTTATAGCTCTAGTGCATCCGTTGCATGGAAATCCCTACTCACTCACATTGATATCAATTGATGGGCATCTCCATAGCCCGTTGATACGCCTAGTTGATGTGAGACTATCTTCTCCTTTTTGTCTTCTCCACAACCACCATTCTATTCCACATATAGTGCTATATCCATGGCTCACGCTCATATATTGCGTGAAGATTGAAAAAGTTTGAGAACATCAAAAGTATGAAACAATTGCTTGGCTTGTCATCGGGGTTGTGCATGATTTAAATATTTTGTGTGGTGAAGATAGAGCATAGCCAGACTATATGATTTTGTAGGGATAACTTTCTTTGGCCATGTTATTTTGAGAAGACATGATTGCTTAGTTAGTATGCTTGAAGTGTCATTATTTCAATGTCAATATTAAACTTTTATCTTAAATCTTTCGGATCTGAACATTCATGCCACAATAAAGGAAAAAATTACATTGAGAAATATGTTAGAAAGCATTCCACATCAAAAATTCTTCTTTTATCATTTACCTACTCGAGGACGAGCAGGAATTAAGCTTGGGGATGCTTGATACGTCTCTAACGTATCTATAATTTTTGATTGCTCCATGCTATTATATTATCTATTTTGGATGTTAATGGGCTTTATTTTACACTTTTATATCATTTTTGGGACTAACCTATTAACCGGAGGTACAACCCAAATAGCTATTTTTTTTGCCTATTTTAGAGTTTCGCCGAAAAGGAATATCAAACAGAGTCCAAACGGAATGAAACCTTCGGGAACGTGATTTTCTCAACAAACGTGATCCAGGAGACTTGGAGTGGGCGTCAAGAAACAATCGAGGAGGCCATGAGGCAGGGGGCGCACCTACTCCCCTGGGCACGCCCTCCACCCTCCTGGGCCCCTCGTTGCTCCACCGACCTACTTCTTCCTCCTATATATATCCATGTACCCCCCAAACATCCAGGAGCACCACGAAAACTTAATTCCACCGCCGCAACCTTCTGTACCCGAGAGATCCCATCTTGGGGCCTTTTTCGGAGCTCCGCCGGAGGGGGCATTGATCACCGGAGGGCCTCTACATCAACTCCATGGCCTCTCCGGTGATGTGTGAGTAGTTTACTTCAGACCTTCGGGTCCATAGTTATTAGCTAGATGGCGTCTTTTCTCTCTTTGGATCTCAATACAAAGTTTTCCTCGATCTTCTTGGAGATCTATTCGATGTAATCTTCTTTTGCGGTGTGTTTGCCGAGATCCGATGAATTGTGGGTTTATGATCAAGTTTATCTATGAACAATATTTGATTCTTCTCTGAATTCTTTTATGTATGATTGGTTTATCTTTTCAAGTCTCTTCGAATTATCAGTTTGGTTTGGCCTACTAGATTGATCTTTCTTGCAATGGGAGAAGTGCTTAGCTTTGGGTTCAATCTTGCGGTGCTCGATCCCAGTGACAGAAAGGGAACCGACACATATTGTATTGTTGCCATCAAGGATAAAAAGATGGGGTTTATATCATATTGCATGAGTTTATCCCTCTACATCATGTCATCTTACTTAAAGCATTACTCGGTTCTTATGAACTTAATACTCTAGACGCATGCTGGATAGCGGTCGATGTGTGGAGTAATAGTAGTAGATGCAGAATCATTTTAGTCTACTTGTCGCGGACGTGATGCCTATATACATGATCGTACCTAGATATTCTTATAACTATGCTCAATTCTATCAATTGCTCGACAGTAATTCATTTACCCACCGTAATACTTATGCTCTTGAGAGAAGCCACTAGTGAAACCTATGGCCCCCGGGTCTATCTTCCATCATATTAATCTTCCAACACTTAGTTATTTCTATTGCCGTTTATTTTACTTTGCATCTTTATTTTTCTTTATCATAAAAAAACCAAAAAAATTATCTTATCATATCTATCAGATCTCACTCTCATAAGCAATCATGAAGGGATTGACAACCCCTTTATCGCATTGGTTGTGAGGTTCTTATTTGTTTGTGTAGGTGCGTGGGACTCGAGCATGATCTCCTACTGGATTGATACCTTGGTTATCAAAAACTGAGGGAAATACTTATGCTACTTTACTGCATCACCCTTTCCTCTTCAAGGGAAAACCAACACAGTGCTCAAGAGGTAGCAATAAGTGATGATGTGGTATGAAGAGGTAAGTGAGGGGGCCCACGTGGGGACCACAACCCACCAGGGCGTGCCTGGGGGCTCTGGCGTGCCCACCTGGTGCACCTCCCTCTGGTAATTTTTGCACCAAAAATTCTCAAATATTCAGAAAAAATATATTAAATTTTTAGGGCATTCTGAGAACTTTTATTTTTTGGTCATTTTTTTATTGCATGGGAAATTCAGAAAAATGATAAAACATGGCATTTTATTTTATTTAACTAATAAAAATAGAGAATAAAAAGTAGGGACAGAAAGTAGTGCTTACTAAATTCATCAACTTCATACCATTTAAAAATGATCCATTAATAAGGTTGATCAAGTCTTATAAACAACCACTTTCGGTTAACATGAAACCGAAGAACTTTCGTAAATCACTAAGTTACCTCAATGGGGATATGCATTTCCCCAACAATAAGCATTTCATATTTCTTTTTGAAAGTAGGTAGAGGTATTTGAAAACTTCCAATAGTGATTGTCGGAGATTTTTCAATAACATTAATACCATTCACTTGGAATTGTTTCTTCGGAAAGTGCACCGTATGCTCATTACCATTAATATGAAAAGTGAACTTGCTTTTATTGCAATGAATAACAACCCCTGCAGTATTCAAGAAGGGTCTATCAAGGATAATCGACATGTTTTCCTCCTCGGGCATCTCAAGTATAACAAAGTCAGTCAAAATAGTAACATTAGCAACAACAACGGGCACATCCTTCCTACCTCTTGAGCATGCGTTGGTTTTCCCTTGAAGAGGAAAGGGTGATGCAGCAAAGTAGTGTAAGTATTTCCCTCAGTTTTTGAGAACCAAGGTATCAATCCAGTAGGAGACAACGCACAAGTCACCTAGTACATGCACAAACAATCAAGAACCTCACAACCAACACGATAAAAGGGGTTGTCAATTGAGGGAGTCCTAGACTAAGGGGTCCTCGGGCGTCCGGCCTGTTATCTATGGGCCGGACTGATGGGCTGTGAAGACATGAAGACCGAAGACTGCACCGTGTCTGGATTGGACTCTACTTGGCGTGGAAGGCAAGCTTGGCGACCGAAGATTCCTTCTTATGTAACCGACTCCATGTAAACCCTAGATCCCCTCGGTGTCTATATAAACCGTAGGGGGTAGTACAGAAAGAAGGGGACATATACTCATTACCATATTCATAGGCTAGACTTCTAGGGTTTAGCCATTATGATCTTGTGGTAGATCAACTCTTGTAATACTCATATTCATCAAGATCAATCAAGCAGGAAGTAGGGTATTACCTCCATAGAGAGGGCCTGAACCTGGGTAAACATCATGTCCCCGGTCTCCTGTTACCATCGATCCTAGATGCACAGTTCGGGACCCCCTCCCCGAGATCCGCCAGTTTTGACACCGACATTGGTGCTTTCATTGAGAGTTCCACTGTGCCGTCAGCAGAAGGCTCGATGGCCCCTTCGATCGTCAATAATGACGCTGTCCAAGGAGGAACCTTCCTCCCCGGACAGATCTTCGTATTCGGCGGCTTCATACTACGGGCCAACTCGCTTAGCCATCTGGAGCAGATCGACAACTACGCCCTTGGCCATCAGGTCAGATTCGGGAGCTTGAATTACGTCACGGACATCCGTGGAGATTTGATCTTCGACGGATTCGAGACCACGGTAGCCGCTCCCCATTGCCCCGACGAACATGGCTTAAACCCGTCATCGGGCAGCACCCAGGAGATGGCTCCTGTAGCAGCTCCGGCTTTAAATCCGGAGAAGACCAAATCGCCCGAGGATGGGAAGCTTGACTCCATCATAGGGGCTAGCGGTTCCACGATGTTAGAACCGCATGCAGATTCCACTTCCTATGGTATCCGCATCAATGAAACCCCGGACTCGCCTCTGACATCGAACTCCGAACCCTGCAAGCCCGCATATACCGAACTTGATCGGTTATCGACCTTCAAGTTCAGCGCCGCAGATGTCTTCCAACACGCGCCCATGGGTGACATACTAAACTCGCTAAAAAACCTATCCCTGGAAAACGACCCATCGTCGAACTATGTTCGGTTCGAACTTTTAGCGGACGATGGAGAATTTTGTTTCCCACCCGCCACCCAGCTCGTCGCCACTGTTGAAGACCTAACCAACACGCCCGACCCCTGCCCTGAAGACATTGACGGTTTGGACGACGATGAGGGGCAAGGCCAGAGCTTATTACCCGTTCGAGATGGGAAGACCACTTCCTGGTATGATATGTGTATGAAAGACACACCTTATGGCGCTCTCGACGATGATAAGGAGAATCCGGTCGAGAATAAATTGCCTGGTACACATCCTGGAAACCGGCACCCTAGGCCACATTGCCCAAGAGAAAACACTGCCAATAAAGACCCTGCTGAGGTAGAATCCGAGCAGGATGAACAAGAAGGCGGGCAGGACAACTCTGATGAACAGACCACATATGGGGACTCGGAGGACAACAATTATCTCCCACCCTCCGAGGAAGAGGAGATCCTCGGCGATGAAGACTTTATCATGCCCAAGGAACCTAAGCGCTTTAAACGCCAGCTTATAGCCACTGCAAGGAGCCTAAGAAAGAAGCAGCTGCAGCTTCAAGCAAGCCAAGATTTGCTCAATGATAGATGGACCGAGGTCTTGGCCGCCAAAGAACATGGCCTTAGCAGCCCGGTCAAAAGCCACCCAAAGAATAGGTGGCTCCCTCAATACGATGCCAGGGCGATGGAGCCCATACCACCATCGAATAATGCGGTAGGCCGACCATAGTTCGGTCCAGTCCAAGCAGCAGCCCAAGCAGGGCACCATACCAACCCATCCGACCGTCAAAACAAAACAGCTCGGAGGAATACCCGCGATATCAACCAATACACTGAGGGTAGAGCAGGATGTACACGATCGACATACAGATCACGAAGATATATCCCGACCGACGATGATGGTCGCCTATTCGGATGCTATAAAGCCGATTATGCCCGGGCCGTACACCGTAAGCGGAACCCGCCGGAGGTGCTTCATAGTGTGGCCCAACATAGAGGAGCCGCACACCCTCTCTGCTTCACTAGCGAAGTAATGGAGCACGAATTCTCAGACGGGTTTAAACCCATCAACATCGAATCATACGATGGAACAACAGATCCCGCGGTATGGATCGAGGATTACCTCCTGCATATTCACATGGCCCGGGGAGACGTCCTCCACGCCATTAAATACCTACCTCTCAAGCTTAAAGGGCCAGCTCGGTACTGGCTAAACAGTTTGCCAGAAAATTCCATTGGCAACTGGGAAGATTTGGAAGACACCTTTCGAGGCAATTTCCAGGGAACATATGTCTGGCCATTATACGCCGACGACCTCCACGCCATTAAATACCTACCTCTCAAGCTCAAAGGGCCAGCTCGGTATTCACACATGTATTATGTCCTGCATATTCACATGGCCCAGGGAACATATGTCCAGGAGCCTGACGAGTCAGCCAGGGAGCTCTGGACCACGTTCTTAGTAAAAAAGAACCAAATTGTCGACTGTCCGGACGCAGAAGCCCCTGCGGCCTTCAGATATAGCGTCCGGGATGAATGGCTAGTGCGTCACCTCGGCTAGGAAGGACCCAAATCCATGGCAGCCCTTACCGCTCTAATGACCCGCTTCTGCGCGGGAGAAGACAACTGGCAGGCTCGTAAAAGCAACAACGACAGCAGCCTAGGCACCTCCGAAATCCGAGATGGCAACGACAAGCCACGACAAACCAAACACAACAGTCGCAGTAATATACGCGACACAACGGTGAACGCCGGATTTCACAATCCTAAGCCCGGTCAACGGAATAAGCCACTAAAGGCAAACCAAGATGGACCATCCACCCTCGACAGGATATTGGACCGACCTTGTCAGATTCACGGTCAACCTGATATGCCAGCTAACCATACCAACCGAAACTGTTGGGTCTTCAAGCAGGCAGGCAAGCTTAACGCTGATCACAAGGGAGGAGGCCACCAGGCGACAAAGACGACGGATCGGCTCGCCAATAGAACGCCAGGGGCCAGAAACAGTTTCCCTTCGATGTTTGACTACTCCGGGAACGCGAATAGCAGTCCGTCTTCCGCCACCCACGTACTGTACTGGCAAAATTTGCACCACGCGCACATCACTACGCACTCAAGATACCATGGCCATTGGTGGAAGCATAATACGGACACCCTGCAAGCATTCCCGTAACATTTTCTATCTGGTTACTTTATTTTTATGTATCATCCCTAAATAACAGGTGACCAGCCGGACAACATCTACAACGGACTCTATTGGAGTCCAGATCCGTACGCTCACCTAAGGGGCTACTTCCGTTAAGGACTCCCCTCCCCGAGGACGGGCGACGCAGATGTGTGATAGGAGGTACAAAAATAACTTTTTGTGGGCCACACTCTTTATTCCGAGCCTGTACTATGCCCTCTTTCCTCTGATCCCGACCCCATGCATATCAAATAGCCGGGTCCGTGGTCTTTTCTTTTTTATTATTATATACATAAATTTACCATTGGCACATCGCTTTGTTCTCAGTAAGTCTCATCCGAACTGATCTTCCATACTCTTTTAAGTACGGCCTTAACGGATGCTCTACGGATACACCTCGGCATACCCTGCCAGGGGCTCGACATGGGAACGAATGAGCTGCCAGTAAAAGTCCAAACAGCTCTATAGCGTACTTCGGCGTCGCAAGTTTGGCCTTATATGCATCAGCTCCAAATCATTGTCTTGGGTCAATAGTTGGTTGCCCGGCTCATGTGTTTGCTACCCTACGTTCCGCTCTATCGGCTAGGGTAGTAAAGGGAGAACTACTGCGATTGTGCCTTGGCCTAGACCGGATGAGCACCTCAGTAGAGAAAGCCAAAAACTGACTGTCATGATCCGGCGAGAGCTGGTCAACCACTTGATGACTTATTGGAATCCTTAGTGATTCTCTGTGTAACACGAAGGATCTTTTTCAGATCAGAGATGTAAGGCACCACACGCCGCATACACACCAGGGGCTATTTCATAGCCCCACCATAAAACTCCTATGGTTAAGTGAAAGTGTTAACGCCTTATAGTCCCATTGCCTGGTTCGCCGCATTATCACCTCCTTCAGGGACCAAGACGTTGGATAAAGAGTGATTAAATGCTTTACCGAACACCCCCGTACTTCCTACGAGGGGGCTGAAGCCGACGACTGGAAAACTTTCAGATTATATTAAAACAACCGCATAGGAGGAATTCAAGCTTTTGAGCAAAACACGGATAGATTAACTATAAAGTTGTCTTTTACAATCATCATACACTTCACTCAAACATTGACCTTCTATCAAGCGGGCGGCCTCCAGGACATCTTCAAAGTAACTCTCCAGTCCCGAACGGTCCCTGCCCCCGAGCGGACACTTCGTAGCAACGTCAACGACCTTCATCTTTCCCCAAAATGTCTTGACTCAGGCAAGGGCCATCCGTGCACCTTCAATGCACGCCGATCGCTTCGCAGCATCGATTCGCGGCACCACGTCGACAAGCATCTACACCAAGCCGAAATAACTACTCGGAACAGGTTCGATTGGCCACAGCCGGATTATAACATCCTTTGTGGCAGCGCCGGATACCCTATGAAGTTCAGCCCATTGGGACATCTGTTCATTAAGCAGCAGCGGGCGCTTCGACGCACCGAACTGTGACAAAAAAGCTTCTCCGTTGCATATCCAGCTCGCGCTTGGTAATACCGCGCTGCATCGAAAGAACTCTTCGGCAAGTCCAAATACTCGTCCAGAGAACTCCACACTTGGTTCAGCTGAGCATAGTGCGGGTCACCAAACTTAGTCTGCAGTAGAAAAGGCTTTCCAGCCATAATCTCTTTCGCCTGCCGAATCTTCTCACGGAGTGCTCTGGACTCTGATCGCGCTTCTCTTGCCTCCTGTCGGGCCTTGTCCAATTCAGCCGTTAGGGCTTCATTCTCCTTCTCAAGAATTTCACAGCGGCCAGTGGCATTCTCCACAGCAAGTGTCATTGTGGATACCTTCTCCTCGACCTGGCATCGTGCAGCTTGTTCGGCCTTCAGTTCAACCGATGCCTCTTTAGCAGCAGCATCACTAAGGCGGACCCGCTCCTTGGCCCGGACTAGCTCTGCCCGAAGAGCCTCCACGGCGGCAGCACCATCTGCATTGTATGCACATTTAATATACATCACTTTCCTGCGTCAAGCACACTGGTGTAAAGAATGCTCGAAATACGTACCTTGCGAGTCGTCAAGACGCCTGTTGATCTATGCAATGTCATCCTCCGCAATATCTAGCTTTTGCTGTAGTTCAGCCACTTCCGTACTCTAGGCAGCCACAGGAGGGGCAGCAGCCTGTATTTCAAATTAAACCAAGGTTAATACCTGAGCATATCTCTTTGATCCTCCGATCACTTCCTTCGGAAGACAATCCGAGTCTCAGGGGCTACTGCATATACAACAGGTGCATTCTGTCAATAAAATTCAATTGACAAAACTACATCACAAACCTCAAAACCTCTCAGAAGGCCCGTGAAGGCCTCGTCCAATCCACTCTTCACGGATAGAACCTTTTTGACCACCGTAGCCATCAAGGTACGGTGCTCTTCTGAAAGGGATGCTCGTCGTAGCAAGTCCGTCAGCGGCTCCGGCACCCTTGGGTCTTCGGAAACCGCCACCAAAGTACGGCCTTCCCGGGAAGGATCCCTCTTACTTACTTCCAGAATCGTCTCCGGCTGTAAACCGGATAGTTCGGGGACTCCAGTCTTGATCCCGGAACCCCGAGTGACAGAGGCGCCGCCTTCAGGTAACGCCTTCTCTGTTTCTTGTACCACTTGGTGTTCGGGAGGAGCCCTTCAAGATGATACTTCGGTATCATCCCCCCTATCGGGCGATGGGGCCAGAGAAGGCGTATCACTCTCCATCATCTCGAGAAGAAGATCTCCCGAGGAGGAGAACGATTGAGAAGCACTAGGCGTTAACCTGCGTGGATGAACATATATCGAATGATTACTTCACTAATAGGAAAAGAATGAGGTGCCCTAGCCACGCTTACGTTTTGCCGTAAGGTTCGTCCTCGTCCTCGTTCGCCCGGCCCAAGCCGCTCGATGACGGCATTTTTCCCTTCTTGGAAGGTTTCCCCTCCTGACCTTCAGAGGCGGCCCTCTTCTTGCCCTGGAAGGCTTCCTCTGCACTTTTGCCCTTGGGTAAAAGGGTTTCGGTTTCCCTGAACACGGCCACCTGGTACGATGTCGGAACCAGCATCCTCGTCAGCAGGTCGGTCGCAGGGCCTTCGGGAAGAGGCGCCGGACACCAGATCGGCACCGCTTTCTTTATCCAGTTCTGTACAGGGACGGATTGTTCAATATCTTGTCAAGAGATACCTGAATGAAAGGTGCTTGGATACCGAATACTTACCGAAGTGTCCGAATGATTGCAGTCAAGGCCAATGTCTTCGGTGGTGTCCGACCATTGCTCTCATTCCCCGAAATATAATTTCCACATTCCTTCGTGCGTAGTGCCGAAGAAGTGTTGTAGGGTCCGCCGCTCTTCTAGGTTCAACTCCCACATATGAAGAGGCCGCCGCTGACATGGCAGGATCCGGCGGACTAGAATTATTTGAACGACATTCACAAGATCAATGCCCTTCTTAATAAGGCTTCAGATGCGACTTTGCAGAGTCGACACTTCATTGACGGATCCCCAGTCCAATCCCTTATTGACCCATGAATCAAGCTGAACTGGAGGGCTGGGTCAGAATGCAAGTGTAGCCGCCCACTTGGAGCCCTACGGCTCGTTGACATAAAACCACCCCTGCTGCCACAGGTCCGAAGATTTGGCGAAAGATCCCTCGAGCCAAACGGCGCCGACCAGTTTACCTATTATGACGTTGCCGCACTCTGCCTGCTCCTCCTCTGCCACCTGCGGCCTCACATCAAAGGTCTTGAGCCACAAACCAAAGTGCGGAGGAGTACGGAGTAAGGCCTCACACGTGACGTTAAATGTTGAGGGGAGAATAGAGTCCGGGGTCAGATCGTGAAAATCTAGCCCATAGTAGAACATGAGCCCCCGGACGAAGGGGTTAAGCGTGAACCCTAGCCTGTGAAGGAAGTGAGACACAAATACAACCCTCTCGCCAGATCTGGGGGTCGGTATGACTTGCCCTTGCGCCGGAAGCCGATGTTCCGAGGTCAGGTACCTCGCTACGCGAAGCTCAGCAATGTCCTCATCTGTGACAGAAGAGGCCACCCATCGGCCATGACGGTTGGATCCGGACATGACTAAGGCTGGTGGTGATTGGAACCCGAGAGTTGGAACTTGGGGTGGCTGGAGTTGAGGAAGGAGCGAGCGCAAGGAAGAAGAAGGGGCAGGCTCTCTATAAAAAGGCCCCAAATATTGGGCGCCTCTCCCAGGGTCTCTAAACTTACCTATCACCAATGAGTTGTACCCAGGGGACGGTTGGGTTACCCACGCCTGCATTAATGAAAATCCTGTAAATACAGGGACACGATCTCTGCCCTGACGAGACATGCCAGTAAAACCGCACCCCGAGACGTGGGGTGGCTCGCTAGCTGATGGTTGGAAATAGCAACCGGGCGGACATGATATGATGTCATGAACAGTTATCAACAAGTTGGGCTCGTGAGTTATTATATTCTCTGCCATTATATGCACAAGTCTGGATATACTTACTTCGTCCGAAGACTGTTCTGGAGTTCGGAAGGAGGGAACCCGCCTTGCAATGCCGAAGACAAATCTGCGCACCGTACTCCTCGTCATTGAAGCCAGGTTTAGGGGCTACTGAGGGAGTCCTGGACTGAGGGGACCTCGAGCGTCCGGCCTGTTATCTATGGGCCGGACTGATGGGCTGTGAAGACATGAAGACCGAAGACTGCACCGTGTCCGGATTGGACTCTACTTAGCGTGGAAGGCAAGCTTGGCGACCAAAGATTCCTTCTTATGTAACCGACTCCATGTAAACCCTAGATCCCCTCGGTGTTTATATAAACCATAGGGGGTAGTCCGGAAAGAAGAGGACATATACTCATTACCATATTCATAGGCTAGACTTCTAGGGTTTAGCCATTACGATCTCGTGGTAGATCAACTCTTGTAATACTCATATTCATCCAGATCAATCAAGCAGGAAGTAGGGTATTACCTCCATAGAGAGGGCCTGAACCTGGGTAAACATCGTGTCCCCTGTCTCCTGTTACCATCGATCCTAGATGCAGAGTTCGGGACCCCCTACCCGAGATCCGTCAGTTTTGACACCGACATCCCCTTCACGGTCACTTGCAAAAGTGAGATCTGATAGAGATAGTAAAATAAATATTTTTGGTATTTTTGTTTTATAGATTGGAAAGTAAAGATTGCAAAATAGTAAACGAGATGCGATGTAAATAAAAGAGATGCAATATAATAAGAAAGAGACCCGGGGGCCATAGGTTTCACTAGTGGCTTCTCTCAAGAGAGCATGTATTGCGGTGGGTGAACAAATTACTGTCGAGCAATTGATAGAAAAGTGCATAATTATGAAGATATGTAAGGCAATGATCATGAATATAGGCATCACGTCCGTGTCAAGTAGATCGAAACGATTCTGCATCTACTACTACACACATCGACCGCTATCCAGCATGCATCTAGAGTATTAAGTTCATAAGAACAGAGTAATGCTTTAAGCAAGATGACATGATGTAGAGGGATAAACTCAAACAATATGATATAAACCCCATCTTTTTATCCTCGATGGCAACAATACAATACATGCCTAGCTGCCCCTACTGTCATTGGGAAAGGACACCGCAAGATTGAACCCAAAGCTAAGCACTTCTCCCATTCCAAGAAAGATAAATCTAGTAGGCCAAACTAAACCGATAATTCGAAGAGACTTGCAAAGATATCAAATCATGCATATAAGAATTCAGAGAAGAACCAAATAATATTCATAGATAATCTTGTTCATAAACCCACAATTCATCAGATCTCGGCAAACACACCGCAAAAGAGTATTACATCGAATAGATCTCCAAGAACATCGAGGAGAACTTTGTATTGAGAATCAAAGAGAGAGAAGAAGCCATCTAGCTAATAACTATGGACCCCGAACGTTTGTGGTAAACTACTCATGCTTCATTGGAGAGGCTATGGTGTTGATGTAGAAGCCCTCCGTGATCGATTCCCCCTCCGGCAGATCGCTGGAAAAGGCCCCAAGATGGGATCTCATGGGTATAGAAGGTTGCGGCGGTGGAAAAGTGGTTTCGTGGCTCTTTGTGATTGATCTAGGGTATAAGAGTATATATAAGCGAAAGAAGTGCGTCGGTGGAGCTTCATGGGGCCCACGAGGGTGGGGGTGCGCCTTGATAAGCCACAAGTATAGGGGATCGCAACAGTTTTTGAGGGGAGCCAAAGAATATTCTCAAGTATTAGCAGGTGAATTGTCAATTCAACCACACTTGGAAACTTAATATCTGCAGCAAAGTGTTTAGTAGCAAAGTAATATGATAGTAGTGGTAACGGTAGCAAAAGGTAATGATAACAAAAGTAATGTTTTTGGTATTTTGTAGTGATGATAGCAATAGCAACGGAAAAGTAAATAAGCGAAGAACAATATATGAAAAGCTCATAGGCAATGGTTCGGTGATAGAGAATTATGCCGGATGCGGTTCATCATGTAACAGTCATAACCTAGGGTGACATAGAACTAGCTCCAATTCATCAATGTAATGTAGGCATGTATTCCGAATATAGTCATACATGCTTATTGAAAAGAACTCACATGACATCTTTTGTCCTACCCTCCCATGGCAGCAGGGTCCTAGCGGAAACTAAGGGATATTAAAGTCTCCTTTTAATAGAGTACCGAACCAAAGCATTAACACATGGTGAATCCATGAACTCCTCAAACTACGGTCATCACCGGGAGTGGTCCCGATTATTGTCACTTCGGGGTTGCGGATCATAACAAATAGTAGGTGACTATAGATTTGCAAGATAGGATCAAGAACTCTCATATATTGATGAAAACATAATAGGTTCGGATCTGAAATCATGGCACTCGGGCCCTAGTGACAAGTATTAAGCATAGCAAAGTCATAGCAACATCAATCTCATAACATAGTGGATACTAGGGATCAAACCCTAACAAAACTCACTCGGTTACATGATAAATCTCATCCAACCCATCACCGTCCAGCAAGCCTACGATGGAATTACTCACACACGGCGGTGAGCATCATGAAATTGGTGATGGAGGATGGTTGATGATGACGACAGCGATGAATCCCCCTCTCCGGAGCCCCGAACGGACTCCAGATCAGCCCTCCTGAGAGGTTTTAGGGCTTGGCGGTGGCTCCGTATCGTAAAACGCAATGAATCATTCTCCTTGATATTTTTCTCCTTGAAAGCAAATATATAGAGTTGGAGTTGAGGTCGGAGGAGCTCCTGGGGGCCCACGAGGTAGGGGGGCATGCCCGCACCCTCTTGGCTAGGGTGTGGGCCCCCTGGTCCTTCATCTTTTGTAAGGAGTTTTTATTATTTCCAAAAAGATGTGAAGGAAATATGCCCTAGAGGCAATAATAAAGTTATTATTTATTTCCTTATATCATGATAAATGTTTATTATTCATGCTAGAATTGTATTAACCGAAAACATAATACATGTGTGAATACATATACAAATAGAGTGTCACTAGTATGCCTCTACTTGACTAGCTCGTTGATCAAAGATGGTTATGTTTCCTAACCATAGACATGAGTTGTCATTTGATTAACGGGATCACATCATTAGGAGAATTATGTGATTGACTTGACCCATTCCGTTAGCATAGCACTTGATCGTTTAGTTTGTTGCTATTGCTTTCTTCATGACTTATACATGTTCCTATGACTATGAGATTATGCAACTCCCGTTTACCGGAGGAACACTTTGTGTGCTACCAAACGTCACAACGTAACTGGGTGATTATAAAGGTGCTCTACAGGTGTCTCCGAAGGTACTTGTTGGGTTGGCGTATTTCGAGATTAGGATTTGTCACTCCGATTGTCGGAGAGGTATCTCTGGGCCCTCTCGGTAATGCACATCACTTAAGCCTTGCAAGCATTGCAACTAATGAGTTAGTTGCAGGATGATGTATTACGGAACGAGTAAAGAGACTTGCCGGTAACGAGATTGAACTAGGTATTGAGATACCGACGATCGAATCTCGGGCAAGTAACATACCGATGACAAAGGGAACAACGTATGTTGTTATGCGGTCTGACCGATAAAGATCTTCGTAGAATATGTGGGAGCCAATATGAGCATCCAGGTTCCGCTATTGGTTATTGACCGGAGACGTGTCTCGGTCATGTCTACATTGTTCTCGAACCCGTAGGGTCCGCACGCTTAAGGTTTCGATGACATTTATATTATGAGTTTATGAGTTTTGATGTACCGAAGGAGTTCGGAGTCCCGGATAAGATCGGGGACATGACGAGGAGTCTCGAAATGGTCGAGATGTAAAGATCGATATATTGGACGACTATATTCGGACATCGGAAAGGTTCCGAGTGATTCGGGTATTTTTCGGAGTACCGGAGAGTTACGGGAATTCGCCGGGGAGTATATGGGCCTTATTGGGCCATACGGGAATAGAGGAGAGAGGCCAAAAGGAAGGAGGCGCCCCCCCCCTGTGGTCCGAATTGGACAAGGGGTGCAGCCCACTTTTCCTTGTTCCTCTCCCCCTCTTTCCTTCTCTCCTACTCCAACAAGGGAAGGAGGAGTCCTACTCCCGGTGGGAGTAGGACTCCCCCCTTGGCGCGCCCTCCTCCTAGGCCGGCCGCCTCCCTCCCTTGCTCCTTTATATACGGGGGCAGGGGGCACCCCATAGACACAACAGTTGATCATTGATCTCTTAGCCGTGTGCGGTGCCCCCCTCCACCATAGTCCTCGATAATATTGTAGTGGTGCTTAGGCGAAGCCCTGCGACAGTAGAACATCAAGATCGTCACCACGCCGTCGTGCTGACGGAACTCTTCCCCGACATTCTGCTGGATCGGAGTCCGGGGATCGTCATCGAGCTGAACGTGTGCTAGAACTCGGAGGTGCCGTAGTTTCGGTGCTTGATCGGTCGGGCCGTGAAGACGTACGACTACATCAACCGCGTTGTGCTAACGCTTCCGCTTTCGGTCTACGAGGGTACGTGGACAACACTCTCCCCTCTCGTTGCTATGCATCACCATGATCTTGCGTGTGCGTAGGAATTTTTTTGAAATTACTACGTTCCCCAACAGTGGCATCCGAGCCTAGGTTTTATGCGTTGATGTTGTGCACGAGTAGAACACAAGTGAGTTGTGGGCGATATAAGTCATACTGCTTACCAGCATGTCACACTTTGGTTCGGCGGTATTGTTGGATGAAGCGGCCCGGACCGACATTACGCGTACGCTTACGCGAGACTGGTTCTACCGACGTGCTTTGCACACAGGTGGCTGGCGGGTGTCAGTTTCTCCAACTTTAGTTGAACCGAGTGTGGCTACGCCCGGTCCTTGTGAAGGTTAAAACAGCACCAACTTGACAAACTATCGTTGTGGTTTTGATGCGTAGGTAAGAACGGTTCTTGCTCAGCCCGTAGCAGCCACGTAAAACTTGCAACAACAAAGTTGAGGACGTCTAACTTGTTTTTGCAGGGCATGTTGTGATGTGATATGGTCAAGACATGATGCTAAATTTTATTGTATGAGATGATCATGTTTTGTAACCGAGTTATCGGCAACTGGCAGGAGCCATATGGTTGTCGCTTTATTGTATGCAATGCAATTGCACTGTAATGCTTTACTTTATCACTAAGCGGTAGCGATAGTCGTGGAAGCATAAGATTGGCGAGACGACAACGATGCTACGATGGTGATCAAGGTGTCGCGCCGGTGACGATGGTGATCATGACGGTGCTTCGGAGATGGAGATCACAAGCACAAGATGATGATGGCCATATCATATCACTTATATTGATTGCATGTGATGTTTATCTTTTATGCATCTTATCTTGCTTTGTTTGACGGTAGCATTATAAGATGATCTCTCACTAAATTTCAAGATAAAAGTGTTCTCCCTGAGTATGCACCATTGCCAAAGTTCGTCGTGCCCAGACACCACGTGATGATCGGGTGTGATAAGCTCTACGTCCATCTACAACGGGTGCAAGCCAGTTTTGCACACGCAGAATACTCAGGTTAAACTTGACGAGCCTAGCATATGCAGATATGGCCTCGGAACACTGAGACCGAAAGGTCGAGCGTGAATCATATAGTAGATATGATCAACATAATGATGTTCACCATTGAAAGCTATTCCATTTCACGTGATGATCGGTTATGGTTTAGTTGATTTGGATCACGTGATCACTTAGATGATTAGAGGGATGTCTATCTAAGTGGGAGTTCTTAAGTAATATGATTAATTGAACTTTAATTTATCATGAACTTAGTCCTGGTAGTATTAGCATATCTATGTTGTAGATCAATAGCTCGCGATGTTGCTCCCCATTTAATTTTTATATGTTCCTAGAGAAAACTAAGTTGAAAAATGTTAGTAGCAATGATGCGGATTGGATCCGTGATCTGAGGATTATCCTCATTGCTGCACAGAAGAATTATGTCCTTGATGCACCGCTAGGTGACAGACCTATTGCAGGAGCAGATGCAGACGTTCTGAACGTTTGGCTAGCTCAATATGATGACTACTTGATAGTTTAGTGCACCATGCTTAACGGCTTAGAATCGGGACTTCAAAGACGTTTTTAACGTCATGGAACATATGAGATGTTCCAGGAGTTGAAGTTAATATTTCAAGCAAATACCCGAGTTGGGAGATATGAAGTCTCCAACAAGTTCTATAGCTAAAAGATGGAGGAGAATAGCTCAAGCAGTGAGCATGTGCTCAGATTGTCTGGGTACTACAATCGCTTGAATCAAGTGGGAGTTAATCTTCCAGATAAAATAGTGATTGACAGAATTCTCTAGTCACCATCACCAAGTTAGTAGAACTTCGTGATGAACTATAATATGCAAGGGATAACGGAAACGATTCCCAAGCTCTTCGCGATGCTTAAATCGACGAAGGTAGAAATCAAGAAAAGCATCAAGTGTTGATGGTAAACAAAACCACTAGTTTCAAGTAAAGGGACAAAGGGAAGAAAGGGGAACTTCAAGAAGAACGACAAGCAAGTTGCTGCTCAAGTGAAAAACCCAAGTCTGGACCGAAGCCTGAAACTGAGTGCTTCTACTGCAAAGGGACTGGTCATTGGAAGCGGAACTACCCCAAGTATTTGGCGGATAAGAAGGATGGCAAAGTGAACAAAGGTATATTTGATATACATATTATTGATGTGTATTTTACTAGTGTTCGTAGCAACCCCTCGGTATTTGATACTGGTTCAGTTGCTAAGAGTAGTAACTCGAAACGGGAGTTGCAGAATGAACAGAGACTAGTTAAGGGTGAAGTGACGATGTGTGTTGGAAGTGGTTCCAAGATTGATATGATCATCATCGCACACTCCCTATACTTTCGGGATTAGTGTTGAACCTAAATAAGTGTCATTTGGTGTTTGCGTTGAGCATGAATATGATTTGATCATGTTTATTGCAATACGGTTATTCATTTAAGTAAGAGAATAAATTGTTGTTCTGTTTACATGAATAAAACCTTATATGGTTACACACCCAATGAAAATGGTTCGTTGGATCTCGATCGTAGTGATACACATATTCATAATATTGAAACCAAAAGATGCAAAGTTAATAATGATAGTGCAACTTATTTGTGGCACTGCCGTTTAGGTCATATTGGTGTAAAACGCATGAAGAAAATCCATGCTGATGGGCTTTTGGAATCACTTGATTATGAATCAATTGATGCTTGCGAACCATGCCTCATGGGCAAGATGACTAAGACTCCGTTCTCCGGAACAATGGAGCAAGCAACAGATTTGTTGGAAATCATACATACTGATGTATGTGGTCCGATGAATATTGAGGCTCGCGGCAGGTATCATTATTTTCTGATCTTCACAGATGATTTGAGCAGATATGAGTATATCTACTTGATGAAACACAAATCTGAAACATTTGAAAAGTTCGAAGAATTTCAGAGTGAAGTGGAGAATCATCGTAACAAAAATAAAAGTTTCTACGATATGATCGCAGAAGGAAAATATTTGAGTTACGAGTTTGGCCTTCAGTTAAAACATTGTGAAATAGTTTCACTACTCACGCCACCTGGAACACCACAGTGTAATGGTGTGTCTGAACGTCGTAACCGTACTTTATTAGATATGGTGCGATCTATGACGTCTCTTACTGATTTACCGCTATCGTTTTGGGGTTATGCATTAGAGACAGCTACATTCACGTTAAATAGGGCACCATCTAAATCCGTTGAGACGACACCGTATGAACTATGGTTTGGCAAGAAACCTAAGCTGTCGTTTCTTAAAGTTTGAGGTTGCATTGCTTATGTGAAAAAGTTTCAACCTGATAAGCTCAAACCCAAATCGGAGAAGTGCGTCTTCATAGGATACCCAAAAGAAAATGTTGGGTACACCTTCTATCACAGATCCGAAGGCAAGATATTCATTGCTGAGAATGGATCCTTTCTAGAGAAGGAGTTTCTCTCGAAAGAAGTGAGTGGGAGGAAAGTAGAACTTGATGAGGTAACTGTACCTGCTCCCTTATTGGAAAGTAGTTCATCATAGAAATCTGTTCCTGTGACTACTACACCAATTAGTGAGGAAGCTAATGATGATGATCATGTAACTTCAGATCAAGTTACTACCGAAACCTCGTAGGTAAACCAGAGTGAGATTCGCACCAGAGTGGTACGGTAATCCTGTTCTAGAGGTCATGTTACTTGACCATGACGAGCCTACGAACTATGAGGAAGCGATGATGAGCCCAGATTCCGCGAAATGGCTTGAGGCCATGAAATCTGAGATGAGATCCATGTATGAGAACAAAGTATGGACTTTGATTGACTTGCCCAATGATCGGCGAGCCATTGAGATTAAATGGATCTTCAAGAGGAAGACGGACGCTGATATTAGTGTTACTATCTACAAAGCTAGAATTGTCGCAAAAAGGTTTTCGACAAGTTCAAGGTGTTGACTACGATGAGAGTTTCTCACTCGTATCTATGCTTAAGTCTGTCCGAATCATGTTAGCAATTGCCGCATTTTATGAAATCTGGCAAATGGATAAACAAAACTGCATTCCTTAATGGATTTATTAAAGAAGAGTTGTATATGATGCAACCAGAAGGTTTTGTCAATCCTAAAGGTACTAACAAAATATGCAAGCTCCAGCGATCCATCTATGGACTGGTGCAAGCATCTCGGAGTTGGAATATACGCTTTGATAAGTTGATCAAAGCATATAGTTTTATACAGACTTGCGGTGAAGCCTGTATTTACAAGAAAGTGAGTGGGAGCACTACAACATTTCTGATAAGTATATGTGAATGACATATTGTTGATCGGAGATAATGTAGAATTATTCTGCAAAGCATAAAGGAATGTTTGAAAGGAGTTTTTCAAAGAAAGACCTCGGTGAAGCTGCTTACATATTGAGCATCAAGATCTATAGAGATAGATCAAGACACTTGATAAGTTTTTCAATGAGTACATACCTTGACAAGATTTTGAAGTAGTTCAAAATGGAACAGTCAAAGAAGGAGTTCTTGCCTGTGTTACAAGGTGTGAAGTTGAGTAAGACTCAAAACCCGACCACGGCAGAAGATAGAGAGAAAATGAAAGTCATTCCCTATGCCTCAGCCATAGGTTCTATAAAGTATGCCATGCTGTGTACCAGACCTATTGTATACCCTGCCCTGAGTTTGGCAAGGGAGTACAATAGTGATCTAGGAGTAGATCACTAGACAGCGGTCAAAATTATCCTTAGTGGAATAAGGATATGTTTCTCGATTATGGAGGTGACAAAAAGGTTCGTCGTAAAGGGTTACGTCGATGCAAATTTTGACACTGATCCAGATGACTCTAAATCTCAATCTGGATACATATTGAAAGTGGGAGCAATTAGCTAGAGTAGCTCCGTGCAGAGCATTGTTGACATAGAAATTTGCAAAATACTTACGGATCTGAATGTGGCAGACCCGTTGACTAAACTTCTCTCACAAGCAAAACATGATCACACCTTAGTACTCTTTGGGTGTTAATCACATAGCGATGTGAACTAGATTATTGACTCTAGTAAACCCTTTGGGTGTTGGTCACATGTCGATGTGAACTATGGGTGTTAATCACATGGTGATGTGAACTATTGGTATTAAATCACATGGCGATGTGAACTAGATTATTGACTCTAGTGCAAGTGGGAGACTGAAGGAAATATGCCCTAGAGGCAATAATAAAGTTATTATTTATTTCCTTATATCATGATAAATGTTTATTATTCATGCTAGAATTGTATTAACCGGAAACATAATACATGTGTGAATACATAGACAAACAGAGTGTCACTAGTATGCCTCTACTTGACTAGCTCGTTGATCAAAGATGGTTATGTTTCCTAACCATAGACATGAGTTGTCATTTGATTAACGGGATCACATCATTAGGAGAATGATGTGATTGACTTGACCCATTCCGTTAGCATAGCACTTGATCGTTTAGTTTGTTGCTATTGCTTTCTTCATGACTTATACATGTTCCTATGACTATGAGATTATGCAACTCCCGTTTACCGGAGGAACACTTTGTGTGCTACCAAACGTCACAACGTAACTGGGTGATTATAAAGGTGCTCTACAGGTGTCTCCGAAGGTACTTGTTGGGTTGGCGTATTTCGAGATTAGGATTTGTCACTCCGATTGTCGGAGAGGTATCTCTGGGCCCTCTCGGTAATGCACATCACTTAAGCCTTGCAAGCATTGCAACTAATGAGTTAGTTGCAGGATGATGTATTACGGAACGAGTAAAGAGACTTGCCGGTAACGAGATTGAACTAGGTATTGAGATACCGACGATCGAATCTCGGGCAAGTAACATACCGATGACAAAGGGAACAACGTATGTTGTTATGCGGTCTGACCGATAAAGATCTTCGTAGAATATGTGGGAGCCAATATGAGCATCCAGGTTCCGCTATTGGTTATTGACAGGAGACGTGTCTCGGTCATGTCTACATTGTTCTCGAACCCGTAGGGTCCGCACGCTTAAGGTTTCGATGACAGTTATATTATGAGTTTATGAGTTTTGATGTACCGAAGGAGTTCGGAGTCCCGGATGAGATCGGGGACATGACGAGGAGTCTCGAAATGGTCGAGACGTAAAGATCGATATATTGGACGACTATATTCGGACATCAGAAAGGTTCCGAGTGATTCGGGTATTTTTCAGAGTACTGGAGAGTTACGGGAATTCGCTGGGGAGTATATGGGCCTTATTGGGCCATACGGGAATAGAGGAGAGAGGCCAAAAGGAAGGAGGCGCGCGCCCCCCCTCTGGTCCAAATTGGACAAGGGGTGCAGCCCACTTTTCCTTGTTCCTCTCCCCCTCTTTCCTTCTCTCCTACTCCAACAAGGAAAGGAGGAGTCCTACTCACGGTGGGAGTAGGACTCCCCCCTTGGCGCGCCCTCCTCCTAGGCCGGCCGCCTCCCTCCCTTGCTCCTTTATATACGGGGGCAGGGGGCACCCCATAGACACAACAGTTGATCATTGATCTCTTGGCCGTGTGCGGTGCCCCCCTCCACCATAGTCCTCGATAATATTGTAGTGGTGCTTAGGCGAAGCCCTGCGATAGTAGAACATCAAGATCGTCACCACGCCGTCGTGCTGACGGAACTCTTCCCCGACATTCTGCTGGATCGGAGTCCGGGGATCGTCATCGAGCTGAATGTGTGCTAGAACTCGGAGGTGCCGTAGTTTCGGTGCTTGATCGGTCGGGCCGTGAAGACGTACGACTACATCAACTGCGTTGTGCTAATGCTTCCGCTTTCGTTCTACGAGGGTACGTGGACAACGCTCTCCCCTCTCATTGCTATGCATCACCATGATCTTGCGTGTGCGTAGGAATTTTTTTGAAATTACTACGTTCCCCCAACAAGATGTTCCGTGAAGTTTCATGTCATTCTGAGAACTTTTGTTTCTGCACATAAATAACACTGTCGGTGTCAAAACCGGCAGATCTCGGGTAGGGGGTCCCGAACTGTGTGTCTAAGGCGGATGGTAACAGGAGGCAGGGGACACAATGTTTTACCCAGGTTCGGGCCCTCTTGATGGAAGTAAAACCCTATGTCCTGCTTGATTAATATTGATGATATGGGTAGTACAAGAGTAGATCTACCACGAGATCAGAGAGGCTAAACCCTAGAAGCTAGCCTATGGTATGATTGTATGTTGTCCTACGGACTAAAACCCTCCGGTTTATATAGACACTAGAGGGGCTAGGGTTACACAAGGCCAGTTACAAAGGAGGAGATATACATATCCGTATTGCCTAGCTTGCCTTCCACGCCAAGTAGAGTCCCACCCGGACACGAGACGAAGTCTTGAATCTTGTATCTTCATAGTCTAACAGTCCGGCTGTCCGGAGACCCCCTAATCCAGGACTCCCACAGTAGCCCCTGAACCAGGCTTTCAATGATGATGAGTCTGGTGCGCAGTATTGTCTTCGGCATTGCAAGGCGGGTTCCTCCTCCGAATACACCACGGAAGAATACACCTCGACCTCCTCCAACCATGTCCGGAGCAGGAGGCAGGTGGATGGCCTCCTCCGTCACGAAGAGACACATCAAGAAGCTGAGGAGAGCCGGATACCTGCCCGACGACATTGCGCACCGGCTCCCAGAAGAGGGGCAGCTCATCCCCACCCCTAGGCCCCATGAGAGGGTAGTGTTCCTTACCCATTTCCTCCACGGAATGGGATTCCCTCTCCACCCATTCGTCCGGGGGCTCATGTTCTACTACGTCCTGTATTTCCACGATTAGGCCCAGAACTTCATCCTCAACATCTCAGCGTTTATCTCGTGTGTGAGGCCTTCCTCCGCATCAAGCCCCACTTCGGCCTGTGGCTGAAGACTTTCAATGTCAAGACGAAGGTAGTGAGTGACCGCCAGGCGGAGTGCGGAGGCACCATGGTGGGCAAGATGCCCAACGTCACATGGCTCGAGGGCTCCTTTGTGGAGACCATAAAGGGGTGGCAATCGGGGTGGTTCTACATCAGCAAGCCTTGTGACCCTAAATGGGCAGCGGCCCCCGAGTTCCGATCTGGCTTCCCCACGCGGCTCACCTCCTGGCAAGAGAAGGGCCTGTCCTGGGGTAGTTCGGGAGAGCTGACCGGACTCCAAACATATATTCAAAACATGGTGAACAAGAAGCTCAAACTTGTCAATGTAGTCCAGGTCATGCTCAACCGCCGGATCCTCCCGTGCCAACAACGGGCCTTCAACTTGTGGGAGTTTGACCCGGCGCAGCACCAAACTCTGAACAGGCTCTTCGACACAACTCACGAAGATGCCTGGAGGGTGCTATTCAAGAGCGCCGAGGTTCCCCCTCCCACTACTGAGGATCGCGGATTCAGCGCGAAGCGCCAAGCCAGCGCGGTAAGCTGCTTTACCTCTTACAGGATACTTGCTTTTCATAGTTTGACTCTATGCGGGATCTAAACTCCCGTACCTTTGACAGGACTGGCAGGAGACGGCCTGACAGATCGACTGTCCGGCTCCTTTGCCCGAAGGCCCAGCAGATGCTCTTTTGGCGAAGATGCTGACTCCGGCTCCTTATACGGTGCCGGAGAAGACCAAGAAGGCAAAGGGAACCCGAAAGAGTTCCCGACGCCAGGCGTCATCGGACTCACCATCCGAGGACTCTACGGCGCAATCCTCCCCTGAAGACGATGAGGCAGAAGAAGATGCTCCCCCTCTAGACGGGGGAGACAAGAAAAGGAAGGCCGCCCCAACTGGCGAGGCCGAAGGGTCCAAGAAGGGAAGGACTCTCCTTCCGGACAGCTCTACCACCGCTGCCGACGGCGAAGACGAGTGGCTGCCCAGGGCCAAGCCCCTGGGGAAGTCGTAAGTATTCGGATACCAGATTAAGTCATAGCATTCCTTTGTCGCACTGCTTCACCTGACGCCGAATATGATTATGTAGGCCGCCACAAGCCCGTATCGATGTATCGTCGGACGGCTCCCTGGCCTCGTCGGATATGGATAGCGATCCAGTTCAGACCGCCACCTCCCCTCACCCAGCGGACAACGTCGAGGTATTGTCTCAAGAGGCACCGGGTCGAGGGGAGACAGTCCCGGAGGCGCCTCAAGGCGGCCTTCCGGACTCCGGGAGCAGAGGGGACAAGGCCCCTGAGGGCTCCGAGTTCGGTCCTCAGCCGAACACTGCACCGGAACCTCCAGTGATTCCGGACTCGGGCAGGCGGCCTCCTTCTAAGAGGGGCAAGACACCTATACCGGTGACCTCTGTCCATCCAGAGGCGCTGGACAATCTGCTGGAAGTGCTTCGCAGCGCTTCCATCGACGAGGAGCACCGCACTATTATGAGTGCGGTGATCCAGAAGGTTCAGTCCGCCAAGAGCGGATTGACTGAAGCCTGTGCCAGCCTTCTAACAGGCTTTGAGGTAAGTGTTTAAAATATAGGAAAAATATTACCGCATAGACAGTAGCCCCTGATGCTCTGTTCGGTGTTCACAAAGAAAAGCTGAACAGAGGATCAAACAATATCGCAGGAGTCTAATATAAGTATGTCAATATGCATATGTAGGCTTCACTGCTGGCGTCAGCCGCACTGACTGTGGAGGTCGCCGTACTGAAGCAGGACCTTAAAGGGTCCAAGGACGAGCTCGGCCTTGCCAAGAGGCAGCTCGAGGAGAACAAAGGTAAGTAGTACCTAGTCTATGGATATGTATAAAAAGAATGCGATTGCAAAATGACAGGATCATCATTAATTTGCCAGGGGCCACGGCCGAAGTGGCGACCCTAAAGCAAGCGATGTTCGAGGCCGAAGATAAAGCAGCCAAGGAGCGAACCGAGCGAGAAAGGCAAGAGGCTCGGGTGGGCGAGGTGCAGCAAGAGCTCCAGGGTCTCGTGATGAAGCACGAGGCGTTGGAGCTTGACTCGAAGACGCGAGAGTCTGAGCTTGCCGCGGCCCTCGAGAGCGCAAAAAGTGCCAAGGCCGAAGCCCAAAAGGCCCTCTAGGAGATTGATGCAATGAAGAAGATAGCGGCGGGTAAGGCATTTTATATGCAAAGCAAGCATGTAAAAGTAAATTACCAATTACTTACCCGAATTCAGAGCTCTCCAGGAGAATTCGTAGATTTGCCCCGCAGCGTGTCGGATGCCGCGAAGTTTTACTAGGCCGAGGATGGAAACTCAACGGAGAAGTTGTTCTGGGCCTAGTATACTGGGACCGAACACCCAGTGTCTGTGAGCGACCAGCTAAAGCAGCTGGTCGAACTGCACAAGGCGGCCGAACAGGCCATGAAGGGCTTTATAGTCCGGTTGTGGCTGGCAACGCCCTTCCGAACAGCTACTTCGGCCTTGTGAGGTGGCTTGTGGATGCCTGCCCGCGGCTGGATGTCGTCAAGCGATCCGTCTGCATTGAAGGTGCACGCCGGGCTTTCGCCCGTGTGAAGTTGCAATGGGTCAAGCTAGACGCCATGAAGCTGATCAAGGAAGGGCCACCGGAGGGCAAGGAGCATCGCCACCCCGAGATGTACTATGAGGGTGTTCTGCAGGGTGCCCGTCTCATAGCGGACGAGTGCATGAAAGATGTAATATTTGAGTGAAACTTGCTCGTGTGATCCTGTATTTATTAAAACTTGTTCATATGTGCTATGCAACGCTTATTTGAATTTAAAATATTACCTTCTGTTTGGCTGTTTATCCAATCTGAGAGATGGCTAGCCCTCGGCTTCTGCCCCCATGCCGCGAGTGTTGGGATGTTCGGGATAAACCCGAGCACTCTTGTTCCCATTTTTGGGTCCTTCGAGGGAGGTGCTCAGCACAACGAACAAGGCAACCGGACTAATAATGCTTTATCACTCTCACTTAGCCATAGAATTCTATAATTTTAAATTTCGGCGAAGCCCCTGGTATTCGGAAGGCCGAATTCGGGGCGCGATACACGCCTTTAAGCCGGACAGGGCCGGCCCCTCGCTCTAAGCGGCATAAGTCTTTAGGGACTCGAAACCTCGCCGAACAGTGACCAGTCTCTCGCCTTATCATGACAGTCAGTTTTAGCTTTCTCTACTGAGGTGCTTAGCCCAGCAGAACCGGGGCACAATCGCAGTAGTTCTCCTAGCGCTACCTTAGCCGATAGAGCGGAACGTAAGGTACCAAAACATAGGAGCCGGGCAAACCCAACATTTGACCAAAGACATGATTCGGAGCTGATGCATATAATGCTATAAGTTCGTGAAAGTGCGTTATATCGACTAGAGGGGGGGTGAATAGGCGATTTTTATGAAAGTCTTCAAAACATGGAAGTTATGAAGACAAACAATAGAAATAAACCTATTACCCTGCAGCGGAAGGTAGGCTACACTAGGCAAGCCATAGTCAAATATTCAACAGAGTGAAAGCACAATGACTAATAGCAGCAATGTAGTAAGGATCAGGTAGGAAGATATTATGAAGCCAAACAGAACACGCAGTCACTCAGTGAAGATAAAAGATAGTGCAATCATACAATGACTTCACAAGGAGTAACAATAAGTAAAGAGAAGGGACGGATGAAACCAGTGACTCGTTGAAGACAATGATTTGTTGGACCAGTTCCAGTTGCTGTGACAAATGTACGTCTGGTTAGGGCAGCTAGGTATTTAAACCTGAGGACACACAGTCCCAGACACCCAGTCCTGAACACACAGCTCAGGACACCCAGTCCTCACCGTATTCCCCTTGAGCTAAGGTCACACAGACCTTGCCCAATCACTCTGGTAAGTCTTCAAGGTAGACTCCCAAACCTTCACAGACTTTGTTCACCGGCGATCCACAATGTCTCTTGGATGCTCAGAACGCGACGCCTAACCGGCTGGAGGATTCACAGTCCTCAAGTGTAATAAGTCTTCAGATCACACAGACAAGAAGACTTAAGTGATGCCTAATTCTCTTTGGCTCTGGGTGGTTAGGGCTTTATCCTCGCAAGGAATTCTCTCTCAAAGGCTTTGAGGTGGGTTGCTCTCAAACGACAAAAGCCGTACACTAACTCTGAGCAGCCAACCATTTATGGTTGTAGGGGGTGGGCTATTTATAACCACTAGGCAACCCGACCTGATTTGCGAAATGACCCTGGGTCACTAAGGAACTGACACGTGTTCCAACGGTCAGATTTCAAACTCACACGGCAACTTTACTTGGGCTACAAGCAAAGCTGACTTGTCCGACTCTGGACAAGATTCGCTCTCATAGTCTTCACTCGAAGACATAGGTTTTGGTTAAGCATCACTTCAGTCATTCTGACTGGTTCTCTTGGACCCCACTTAACAGTACGGTGGTTCCTATGACTCAACAAAGAAGAAAAAGAACTACGAAAGATCTAAGTCTTTGAGCTCCATAGGCTTCATGCGATGTCTTCTCTTGTCATAGTCTTCAATGTGAATATCTTCATATACCACCTTTGACATCAATGTCTTCATACATTTTTAGGGGTCATCTCTGGTAGGAAAACCGAATCAATGAGGGACTTCTACCTGTGTTATCCTGCAATTCTCACAAACACATTAGTCCCTCAACTAGGTTTGTCGTCAATACTCCAAAACCAACTAGGGGTGGCACTAGATGCACTTACAATCTCCCCCTTTTTGGTGATTGATGACAAACTAGTTGAAGTTTTCAACGGGGAATATAATATGTGAAATTGTAAAGGATAAGGAATTGTCTTCATAAGTTGCAAGGGCTCCCCCTGAAGATGTGTATATAAGTAATTTGCTTTTGAAATGCAAATGCACATGGCAGGTTGTGCTTGTGGAGATCCTCTTCAACTTATGATGACAATCCACTATGCATGTGAAGGTATGTGAAGATAATGACATGCATAATGGAAAATGGACGTTTGCAAAATGATCTAAGTGCGGAATTTATTGTCGCACATGCGGAATTTATCATCGCATCACAAAATGGCAAATAAGTAGCAGACGGCCATCGAGTTTAAGTGTTACAACTCAAAGAACCAAATGTATCAAAACGAGATTTGTAAACACGAAGAAAAATATGAAGCACCCGCCCACATGGACCCGCTTGAAGACTATCAAACTCATATGCTTCTCCCCCTTTGTCAGTAAGGACCAAAAAGGTTTGAAGACATAGAGCATCTACTTGTTCCCATGAAGAGTAGGTGAAGCAGCAGGGTCGTCGGTGGTGTTCGGCGGTGCAGAAGAGCTTGGAGCAGTGTCGAAGCGTGCTGAAGGAGGTGGCGGTGAAGTAGCATCGTCTTCATCCTCGATCACTCTGGCATTCACAGTTGCAGCAGAGGAAGAGAACTCAGAGTCTTCAAGAGATGGAGTTCGTCGTAGCACTGCCCTTCGAGGAGGTGTGAAGTCAAACTTGAAGCGCTCAGAGAAGCCATCCTCTTGAAGATCATCTTGAGAACACATCAGCGTCAGCCCTTTCCATGTGCGTCGAGAGATTTCATGGGCAACAAAGGCATTCTTGGTGGCAAGATTGCGAATGCGATTAACATCCACCAAGAGGCTTTGCATTTGACGCTTCAGCCAGTCATGATGCCTATCCTGTTTCTGATGAAGAGCCACAAGAAGCTCTCGGTCATTGAGAACACGAGTGCGCTTCTTGGGTCGTGGGGCAGTTGTATTATCAGTGGCTTCAGTGAGAGCAGGATGCGGTGCACGTGTAGTGCCAGCCAAAGGATACACACGAGTGACTGCTTCAACTCCTTCAATGTTCTGAGAAAAACTTTGATGCTCTACATTCTGAAGACTTAGAGATTCCTTGGCAGGCTCAGGATAGATGGCTTCAATAGACATATCCACATCAGGCAGAAAGATCCGATGATTGTGAGCAGATGGCTGATATGAGATAGCGGAGTGAAGTTTGATCAGCCGCATTACCCATGGGGTGTAGAACTTCAAGCCAAACAGATCAGAGCCTGATGCAGCAAGTTGGCGAATGAAGAAGTCCTATGCATTGAAGCATTTGCCATGAAGAATATAGAAGACCAAAGTCTTCATTGCACCTTCCAGCTTGGCATGTGGAGAGTGTCCTTTGATGGGCCAGAGAGTTCGCCTTATGATGTGATAAATAGTTCTTAGTAGATACTCAAGGTCTTCAACAAAGAACTCTTTGGGATATTCAGCATCTTGGGGCAATGGCTTCATCATACTGAGCATCTGACTCATGTTAGGTTCAGGCTTCTGAAAGATGCTCTCCACAACTTCACTGTGAAGTTGACAGCCAGATTCGTAGAGATCGCCAGGAGTGGGTAGACCAGTGAGCTCAATGATGTCAAAGGCTTTGGCTTCGTGATGAACATTTCCTGTCATCCACTCTAGGACCCAAGTCTTCGGATCTCTGTTATACCCACGGATGTGAAGTGTGGCATAGAATTGGAGCAGCAACTCTTCATTCCAATGCTCTTGGCCAGTGACGAACGACAACAATCCAACCTCTTTGAAGCAATCCAGAGCTTCTTCCAGACAGGGCAGACCAGCTATTGCTTCAATGTCAAGACGCTTGTGTGGGAAGATGCGACCTTGATTGTATAGAATGCAGGAGTAATAGCTTCGCTGCGGATAGCTCTAGAACTGATCAGATGATATTATTTCCCTTGAGTAGGGGTTCCTAGAGCTATTGAAGAATGTGTTGTCTGCTCTGAAGCCATTGATATTGAAGGATCCAGGTGCTGATGCAGGACCTGGGAACCTGGGCAATCTTGGGATTGGCTTCTGTACCTGAGGCCTGTGCTCAACATGATAGTCGAACTGAGGACTGGCAGCAGGCGCAGGAACAGAAACAGTGGGATCGTGGCTTCGCTGACTTCTGGTGCTTTTGTTGGTGAGGGCTCCACATTAGCTTTAGCCATGACAACGTCAGTGGCTTCATTGGTGTTGGTGGTGGCAGCCTCAAGATTTTCAACCTCCACTTGAGGAGCTGGAGGGTCGGTCACAGTCACGTTCTCCTCGAGAACCGCTTCTTGGTGGGACAGGGGAGTAACAGCTTGTGGGACTTCTTCTTCATTGGCTGATGCAACCGGAATGTCTTCAGCAGCTTCAGCTTTAGACGCAGAGACTGGAGGCCTTGGTCCTTTGCGAAGCCTGCGCAACGCAGGCGACGCCTGTGTAGTTGGAGTTGGCTGGGCCTCAAAGTTTTCTTCCTCTTGTGGGCGATCAGCCCATGAAGCATCCCGAGCAATTGGCGTCAGAGGACGACCAATGCTGATGAGTTCGCTGTGCTCGAGCTGAGGAAGGACTGCACCATCTTCTACATGGTCATGGTGACTAATGTCTTCAGCAGCAATGGGATCAGCTGCTGGAAAGTCTTCAGCTTCATGAGCCTCTGTGAAAGCAGGCTCATGGATTGTCAGTTGGCGTTCAGCGTCAGGACGAACCATGGAAATGGGTTCAACAATCAAAGGCTCTGTGGGAGCAGCCCATTCTTTCTTGGTCTTCCTCTTCTTCTTGGAGGGGGCAGTAGGAGAGGCTTCAGGATGTTTCCTCTTCCTGGCTTCAGCCTCAGCAGTCCTCGCCTTCTTCAGCTCTGAAGCGGTTGACCGGGCCTTTGGCTTCGAGCCAGTCATGCGAGTTGGGAAGACAATGGGATCTGCTTCCTGCCTTGGTGCGAGAGGTTCGGTCACAATGGGCTTCTTCTTCTGCTTAGCAGCCATCCTAGGATCAATGCCCGGACGCCCAAGGGCCTTGCGCTTCTCAGCTTCGTTGTAGCCTTGCACACACTTGTCAGCCAGGCTCTTCATGCGCTCCCGAGAACCCTGAGCTTCTACGCGTTTCTTGAGAAAGGCTTCTTTGAGCTCGTGCAGCATAATCTTGACGTTTTTCACCTCTTGCACGCTGAGATTGGCCATATGCTTCTTGAACTGAGCCTTTTCATAGTCAATCTTTTGCTTCAGTTCGACGATGCGCTGAGCGAGAGCTAGCTCTGAAGCAATGGCACCATGGAAGGCGACACTGAGGCCAATGGGTAGTTGCACATCTTCGAAGCTGATGTTTGGCATGTCAAACCACTCATCAATGAAGTTGTGGATGATTGTCACATCAAAGAGAGGCAGATCATTGAAGATTTCTGCTTCTTCTTTGCTCTTGATGAGTTGCTCAAGAGCGTCATCTGCAAGATCTTCATCACTTGACAGATCAATGGCATCATTGCGCAGAATGGCAGCAGCTGTTAGCTCTTGGCCGGTGTGTGGCAGAGGCATCTTGACCTTCTGGGGCTTGGAGATGCGTGACAGATCTTTAGACTGCACACTGTCTTCAGGAGGTGCAGTTTCCAATGGCTTCACCCGTGAGATTTTTAGTGCAGAGGCCGGCTTTGAAGCTTTTGGCTGCTTCAGCTTCTTTGGCTTCGGCGCTGCAGGCGCTTCATCTGATTCAGCGTCATCTGCAGGCTCATTCACGGCTGTCCCTTGAACCACGATGTGAGTGATGAGACCTTCAAGATTGTAGAAGGGCCCAAGAAGATTGGGTTCAGCTTCGCGAGTTCCATCGGCACGGGGAGCAGAGGGACCAGGATTGAAATCTAAACCCAAGGTCTTCTTGTTCTGCTTCGATGAGTTCTAGGCAAACTAGAAGTTGCGCTTAAACAGATTGTCGTCACGACACCATAGCAGGGACGATGGGTCAGCATCCGCAGGCTGTGGTCCACGGACCATGCAGGGATAGAAGCCTTGTTCAATGGCTTCATCTCTGGTCCTGGGTTGAAGATTTTTGTAGAGGATGTCTCCCCATGGTCGCTTGATGGCATTCTTTTTAGCATATTCCTTGGTCACAAATCTGTACTTGAACCACTGTTCTGCCCAATAGCATCGAATCCATTGGATTCGTGTCTTGCGCTGATTGTAATCCTCTTCAGGATCTGTCTTGTACAGCTTTGAGAGGTCATCGGGCAGATCTCTTGATGTTTCTCCTCGACGCTTTTTGCCACCCTTCCTTGCTGATTTTTCTGAAGCCATGAACTTTAAACTGAAAGGCTTCAATACATTCAAAGGCTTCAAAGGTTTTCGCTTGCTGGACAAACAGGAACTGGCTTCTGGAGAATTTATGTGATACTGTAAGAATTCTACAAATGAATGCAGACTATGAGAACCAAGGGATTCTCCCATGGACATGTACCTGTGACAGCATTAAGGTGCAAGGGAAGGGGAAGAGGTCATATGCATTCTCAGAAGATTTTGAAGATAAATCAGTTTAGAAGACATTGACCTCATCGTGTGAAGACATTCACTCATAGATAAGGAGTTGGTTCCAGATTTGTACGAATCCACGGATCAATAACTACTTTGTGAAGCATAAGTGAATATACTAGGCATGTTATGAGATGCAGTATGAAAGAGATCCAACTTGTGTGAATAGAAACTGCTTGTGGTAGAAAGTGATAAAGCTATAGGATCAAAGGGGCCGTAAAAAGGAAGTTTTATTTACCACACGAAGAACTGCTAGACGAAGTGGAAGAGGAGGCCGAGCAGTTCGATCGTCCGTGCCCTAACTTGGTGACGGAGGACACCTACGGCGATGGCGGAGAAGACGATGTCCGCGGTCGGCGTGAAGACGGCATCGAAGAGGTTGCGGCAGCGAAGCGCTTCGTCGCCGACGTCGTCGAGGGCTAGCGGTGGCACTAGGGTTCATGCGAGAGTGGAAGAAGAGATAATGACTGCTGTGAGGTGTGTATTTATAGGTACAGGGGCGGCACTACGTTATTACACAGGTGCCCCTGGCGATTCACATCTGAGGAACACGTGGCCATAATGCAGCATATTGGGGGTTGTTCCACGTCCCACGCACACCTGGATTGTCGGGTGGTCATTCCCACTTCTCCGGGTTTCAGGTGAAGGAATGAGCATTGAAAACGGACTTAATGGTTGTCTCTGTATCTTCTGCTGACAAGGACGCAGAGAAGACATTCGACAGTTTCAATAGAATGCATATGATTTGGAGAGATAGAGTTTGAGATAGAAAGCATAGAGAGGTTAGGGTCCAATCACATTCACTTAGTTCAAAAGATTCAACAAGAAGACACAGCTATAAGTGAATGTTGTAGAGGGCAGAACACTAGTATATATATATAATCAACATAGTGAAGATAATCATGAAGACATGTTGAAATTGAAGCCAAACCAAATGTGAAGACATAGCAAATGTAACGCCGTGAGTGAAACACTTCGAACAGAATATTTTGGTGGTGGCGTTACTCACCGTATAGGAAGTATTAGACCCAGACACGACGCACAATTATCGTGGCGCTCCGAAGTCAAATTCCATATTAATGTATTCACACTTAGAATGTATGTCTTCATTGATTGAAGATATACTTTACTTCGTGTGTTGCACATCTAAGTCATCAAGATGCATAAGTGTTAGGATGTGTGCCTGATCACATGACATTCGAGGATTCCAGGATATTTAGCTCACACCGTAACTTGCAAAATCTCTTCTCATCCAAGGGCTTGGTGAAGATATCTGCCAATTGCTCTTCAGTGTTGACGTGTATGATATCAATATCTTCCTTCACAACATGATCTCTGAGAAAGTGATGATGAATTTCAATGTGCTTTGTCTTCGAGTGCTGAACGGGGTTGTTAGCAATCTTGATGGCGCTTTCATTGTCACAGTAGAGTGGCACTTGCTTCAGATGAATGCCATAGTCCTTGAGTGTTTGCTTCATCCACAGAAGCCGAGCGCAGCAAGATCCAGCAGCAATGTATTCAGATTCAGCAATGGAGAGAGATACACAGTTCTGCTTCTTTGATGACCAACATACAAGTGATCGCCCCAGAAAGTGACATGTGCCTGATGTAGATTTGCGATCCACTTTGTCACCAGCATAATCAGCATCCGAGAATCCAACCAGATCAAACTCTGAGCCCTTTGGATACCATAATCCTAGAGTTGGGGTGTGAGCCAAATATCGAAGAATTCGCTTCACAGCTAAGTGATGCGACTCCTTTGGTGTCGCTTGAAATCGAGCACACATGCAAACACTAAGCATAATATTTGGCCTAGATGCACATAGATAAAGCAAAGAACCAATCATGGAGCGGTATACCTTTTGGTCGAACTCTTTACCATTGTCGTCAAGACCCAGATGATGCTTGGCTGGCATTAGCGTCGTGAAGCCTTTGCAGTCTTGCATACCGAACTTCTTCAGGCAATCTTTGAGATACTTCTCTTGAGATATGAAGATGCCGTTGCGTTGCTGTCGTATTTGAAGACCGAGGAAGAACTTCAGCTCTCCCATCATGGACATCTGATATTGCTCTTGCATCATATATCCAAACTCTTCACTGTACTTCTGATTGGTGCAGCCGAAGATAATGTCATCCACATATATTTGGCACACAAACAGTTCACCATCATATGTCTTCGTGAAGAGAGTGGGGTCTAGGGAACCAGGTATGAAGCCTTTGCTCTTCAGGAATTATTTGAGTGTGTCATACCAGGCCCGAGGGGCTTGTTTGAGGCCATACAGTGCCTTGTTGAGCTTGTATACCATGTCAGGATGTTTCGGATCTTCAAAGCCAGGCGGTTGTGCAACATACACTTCTTCTTCAATCTTGCCATTGAGAAAGGCGCTCTTCACATCCATTTGATATAGAAGTATGTTATGATGATTTGCATAGGCCAGCAGTATGCGTATGGCTTCAAGTCGAGCCACAAGAGCAAATGTTTCATCGAAGTTAATGCCTTCCACTTGAGTATATCCTTGAGCAACGAGACGAGCTTTGTTTCTGACAACTTGACCATGCTCTTCTTGCTTGTTGCGGTATATCCATTTGGTGCCTATTATATTGTGCTTCCGAGGATCAGGACGCTTAACCAGTTCCCATACATTATTCAGCTCAAACTGTTGAAGCTCTTCCTGCATAGCTTGAATCCATTCAGGTTCCATGAAGGCTTCTTCAACTTTCTTGGGTTCTGTTATTGAGACGAATGCGAAGTGCCCACAGAAATTTGCCAGCTGAGTTGCCCTTGAACGAGTAAGTGGACCGGGTGCATTGATGCTATCAATTATTCTCTCAATCTGCACTTCATTGGCAACACGAGGATGTACAGGGCGAAGGTTTTGCTTTTGCTGATCATTGTCATTGTTAGTGGGATTGTCTTCAGGCTGAGCATTGTCTTCAGGTTGATCAGGTGCGGAGATGATAAGTTCCTCTTAAGGTTGAGCTTCAGAGGGTATGATTTCTCCGGTTCCCATAAGCTTGATCGATTCGCTGGATGGAACTTCATCTAGCACATTTGGGAGGTGCTCTCTTTGTGAATCGTTAGTCTCATCAAAGTGCACATCCACTGTTTCAACCACTTTATAATGAAAGAGATTGAAGACTCTGTAGGAGTGCGAATCCTTTCCATATCCAAGCATAAAACCCTCATGTGCTTTTGGTGCAAATTTTGAAGTGTGATGTGGATCCTTGATCCAGCACCTGGTGCCAAATACTCTGAAGTAACTGACATTTGGCTTCTTGCCAGTAAGGAGCTCATAAGATGTCTTGTTCAAAAGCTTGTGAAGATAAACACGATTGATTGTATGGCATGCAGTATCAATGGCTTCAGGCCAGAATTTTCTTGGAGTCTTGTATTCATCAAGCATCGTTCGGGCCATCTCAATGAGTGTTCTGTTCTTGCATTCGACGATGCCATTCTGTTGTGGCGTGTACGGGGCTAAGAATTTATGTGTGATGCCCAAGGTATCAAGATATGTATCAAGGCCAGTGTTCTTGAATCCAGTGCCATTGTCACTTCTAATGTGCTTTGTCTTGGCGCCATAGTTGTTCATTGCTCGATTGGCGAAGCGTCTGAAGACATCCCACACTTCAGTCTTGTAGAGGATTATGTGCACCCAAGTATATCTAGAATAATCATCAACAATGACAAAGCCATAGAGACAAGCAGTAGTAGTAAGAGTTGAGTAATGAGTGGGACCGAAAAGATCCATGTGGAGCAGTTCGAAGGGTCGAGTGGTTGTCATGATTGTCTTCGAGGGATGTTTGGCTCTCGTCATGTTTCCTGCTTCACAGGCACCGCATAAGTGATCTTTCTTGAACTTGACGCCCTCGATGCCTATGACATGCTTCTTCTTTGCAAGGGTGTGGAGGTTCCTCATGCCAGCATGCCCTAGCCTCCTATGCCAGAGCCAGCATTCTGAAGCTTTTGCTAGAAGACATACGGTAAGCTATGGTCCTGCCGAGAAATCTACTACGTACAAATCATCTTTCCGATACCCTTCAAACACTAGAGACTTGTCAGATTCCATTAGTACAAGGCAGCGATATTTTCCAAATATTACGATCATGTTCAAATCGCAAAGCATTGAGATAGACATTAAGTTGAAGCCAAGGGATTCAACAAGCATGACTTTATCCATGTGTTGATCCTTTGAGATTGCAACTCTACCTAGACCCAGTACCTTACTTTTACCAGTGTCAGCAAATGTGATGTGACTCTTGTCGGATGGGCGTAAGGTTGAGTCCATAAGAAGGCTTCTTTTGCCAGTCATGTGATTGGTACACCCACTATCAATAATCCATTCTGAAGACACTGGTGTCGTACCCTACAGTGCAGTTAGGGGGATAGGCTTCACGAAGAGAATTGTGAAGAAAAAACATTTGACGAACCAGTGGGTTATGAAAGCTTAGATCCAGATTAGGACTGATAGGGAGAGTAGCAAGCGATTCAGGAATGAAGTACATAATAAGACCATTCGGGCATTTGATCTTGCGCCCTACAAGATGTTTAAGGTCCCCAGCAATAGCATCAGACGATTTTGGTTTTCTGCTGGAGACCTTTCCCTGCAAAAGAGAGTTAAGCTTTCTTAGCCACCCACATCTTCAAGGGTGGCTTAGAATCAATAAGTCTAAGTGCGGCGTCTGAGAACTTTGGCTTTGGAGCCCTAGCAAAAAGTCTTGCAGGCGGACAATAGTACTCATAAGAATAAGCAGAATAGTTCTTGGTCTTATGAACATGGCGGTTTGATGAACCGCACTCATATTCATAGGCCTGAGTATGGTTTCCCTGCAAAACATTTGAGTTAGTGCGACTCAGGTGAGTCCTCTGTCTGTATGAAGCCTTTGGACCGTATGAAGCCTGTGGTTTGAGGTTTGTCTTCTTCACGTGTGGTGTCATGATGACATTCACAGGAAGATTCTCTAGACACTTTTTCGGAACCCAGATCTTCTTCATAGGTGGTTCGTTCCTGCAGTTAGTACCAATGTACCTGGCAAACACTTCACCATTCTGATTCTTAAACAGTTTATAGTTTGCATCAAAGGATTCATCAATGACAATGGGGTTTGCACAAGTGAAGCCAGATAGAGTGGATGGATCTGCTGAAGATTCCTTTGCAGCAACCCATGTGGTTTTGGGGTACTGCTCAGGTTTCCAGTAAGAGCCATCATCATTCATTTTCCTTACGAACCAAACACCCTCTTTCCTCGGGTTTCGGTTCAAGATCTGCTTTTTGAGGACATCACATAGTGTCTGATGCCCTTTAAGACTTTTGTACATCCCTGTTTCAAGCAATGTCTTCAACCTAGCATTCTCATCAGCAATAGCAGTGGAATCCTCAGCAGAGGGGTTAGTTCCCACATCAACAGTTGAAGATATTGCAACAGTAGCAGCAGTAGAACATTCAGCAACAGTGGTAGCATTATCACGCTCAATGCATTTAAGACATGGTGGTTCAAATCCTTCCTGAGTGGAACTGATCTGTTCGGTGCGAAGTGACTCATTTTCCTTTTGAAGATCTTCATGAGCCGCTCTCAATTTCTCAAGATCTTGCTTCCTTTGAAGATAATCATAGGAAAGCTTTTCATGAGTTGTTGAGAGCGTTTCATGACGACTTTCAAGTTCCTCATACTTAACATGAAGATTTTTTATGTCTTCAATTAAGGACTCAGATCAAGTCATTTCAGCGCCTAACATATCATCGCTTTTATCTAACAGTTTTTGAATATGTTCCATAGCTTTCTGTTGTTCAGTTGCAATTTTAGCAAGTGTTTTGTAGCTGGGTTTTGAACCACAATCAGAGTCATCTTGACTAGATGTTTGATAGTGAGTAGTGCCTGTGTTTACCTTGGCACCGCATGCCATGAAGCAGTAGGTAGGAGCGGAGTAGTCCTTGTCATTTGCATCGGTGTCGGTGATGAAGTCATTGTCTTCAGTGTTGAAGATGGACTTGGCAATGTATGCTGTAGCTAGACTTGCAACGCCAGAATCGAACTCTTCCTCAGACTCCACCTCCGCCTCCTCAGAAGCGGACTCCTCCTCCGAATCCATTTCCTTGCCAACAAACGCATGTGCCTTGCCAGATGAGCTCTTCTTGTGTGATGAAGACTTTGAGGAAGACTTGGAAGAAGACTTTGAGTATTTCTTCTTCTTCTTGTCGTCAGAGTCATATTCCTTGCTATTCTTCTTCTTTTTGTTCTCATTGTCCCACTGCGGACACTCAGAGATGAAGTGACCAGGTTTCTTGCACTTGTGACATGTTTTCTTCTTGTAGTCATGAGCAGAAGCTTCATCATTCCTTGAGCTTGATTGTGAAGACTTTCTGAAACCTTTCTTCTTGGTGAATTTTTGGAACTTCTTCACAAGCATAGCAAGTTCCCTTCCAATGTCTTCAGGATCATCAGAACTGCTGTCAGATTCTTCTTCAGATGAGGAGACAACTTTTGCCTTCAAGGCACGAGTTCGCCCATAGTTTGGACCGTAGATATCTCTTTTCTCAGAAAGCTGAAACTCATGTGTGTTGAGCCTCTCAAGTATGTCAGACGGATCGAGTGTCTTGAAATCAGGTCGTTCTTGAATCATCAGGGCTAGGGTGTCAAACGAACTGTCAAGTGATCTCAGTAGTGTCTTGACGACTTCATGCTTGGTGATCTCAGTAGCGCCAAGGGCTTGAAGCTCATTCGTGATGTCAGTGAGTCAATCAAATGTGAGCTGGACATTCTCATTGTCATTTCTCTTGAAGCGGTTGAAGAGGTTGCGAAGGACACTGATTCTTTGATCTCTCTGGGTTGAGACGCCTTCGTTGACTTTGGAGAGCCAGTCCCAGACTAGCTTAGATGTTTCCAAAGCACTCACGCGGCCATATTGTCCTTTGGTCAAATGACCACAGATGATATTCTTGGCAGTAGAATCCAGTTGAACGAACTTCTTGACATCAGCAGCAGTGACACCTTCTCCAGCCTTGGGAACACCGTTCTTGACGACATACCATAGGTCGACGTCAATGGCTTCAAGATGCATGCGCATCTTATGCTTACAGTAGGGATATTCAGTTCCATCAAAGACGGGGCACGCAGCGGAGACTTTAATTATCCCTGCAGTCGACATAGCTAAAACTCCAGGTGGTTAAACCGAATCACACAGAACAAGGGAGTACCTTGCTCTGATACCAATTGAAAGTGCGTTATATTGACTAGAGGGGGGGGGGTGAATAGGCGATTTTTATGAAAGTCTTCAAAACGTGGAAGTTATGAAGACAAACAATAGAAATAAACCTATTACCCTGCAGCGGAAGGTAGACTACACTAGGCAAGCCATAGTCAAATATTCAATGGAGTGAAAGCACAATGACTAATAGCAGCAATGTAGTAAGGATCAGGTGGGAAGATATTATGAAGCCAAACAGAACACGCAGTCACTCAGTGAAGATAAAAGATAGTGCAATCATACAATGACTTCACAAGGAGTAACAGTAAGTAAAGAGAAGGGAAGGATGAAACCAGTGACTCGTTGAAGACAATGATTTGTTGGACCAGTTCCAGTTGCTGTGACAACTGTACATCTGGTTAGGGCGGCTAGGTATTTAAACCTGAGGACACACAGTCCCGGACACCCAGTCCTGAACACGCAGCTCAGGACACCCAGTCCTCACCGTATTCCCCTTGAGCTAAGGTCACACAGACCTCGCCCAATCACTCTGGTAAGTCTTCAAGGTAGACTCCCAAACCTTCACAGACTTCGTTCACCGGCGATCCACAATGTCTCTTGGATGCTCAGAACGCGACGCCTAACCGGCTGGAGGATTCACAGTCCTCAAGTGTAATAAGTCCTTAGATCACACAGACAAGAAGACTTCAGTGATGCCTAATTCTCTTTGGCTCTGGGTGGTTAGGGCTTTATCCTCGCAAGGAATTCTCTCTCAAAGGCTTCGAGGTGGATTGCTCTCAAATGACAAAAGCCGTACACTAACTCTGAGCAGCCAACCATTTATGGTTGTAGGGGGTGGGCTATTTATAGCCACTAGGCAACCCGACCTGATTTGTCCGAAATGACCATGGGTCACTAAGGAACTAACACGTGTTCCAACGGTCAGAATTCAAACTCACACGGCAACTTTACTTGGGCTACAAGCAAAGCTGACTTATCCGACTCTGGACAAGATTCGCTCTCATAGTCTTCACTCGAAGACATAGGTTTTGGTTAAGCATCACTTCAGTCATTCTGACTGGTTCTCTTGGACCCCACTTAACAGTACGGTGGTTCCTATGACTCAACAAAGAAGAAAAAGAACTACGAAAGATCTAAGTCTTCGAGCTCCATAGGCTTCATGCGATGTCTTCTCTTGTCATAGTCTTCAATGTGAATTTCTTCATATACCACCTTTGACATCAATGTCTTCATACATTTTAGGGGTCATCTCTGGTAGGAAAACCGAATCAATGAGGGACTTCTACCTGTGTTATCCTGCAATTCTCACAAACACATTAGTCCCTCAACTAGGTTTGTCATCAATACTCCAAAACCAACTAGGGGTGGCACTAGATGCACTTACAGTTCGGGGTGCCGCACTTGTGGAAGTGTTCGGACTTCTCACACCATATTGTGGGTACTTAAGCCCCTGGTGTATTGGCCGTACCAAAGTGTACGGTTGCAAGGCGTCATTAATAAACACACACACACACACACACACACACACATATATATATATAACAAGGATGCAATAATAGTCATAATGTTATGCATTGTTTATTCAAAAAGGTGCGTTAAAGCAGAATGATACAGATAGTGTGATAAGCAAAAAGTAGGATTATGTCCCTTCCAAGGGCAAGCTAAGGAATAGTATTAAAGCAGATATTTCGCTCATTATTGTAATCCACCTGGGAATTCCATGGTGTGACGTAGCTTTCTGCCTCCTTGGTTGCTGCATCATGTGTTCGGCAATCATGCTGCCGGACAGGGTTTCCAGAGATTAAGGTCCTGAAAAAAGAGAAAAATAACAATGCGGGAAGCCCCTAGTGCAGTTTAAGCCGCATCTTGGGGCGTGCCGCAGTTGTGCCCCCTCCCCACCTGTGCCCATGGTATTTTTAATGCGTAATTATGTACGCGTGGCACGAGTTTCGCCGTTTGGCTGGGACTGGGGTGGGGGACGCATTGCTACGCGAACTCAGATTGTGCCAGGCGGTCTAGCTGCCGATTACTCCGAGCGCGCTTGAAGGTGTCCGGGTCTTGAAACGCCGAACTGGTGGATTGCCTTGAGAGGCTGCTTTGCACTTCTACTGCGAGGGCCGCAGTGTGCTCCTCCGTTCAGAGAGAGCGCTCTGTGTTTCCATTGACTGTCATAACCCCACGAGGCCCTGGCATCTTGAGCTTGAGGTATGCATAATGCGGTACCGCATTGAATCTTGCAAATGTGGTTCGCCCGAGCAGTGCATGATAACCACTGCGGAACAGGACTATATCAAAGATTAACTCTTCGCTTCGGAAGTTATCCGGGGATTCGAAGACCACTTCCAGTGTAATTGAGCCTGTGCAATGGGCCTCTACGCCTGGAATAACGCCTTTAAAGGTCGTTTTTGTGGGTTTGATCCTTGAGGGGTCTATACCCATTTTGCATACTGTGTCCTGATAAAGCAGGTTCAGGCTGCTGCCGCCATCCGTAAGGACTCGAGTGAGGTGAAATCCGTCAATGATTGGGTCTAGAACCAGTGCAGCGAATCCGCCATGATGGGGTGGTCCCTGTGATCGAAAGTGATCAGATAGGAGGACCATGGGTTGAACTTTGGGGCGACTGGTTCCAATGCATATACGTCCCTGAGCGCACGCTTCCGCTCCCTCTTGGGGATGTGGGTTGCGTATATCATGTTCACTGTCCGCACTTGTGGGGGAAACCTCTTCTGTCCTCTGGTGTGTGGCTGCCGGGGCTCCTCCTTGTCATCGCTATGTGGCCCCTTATCCTTGTTTTCGGCAATTAACTTGTCGGCCTGCTTGAACACCCAACAATCCCTGTTGGTGTGATTGGCTGGCTTGTCTAGGGTGCCGTGTATTTGACATGAGCGATCGAGTATGCGGTCCAAATTGGACGGGCCCGGCATACTTTGTTTGAATGGCTTTTTCCGCTGACCGGGTTTAGAGCCTTTGAATCCGGCATTGACTGACGTATCCTCAGTATTATTGCTGTTAATGGGGCGCTTATGTTTGTTGTGACGTGACCTGCTATTGCCGTCCTTGGTATCCGAAGCACCATGGTTCTTTGACATATTGTTACTGTGAGCCAGCCAGATATCTTCTCCCGCACAAAAGCGGGTCATGAGTGTCGTGAGGGCTGCCATAGATTTCGGATTTTCCCGACCAAGGTGCCGGGCTAGCCACTCGTTGCGGATGTTGTGTTTGAAAGCTGCTAGGGACTCTGCATCCGGACAGTCGATGATTTGATTTTTCTTTGTTAGGAACCGAGTCCAGAATTGCCTGGCCGATTCTTCTGGTTGTTGAATTATGTGGCTCAAGTCATCGGCGTCTGGTGGTCGCACATAAGTGCCCTGAAAGTTGTCGAGGAATGCGGCTTCCAGATCTTCCCAACAGCTAATGGACTCTGCTGGCAAGCTGTTAAGCCAATGCCGCGCTGGTCCTTTGAGCTTTAGTGGGAGGTATTTGATGGCATGTAAGTCATCACCGCGGGCCATGTGGATGTGGAGGAGGAAATCCTCGACCCATACCGCAGGATCTATTGTGCCGTTGTATGATTCAATATTTACAGGTTTGAAACCTTCTGGGATTTGATGATCCATTACTTCGTCTGTGAAGCATAAGGGGTGTGCGGCGCCTCTGTATTGGGCTATATCGCGACGCAGCTCGAATGGGTCTTGCCCGCTCTGTTCGGCCCGGCCGGATTTACTTTTACTGTATCCGGCGTGACGTTTATTGTCTTGCATGGTGGCGCACCCTCGTGATCCGTAGATCGATCTTGCATGTTTTGCTTTGTCCTCCAATACGTCTCGCAGGTCTGGCGTGTTTCCCCATGCTTTTTTATTTGAGTGGCGTCAGGGTGCGGGCTGAGCTTTTGGCTGGAATGCCTCTCTATCACGGCCACGAGGTGGCCGATCAGCCGCGTCATACGCTTCTTCCTCCAGTCGAGGTAGCAACCTGCATTTTGGGTAACTCCTGGAGGGGCGCTCGAGTTTATATTCCTTGGTCGCGAGGACTTCAGTCCATCTGTCAGCTAGCAGATCTTGATCAGCTTGAAGCTGCTGCTGCTTTATCTTCAGGCTATTTGCCATGGCCATAAGCCGGCGCTTGAAGCGCTCTTGTTCGACGGGATCCTCTGGCACAGCGAATTCGTCATCGCCGAGGCTTGCCTCGTCTTCGAAGGGGGGCATGTAATTATCATCCTCCGCCTCTCTGTCTGCCGCTCTCTCAGGAGGGCTGGCTCCTCCATCCTCCTGCTATAAATCTTGCTGGAGGGGGTTGTTGTTGTCTTCGGCACTATCCGGAGTGTTATTACCTCCTGTGCCGGTATCACCACTTTTGCTTTGGCAGGACTTAGAGCGGCGCCACTAATGTCGGCGCTTGGGTTGCTTCTTGGAGGGTTCATCCTCCGCTGTCTTGTTGCAATTGCCTTCTTTGGGTGTATCCACCATGTATATATCGTATGATGAGGTGGTTGTCCAGTGCCCTGTGGGCAGTGGTTCCTCTTCGTCTCCCGCATCGTCGTCCATACCGTCGATATCTTCGGAGTCGAAGTCGAGCATGTCGGTTAAGTCATCGACTGTGGCTACTAAGTGGGTGGTGGGTGGGCCGTGAATTTCTTCATCGTCCGCATCCCAGTCCTGCCGGACATAGTTCGGCCAGGGTCCTCCTGACAAGGAGAGAGACCTTAATGAGTTCAGTATATCACCGAAGGGCGAGTGCTGAAAGATATCCGCGGAGGTAAACTCCATGATCGGTGCCCAGTCAGATTCGATAGGAACGGGCGCAGGCGGTTCGAAGTCCGTGGCCGGAGAAGGATCTGGCAGTTTAACAACACGACTCTCGTGCAAGGTAAGGTCGATGTTCGGCTTGATCGCTGCTGAGGGTAAGGCCTCCATGGTGGGGTCCATCCACCCGTCCGTGGAAGGCGAAACTGGCTCCGAGTTGAGGGTCGGAGCGGCTGCCGGTGCGATCTCCTTAACACTGTCCGATGGTAGAGCTAAATCGTACTCATCGTGACCGTGTGACGCACAAGGCAGAGGCTTGAATCCATCGAAGATCAAGTCTCCGCGGATATCGGCCGTGTAGTTTAAGCTTCCAAACCTGACCTGGTGGCCAGGGGCGTAACTTTCAATCTGCTCCAGATGGCCAAGCGAATTGGCCTGCAGTGCAAAGACGCCGAACACGAAGATCTGTCCAGGGAAAAAGTCTCACCCTGGACTGCATCACCATCGATGATAGTAGGAGCCATCAAGCCTAACGGCGACGACACAGGGGAACTCTCAATGAAAGCACAAATGTCAGTGTCAAAACCGGTGGATCTCGGGTAGGGGGTCCCGAACTGTGCGTCTAAGGCGGATGGTAACAAGAGGCAGGGGACACAATGTTTTACCCAGGTTCGGGCCCTCTTGATGGAGGTACAACCCTACGTCCTGCTTGATTAATATTGATGATATGGGTAGTACAAGTGTAGATCTACCACGAGATCAGAGAGGCTAAACCCTAGAAGCTAGCCTATGGTATGATTGTATGTTGTCCTACGAACTAAAACCCTCCGGTTTATATAGACACCGGAGGGGCTAGGGTTACAAGGTCGGTTAGAAAGGAGGAGATATACATATCCGTATTGCCTAGCTTGCCTTCCACCTCAAGTAGAGTCCCACCCGGACACGAGATGAAGTCTTCAATCTTGTATCTTCATAGTCTAACAGTCCGGCCAATGGATATAGTCCGGCTGTCCGGAGACCCCCTAATCCAAGACTCCCACAAACACCATGGCAATTCTGCTGAAAACAGCATCAGTCCAGGTTAGTTCCATTCAAATCATGCAAGTTACTCCAAAACAAGGGCAAAAGTGTTTGGAAAAGTAGATACGACGGAGACGTATCAACTCCCCCAAGCTTAAAACTTTGCTTGTCCTCAAGCAATTCAGTTGACAAACTGAAAGTGATAAAGAAAAAAATTTACAAACTCGGTTTTCTCTTGTTGTTGTAAATATGTAAAGCCAGCATTCAGGTTTTCAGCAAAGATTATGAACTAACCATATTCACAATAACGCATAGGTCTCATGTTTACTCATATCAATGGCATAATCAACTAGCAAGCAATAATAATAAATCTTGGATGACAACACTTTCTCAAAACAATCATAATATGATATAACAAGATGGTATCTCGCTAGCCCTTTCTGAGACCGCAAAACATAAATGCAGAGCACCTTTAAAGATCAAGGACTGACTAGACATTGTAATTCATGGTAAAAGAGATCCAGTCAAGTCAAGTCATACTCAATGTAAACTAACAGTAATGAATGCAAATGACAGCGGTGCTCTCCAACTAGTGCTTTTTAATAAGAGGATGATGACTCAACATGAAAGTAAATAGATAGGCCCTTCGCAGAGGGAAGCAGGGATTTGTAGAGGTGCCAGAGCTCGGTTTTGAAATAGAGGTGAATAATATTTTGAGCGGTATACTTTCATTGTCAACATAACAACCAAGAGATGGGATATCTTCCATGCTACACACATTATAGGCGGTTCCCAAACAGAATGGTAAAGTTTATACTCCCCCTCCACCAACAAGCATCAATCCATGGCTTGCTCGAAACAACGAGTGCCTCCAACTAACAAGAGTCCCAGGGGGAGTTTTGTTTGCAATTATTTTGATTTAGTTTGCATAAAGCATGGGACTGGGCATCCCGGTGACCAGCCACTTTCTCGTGAGTGAGGAGCTGAGTCCACTCCTCTTGAGAATAACCCACCTAACATGGAAGCTACGGACAGCCCTAGTTGATACATGAGCTATTCGAGCATACAAAACAGGATATTTATTTGAAGGTTTAGAGTTTGGCACATACAAATTTACTTGGAACGACAGGTAGATACCGTATATAGGTAGGTATGGTGGACTCATATGGAATAACTTTGGGGTTTAAGGAGTTGGATGCACAAGCAGTATTCCCGCTTAGTACAGGTGAAGGCTAGAAAAATACTGGGAAGCGACCAGCTAGAGAGCGACAACAGTCATGAACATGCATTAAAATTAATCAACACCGAATGCAAGCATGAGTAGGATATAATCCACCATGAACAAAAATATTGTGAAGGCTATGTTGATTTTGTTTCAACTACATGCATGAACATGCGCCGAGTCAAGTCACTTAAATCATTCAGAGGAGGATACCACCCTATCATACCACATCATAACCATCTCAATAGCATGTTGGCACGCAAGGTAAAGCATTATAACTCATAGCTAACCAAGCATGGCACAAGAAACTATGATCTCTAGTTGTCATTGCAAACATGTTTATTCATAATAGGCCGAATCAGGAACGATGAACTAATCATATTTACAAAAACTAGAGAGGTCGAGTTCATACCAGCTTTTCTCATCTCAGTCAGTCCATCATATATCGTCATAATTGCCTTTCACTTGCACGACCGAATGATGTGAATAATAATAATAATAGTGCGCGTGCATTGGACTAAGCCGGAATCTGCAAGCATTCAATAAACAGGAGAAGACAAGGCAATACGGGCTCTTGGTTAAATCAACAATAATGCATATAAGAGCCACTTCAATAATTTAATCATGGTCTTCTCCTATCAACCCCCAAAGAAAAGAAAAGAAATAAAACTATTTACACGGGAAAGCTCCCAACAAGCAATAGAAGAACAGGAAATCTTTTTGGGTTTTCTTTTTAATTACTACTACAAGCATGGAAACTAAAACTAGCTAAAAGCTACAACTAATTTTTTTTGGTTTTCTTAGGTTTATTAAACACACAAGAAGAAAGCATAAAAAAGAAAATAAACTAGCATGGATGATACAACGAAAAAGTATGAGCACCGACATCTAGCAATGAGTGTGTGTGAACATGAATGTAATGTCGGTGGGAAATACGTACTCCCTAAGCTTAGGCTTTTGGCCTAAGTTGGTCTATGGCCACGGTTGGCCTGGCGGATATCCATAGTAATAGTTGGGGTCATACTATGAAGAAGAAGACTCCGATTGCCACTGGTTGGCAATCATCTCCGGATCCCACTGGTAATTAGACTGTCGTGGAGGATCAACTTGTGGTTCCGACTCTGGCTCTATGGCTGATGTAGGGTTTCGGTAGGCGTGAATAGCCTCTAACGGAACAAGGTACTTGCCTGCAGATAAATCAAACAAGGAAGGAGCAGGCAGGGTAATAGTCTCAGGATGATGTTTATCAAAGAACAATTTGTATTTAAGCTCCCCTTCCCTATTCTTAACAATAAAATCATGTGCCACCATACTCTTATAATCTAAATAAACAAGGGGTAGCAATTTTTCTTCCTTCTCATAATGCCTAATAGGTATGTTAAAACGTGCAGCTAGGCATGAAGCATAGATGCCTCCAAAGATGGGGCCCTTTGTACGGTTCAGACTTAACCGTTTAGCAATAATACCGCCCATACTAACAGAGTTATCACAGAATACATCGTGGAACAAAATAATAATATCAGGAACACTAAGGTTTCCACAGTTTCTGTGACCAATTAAGCAACGACTAGCAAATATTGCAAAGTAGCACAAAACAGGAAAATGTATGCTAGTGATTCGTGCATCGGAAACATTCCTCGTTTCCCCTACAGTGATGGTATCAATAAACCCATCCACATTACCGCGGTGTGGTTCCTCTATTGTGCCCTCGAAAGGGATCAAACAAACCTGACAAAAATCATAAAGTGACATCTCCTTATGCTCATCATATAAATAAAACTCCACCGTAGGTGGTGAGCTCCTAGCATGGAAATGAAAGTTTTGCACAAAGATATTGGTGGGTAAGAGATATTGTTCGCGTTGGTCGTGGAGGAAGGCGGTGAGGCCTGCATTCTCAGCCAATTCATAAAAATCATCATAAATCTTGGCTGCTCTCAAGAAATCATCGGAAGGCCATTCACACGGCCGAACCTCCGCGGTGCGAGGCAGATTATATTTGGGCCTCTCTGCTTTTTCATTTTTCTTTTCCTTCGAGCTTTGGCTCGATGAGCCGCTCAAAAATCTCTTCATTATTTTCTAAAAAATTCTGAAATTTTTAGTAGCTTCAAATAAAAGTGAGCCAAGCTCAACAAAATTGATAGCAACTACTCCTACAAGTGCCTAGAGCCTATATCATGCATCAAAACTACTTGGAACCACATAAATTTGACATGCAAGCTCAAGAACAGGGTCACCTAGGCAGCACAAATTTGCAATGAATAGAGCACTAGAACAAAAACTAATTGGACCAATGGAGGAGTCACATACCAAGGAACAATCCCCCCTAAGCAGTTTTGTGAGAGGTGCTTTGAGCAAGGAGATCGAAAATGGCAGCAAAATGAGCTTGGACTCGGGTTTGAACTAGATAATTGTGTTTGTGGGAGGAAGAAGGAGTGTGTGGGTGCAGGAATAAGTGGAGGGGGCCACCATGGGCCCACGAGGCAGGGGGTGCGCCCTCCACCCTCGCGGCCAGGTGGATGCCCCCCGTGCTGTGTTCTCAGTGCCAAATATTCTCAAATATTCCAAAAAAATCATATTTAAATTTTAGGGCATTTGGAGAACTTTTATTTTTGGGGTATTTTTATATTGCACGGGTAATTCAGAAAACAGACAAGAAAATACTATTTTTACTTTATCTTAACTAAATAACAGAAAGTAGAGAGAGGGCACAGAAGGTTGTGCCTTCTAGTTTCATCCATCTCATGCTCATCAAAAGGAATCCACTAACAAGGTTGATCATGTCTTATTAACGAACTCATTTCGAATAACATGGAACCAGAGAAATTTTGAATAACACTATGTTACCTCAACGGGGATATGCACATCCCCAATAATAACAATATCATATTTCTTTTTGACTGTAGGTAGAGGAAATTCAAAACCTCCAATAATAATCGATGGATTTTTTCCAATAGAGTTGATACTATGAACTTGAGGTTGTTTCCTCGGAAAGTGTACCGTATGCTCATTACCATTGACATGAAAAGTGACATTGCCTTTGTTGCAATCAATAACAGCCCCTGCAGTATTCAAAAAGGGTTTTCCAAGAATAATAAACATACCATCGTCCTCGGGAATATCAAGAATAACAAAGTCCGTTAAAATAGTAACGTTTGCAACTACAACAGGCACATCCTCACAAATACCGACAGGTATAGCAGTTGATTTATCAGCCATTTGCAAAGATATTTCAGTAGGTGTCAACTTATACAAATCAAGTCTACAATATAAAGAGAGAGGCATAACACTAACACCGGCTCCAAGATCACATAAAGCAGTTTTAACATAGTTTCTTTTAATGGAGCATGGTATAGTGGGTACTCCTGGATCTCCAAGTTTCTTTGGTATTCCACCCTTAAAAGTATAATTAGCAAGCATGGTGGAAATTTCAGCTTCCGGTATCTTTCTTTTATTAGTAACAATGGCTTTCATATACTTAGCATAAGGATTCATTTTGAGCATATCAGTTAATCGCATACGCAAAAAGATAGGTCTAATCATTTCAGCAAAGCGCTCAAAATCCTCATCATCCTTTTTCTTGGATGGTTTGGGAGGAAAAGGCATGGGTTTCTGAACCCAAGGCTCTCTTTCTTTTCCGTGTTTCCTAGCAACAAAGTATTTCTTATCATAACATTGATTCTTTGATTGTGAGTTATCAAGATCAACAGCAGGTTCAATTTCTATATCATTATCATTGCTAGGTTGAGCATCAACATGAACATTATCATTAACATTATCACTAGTTTCAGGTTCATTACCAGATTGTGTTTCAGCATCAGAAATAGAAACATCATTTGGATTCTCAGGTGTTTCAGCAATAGGTTCACTAGAAGCATGCAAAGTCCTATCATTTTCCTTTTTCTTCCTTTTAGAAGGACTAGGTGCATCTATATTATTTCTCTGGGAATCTTGCTCAATTCTCTTAGGGTGGCCTTCAGGATACAAAGGTTCCTGAGTCATTCTACCAGTTCTAGTAGCCACTCTAACATCATAATCATTATTCTTATTATTCAATTCATTGAGCAAATCATTTTGAGCCTTAAGTACTTGTTCTACTTGAGTGGTAACCATAGAAGCATGTTTACTAATAAGTTTAAGTTCACCTTTGACATTAGCCATATAATCACCCAAGTGTTCAACCATATTTGAATTGTATTTCAATTGTCTACCAAAATAAGCATTAAAATCTTCTTGCTTCACCATAAAATTATCAAACTCATCTAAGCATTGGTTAGCAAACTTAGTAAGAGGAATTTCAGCTTTATCATATCTATAGAGAGACTTTACCTTTACTACCTGTGTCGAGCTATCAAGACCATGTATTTCTTCAATAGGTAATGGATTAATATCATATGTTTCTTCAACATGCGGTAAATTAAGACCATGTATTTCTTCAATAGGAGGTAAATTCTTAACATCTTCAGCTTTAATACCTTTTTCTTTCATAGATTTCTTTGCCTCTTGCATATCTTCAGGACTGAGAAATAGAACACCTTTTGGAGTTGGTTTAGGAATAGGCTCAGGAGCTGGCTCAAGAAGTGTCCAATTATTTTCATTTGTCAACATATTATTCAATAGAATTTTAGCTTCATCTGGTGTTCTTTCCCTGAAAACAGAACTAGCACAACTATCCAGGTAATCTCTGGAAGCATCGGTTAGTCCATTATAAAAGATATCAAGTATTTCATTTTTCTTAAGAGGATGATCAGGCAAAGCATTAAGTAATTGGAGAAGCCTCCCCCAAGCTTGTGGGAGACTCTCTTCTTCAATTTGCACAAAATTATATATATCCCTCAAAGCAGCTTGTTTCTTATGAGCAGGGAAATATTTAGTAGAGAAGTAATAAATCATATCCTGGGGACTACGCACACAACTAGGATCAAGAGAATTAAACCATATCTTAGCATCACCTTTAAATGAGAACGGAAATATTTTAAGGATATAAAAGTAGCGAGTTCTCTCATCATTAGTGAATAGGGTGGCTATATCATTTAATTTAGTAAGATGTGCCACAACAGTTTCAGATTCATAGCCATAAAAAGGATCAGATTCAACCAAAGTAATTATATCAGGATCAATAGAGAATTCATAATCCTTATCAGTAACACAGATAGGTGAAGTAGCAAAAGCAGGGCCAGGTTTCATTCTGGCATTAAGAGATTGCTGCTTCCATTTAGCTAATAACTTCTTAAGATCATATCTATCCTTGCAAGCAAAAATAGCTTTAGCAATTTCTTCATCCATAACATAGCCCTCAGGCACAACAGGCAATTCATATTTATTAGGGGGAGAGTCTTCATCATCACTTTCATCAATATTATCAGTTTCAATAATTTCATTCTCTATAACCCTAGCAAGTTGTTCATTAAGAAATTCACCAAGTGGCACAGTAGTATCAAGCATAGAAGTAGTTTCATCATAAGTATCATGCATAACAGAAGTGGCATCATCAATAACATGCGACATATCAGAACGAATAGCAGAAGCAGGTTTAGGTGTCACAAGCTTACTCAAAACAGAAGGTGAATCAAGTGCAGAGCTAGATGGCAGTTCCTTACCTCCCCTTGTAGTTGAGGGATAAATCTTGGTTTTTGGATCTCTCAAGTTCTTCATAATGATAAGCAGGTATAAATCCCAAGTGGCTCAAAGAATAGAGCTATGCTCCCCGGCAACGGTGCCCAAAAATAGTCTTGATAACCCACAAGTATAGGGGATCGCAACAGTTTTCGAGGGTAGAGTATTCAACCCAAATTTATTGATTCGACACAAGGGGAGCCAAAGAATATTCTCAAGTATTAGCAGCTGAGTTGTCAATTCAACCACACCTGAAAACTTAATATCTGCAGCAAAGTGTTTAGTAGCAAAGTAATATGATAGTAGTGGTAACGGTAGCAAAAGGTAATGATAACAAAAGTAATGTTTTTGGTATTTTGTAGTGATGATAGCAATAGCAACGGAAAAGTAAATAAGCGAAGAACAATATATGGAAAGCTCGTAGCCAATGGATCGGTGATAGAGAATTATGCCAGATGCGGTTCATCATGTAACAGTCATTGAAGGAAATATGCCCTAGAGGCAATAATAAAGTTATTATTTATTTCCTTATATCATGATAAATGTTTATTATTCATGCTAGAATTGTATTAACCGGAAACATAATACATGTGTGAATACATAGACAAACAGAGTGTCACTACTATGCCTCTACTTGACTAGCTCGTTGATGATGGTTAAGTTTCCTAACCATAGACATGAGTTGTCATTTGATTAACAGGATCACATCATTAGGAGAATGATGTGATTGACATGACCCATTCCGTTAGCTTAGCACACGATCGTTTAGTATGTTGCTATTGCTTTCTTCATGACTTATACATGTTCCTATGACTATGAGATTATGCAACTCCCGTTTACCGGAGGAACACTTTGTGTGCTACCAAACGTCACAACGTAACTGGGTGATTATAAAGGTGCTCTATAGGTGTCTCCGAAGGTACTTGTCGGATTGGCGTATTTCGAGATTAGGATTTGTCACTCCTATTTTGTCGGAGAGGTATCTCTGGGCCCTCTCGGTAATGCACATCACTTAAGCCTTGCAAGCATTGCAACTAATGAGTTAGTTGCGGGATGATGTATTATGGAACGAGTAAAGAGACTTGCCGGTAATGAGATTGAACTAGGTATTGAGATACCAACAATCGAATCTCGGGTAAGTAACATACCGATGACAAAGGGAACAACGTATGTTGTTATGCGGTCTGACTGATAAAGATCTTCGTAGAATATGTAGGAGCCAATAGGAGCATCCAGGTTCCGCTATTGGTTATTGATCGGAGACGTGTCTCGGTCATGTCTACATAGTTCTCGAACCCGTAGGGTCCGCACGCTTAATGTTACGATGATAGTTATATTATGTGTTTATATGTTTTGATGTACCGAAGGTTGTTCGGAGTCCCGGATGTGATCACGGACATGACGAGGAGTCTCGAAATGGTCGAGACATGAAGATTGATATATTGGAAGCCTATGTTTGGATATCGTAAGTGTTCCGGGTAAAATCGGGATTTTACCGGAGTACCGGGAGGTTACCGGAACCCTCCGGGAATCAAATGGGCCTTAGTGGGCCTAGGTGGAAGAGAGGAGAGGAGGCAAGGGCTGGCCGCGTGCCCCTCCCCCCTATTCTGAATAGGACAAGGAGAGGGGGGCGGCGCCCCTGTTCCTTCCTTCTCCTCCACTCCTTCCCCCTCAAGTCCTAATCCAACTAGGAAAAAGGGGGGAGTCCTACTCCCGATGGGACTATGACTCCTCCTGGCGCGCCCCCTCCCTTGGCCGGCCGCACCCCCCCCCTTGCTCCTTTATATGCGGGGGCAAGGAGCACCCTAGAGACACAACAATTGATCATTGATCTCTTAGCCGTGTGCGGTGCCCCCCTCCACCATAGTCCACCTCGATAATACTGTAGCGGTGCTTAGGCGAAGCCCTGCGTCGGTAGAACATCAACATCGTCACCATGCCGTCGTGCTTACGAAACTCTCCCTCAACACTCGGCTGGATCGGAGTTCAAGGGATGTCATCAGGCTGAACGTGTGCTGAACTCGGAGGTGTTGTACGTTCGGTACTTGATCGGTCGGATCATGAAGACGTACGACTACATCAACCGGGTTGTGCTAACGCTTCCGCTTTCGGTCTAAGAGGGTACGTGGACAACACTCTCCCCTGTCATTGCTATGCATCACCATGATCTTGCGTGTGCGTAGGAATCTTTTTGAAATTACTACGTTCCCCAACAGTCATAACCTAGGGTGACATAGAACTAGCTCCAATTCATCAATGTAATGTAGGCATGTATTCCGAATATAGTCATACGTGCTTATGGAAAAGAACTTGCATGACATCTTTGTCCTACCATCCCGTGGCAGCGGGGTCCTAGCGGAAACTAAGGGATATTAAGGCCTCCTTTTAATAGAGTACCGGACCAAAGCATTAACACATAGTGAATACATGAACTCCTCAAACTACGGTCATCACTGGGAGTGGTCCCGATTATTGTCACTTCGGGGTTGCCGGTTCATAACACATAGTAGGTGACTATAGAATTGCAAGATAGGATCAAGAACTCTCATATATTGATGAAAACATAATAGGTTCAGATCTGAAATCATGGCACTCGGGCCCTAGTGACAAGCATTAAGCATAGCAAAGCCATAGCAACATCAATCTGAGAACATAGTGGATACTAGGGATCAAACCCTAACAAAACTATCTCAATTACATGATAAATCTCATCCAACCCATCACCGTCCAGCAATCCTACGATGGAATTACTCACGCACAGCGGTGAGCATCATGAAATTGGTGATGGAGGATGGTTGTTGATGATGACGGCGACGAATCCCCCTCTCTGGAGCCCCGAACGGACTCCAGATAAGCCCTCCCGGGAGGTTTTAGGGCTTGGCGGCGGCTCCGTATCGTAAAACGCGATGAATCCTTCTCCTTGATTTTTTCTCCTCGAAAGCAAATATATAGAGTTGGAGTTGAGGTCGGAGGAGCTCTAGGGGGGCCACGAGGTAGGGGCGCGCCCCCACCCTCCTGGCTAGGGTGTGGGCCCCCTGGTCTTCATATTTTGCAAGGATTTTTTATTATTTCCAAAAAGATGTTCTGTGAAGTTTCAGGTCATTCCGAGAACTTTTGTTTCTGCACATAAATAACACCATGGCAATTCTGCTGAAAACAGCGTCAATCCGAGTTAGTTCCATTCAAAGCATGCAAGTTAGAGTGCAAAACAAGGGCAAAAGTGTTTGGAAAAGTAGATACGACGGAGACGTATCACGCCTACCCCCCTGGGCACGCCCTCCTGCCTCGTGGCCGCCTCACGGAGTTCCAGACTTCAACTCCAAGTCTTCTGGTTTGCTTTTGGTCCAAGAAAGATCATCGCGAAGGTTATTCTATTTGGATTCCGTTTGGTATTCCTTTTCTGCGAAACTCTAAAATAGGCAAAAAAAAATAGAAACTGGCACTAGGCCTCCGATTAATAGGTTAATCCCAAAAATAATATAAAAGAGCGTATTAAAGCCCATTAAACATCCAAAACATATAATATAATAGCATGGTACAATCAAAAATTATAGATACGTTGGAGACGTATCAATCCTCACAGATACCGATAGGTATGGCAGTTGATTTATCAACCATTTGCAAAGATATTTCAGTAGGTGTGAGTTTATTCAAGTCAAGTCTTTTATATAAAGAGAAAGGCATAATAGTAACACCAGCTCCTAAATCACAGAAAGCAGTTTTCACATAATTCTTTTTGATAGACCAAGGTATAGTTGGTATTCCCAGATCTCCAAGTTTTTTAGGTACTCCATCTTTAAAAGTGTAATTAGCAAGTGCTACCTCTTGAGCACTGTGTTGCTTTTCCCCGAAGAGGAAGGGATGATGCAGCAAAGTAGCGTAAGTATTTCCCTCAGTTTTTGAGAACCAAGGTATCAATCCAGTAGGAGGCTACGCGCAAGTCCCTCGTACCTGCACAAAACAAATAAATCCTCGCAACCAACGCAAATAGGGGTTGTCAATCCCTATGAGGCAACTTACGAGAGTGAGATTTGATAGATATGATAAAGATAATATTGTTGGTATTTTTATGATAAAGATGCAAAGTAAAATAAAGGCAAAGTAAATAGCAAAGTAGTAGGAGAACAATATGATAAAGATAGACCCGGGGGCCATAGGTTTCACTAGTGGCTTCTCTCGAGAGCATAAGTATTCTACGGTGGGTGAACAAATTACTGTTGAGCAATTGACAGAATTGAGCATAGTTATGAGAATATCTAGGCATGATCATGTATATAGGCATCACGTCCGAAACAAGTAGACCGACTCCTGTCTGCATCTACTACTATTACTCCACTCATCGCCCGCTATCCAGCATGCATCTAGAGTATTAAGTTAAAAACAGAGTAACGCCTTAAGCAAGATGACATGATGTAGAGGGATAGACTCATGCAATATGAAGAAAACCCCATCGTGTTATCCTCGATGGCAACAATACAATACGTGCCTTGCTGCCCTTACTGTCACCGGGAAAGGACACCGCAAGATTGAACCCAAAGCTAAGCACTTCTCCCATTGCAAGAAAGATCAATCTAGTAGGCCAAACCAAACTGATAATTCGAAGAGACTTGCAAAGATAACCAATCATACATAAAAGAATTCAGAGAAGATTCAAATATTATTCATAGATAGACTTGATCATAAACCCACAATTCATCGGTCTCAACAAACACACCGCAAAAAGAAGATTACATCGAATAGATCTCCACAAGAGAGGGGGAGAACATTGTATTGAGATCCAAAAAGAGAGAAGAAGCCATCTAGCTACTAATTATGGACCCGTAGGTCTGAGATGAACTACTCACACTTCATCGGAGGGGCTATGGTGTTGATGTAGAAGCCCTCCATGATCGATGCCCCCTCCGGCGGAGCTCCGGAACAGGCCCCAAGATGGGATCTCGTGGATACAGAAAGTTACGGCGGTGGAATTAGGGTTTTGGCTCCCGTTTTGATCGTTTGGGGGTACGTGGATATATATAGGAGGACGAAGTACATCGGTGGAGCAACAGGGGGCCCACGAGGGTGGGGGCGTGCCTGGTAGGGTAGGGCACGCCCCCCTACCTCGTGGCCTCCTGTTACGTGCCTTGGCGTAGGGTCCAAGTCTCCCGGGTCTTATCTGTTGAGAAAATCACGTTCCCAAAGGTTTTATTCCGTTTGGACTCCGTTTGATATTCCTTTTCTTCGAAACCCTAAAACAGGCAAAAAACAGCAATTCTGGGCTGGGCCTCCGATTAATAGGTTAGTCCCAAAAATAATATAAAAGTGGATAATAAAGCCCAATAATGTCTAAAACAGTAGATAATATAGCATGGAGCAATCAAAAATTATAGATACGTTGGAGACGTATCAGCCAGCATAGTGGAGATTTCAGCTTTCAGTATTTTTCTCTTATTTATGATGATGTCTTTCATATACTTTGCATAAGGAGACATTTTCAAGATATCAGTCAAGCAAGTACGCAAAAAGACTGGCCTCGGCATCTCAGCAAAGTGTTCAAATTCTTCATCATCATTCTTTTTAGTTGACTTGGGTGGAAAAGGCATAGGTTTTTGAACCCACAGTTCTCTTTCTTTACCGTGTTTCCTAGCCACAAAGTCTCTTTTGTCATACATTTTATTCTTAGGTTGTGGGTTATCAAGATCAACAGGTGGTTCTATCTCAACATCATTATCTGGTTCTTTTTCATTGTTTGGTTGAGAGTCTTCATGAACCTCATCATTATATTTTTCATTATCATTAGGTGAGTGTTCATTACCAAATTGAGTTTCAGCTTTAGAGATAGAAACTTCATTATCTATGTCAGGAGGTTTCTATATTTCAGGTTCACTAGGAGCATGTGAAGTCCTATCATTCTTCTTTTTCTTTTTTCTTTTTAAAAGAACTAGGTGCACTAGTGTTAGCTCTTTGTGAATCTTGTTCAATTCTTTTTGGGTGTCCCTCAGGATAAAGTGGTTCCTGAGTCATTTTACCTCCTCTAGTTGCAACTCTAACAACAAAGTCATGCATATTATGATTCATTTCATCAAGTAATTCTATTTGTGATGTAGCAACTTGTTCTAACTGAGTTTGTAACATAGAAGCATGTTTTCCAACACCTCTAACATCATTTGATATTCTAAATAACAAGCCACTCAAGTGAGCAATCATATCAGAATTATATTTCAACTATTCATAACATTTGCATTGAAGTGATCTTGTTTTCTAATGTAGTTTTCAAACTCATAAAGGCATTGACTAGGATGCATATTGTGAGGATTATCATTTTCATTAAACTTCATAAGAGAATTTACCTCTATCGCCTTAGGCATTGGTGCTGTATTAAGCCTATGTATTTCTTCAATAGGAGGTAAATTTTTAACATCCTCAGCTTTAATACCTTTTTCTTTCATAGATTTCTTTGCCTCTTGCATATCTTCAGGACTGGGATATAATATACCCCTCTTCTTCGGAGTGGGTTTAGCCAGTGGTTCAGGAATAGTCCAATCATCATAATTTTTCAATATGTTATTCAATAATTCTTCAGCTTGAGCAATAGTTCATTTCCTGACAACACAACCAGTACAACTATCTAGGAAGTCCCTAGAAGCATTGGTTAGTCCATTATAGAAGATATCAAGTATTTCATTTTTCTCAAGAGGATGATTAGGCAAAGCATTAAGAGCCTCCCCCAAGCTTGTGGGAGACTCTCTTCTTTAGTTTGCACAAAGTTAAATATTTCCTGTAAGACAACTTGTTTCATATGAGCAGGAAACTATTTTTCAGAGAAGTAATAAATCATATCCTGGGGACTACGCACACAGCCAGGAGCAAGAGTATTGTACCAAGCTTTAGCATCACCCTTTAATGAGAACAAAAATAATTTGAGAATAAAGTAGTAGTGAGTTTTCTCATCATGAGTAAAAAGGGTGGCTATATCATTCAACTTAGTAAGATGTGCCACAACAGTTTCAGTTTCATAACCATGGAAAGGATCAGATTCAACCAAAGTAATTAACTCTGGGTTGACAGAGAATTCATAACCCTTATCATCAATAAAGATGGGTGAAGTGGCAAACTTAGGATCACATTTCATTCTAGCATTCAGAGATTTTTCTTTATACTTGCATAATAATTTCTCTAGATCATCTCTATCATTGCAAGCAAGAATATCTCTAGTTGCTTCTTCACTCATAACATAACCTTCCGGTACCTTAGGCAATTCATATCTAGGAAGGCTAGTTCTAGCAGGTGTTTCGGGAGTTTCAGTTTCAAGCTCATTATCAGATTCAACAACATCATGTTGTATAACTCTAGCAATTTGTTTATCAAGAAAGTCACCAAGTGGCACATCATCATTATCAAGAAAGGTACTAGCATCATCATTCATAGTAGAAGTAGCATCATCAATAACTTGCGACATATTAGAATTCATAGCATGTGGTGGTGTTGCAAGTTTATTTATAACAGAAGGTGAATCTAAAGCAGAACTTGATGGCAGTTCCTTACCTCCCCTCGTCTTTGAGGGAAATATCTTAGTCTTAACATCCTTCAAATTCTTCAGAGTGATAATATGATAATAATCCCAAGTGACTCAACAATAGCTATGCTCCCAGGCAACGGCGCCAGAAAAAGGTCTTGATAACCCACAAGTATAGGGGATCGCAACAATTTTCGAGGATAGAGTATTCAACCCAAATTTATAGATTCGACACAAGGGGAGCCAAAGAATATTTGAAGGTATTATCAGCTGAGTTGTCAATTCAACCACACCTGAAGATTAATTATCTGCAGCAAAGTGATCAGTGGCAAAGTAGTTTGATAGTTTTGATAATAGTGATAGCAGCAACGGTAATAGTAACAATGATAGCAGTAATTTGTAGCAAGTGTAACAGTGATGATAGCAATAGTAACTTAGCAGAAACAATATAAGATAAATTCGTAGGCATTGGATCGGTGACTTGTTGGATGATATTCATCATGAGACAATTATAACCTAGGGTGATACGGCACTAGCTCCAGTTCATCGATATAATGTAGGCATGTATTCCGTAAATAGTCATATGTGCTTTATTAAAAGAACTTGCATGACATCTTTTGTCCTACCCTCCCGTGGCAGCGGGGTCCATATTGGAAACTAAGGGATATAAAGGCCTCCTTTTAATAGAGAACCGGAACAAAGCATTAACATATAGTGAATACATGAACTCCTCAAACTACGGTCATCACCGGGAGTGGGCCCGATTGTTGTCACTTTGGGGTTGCTAGATCATAACCATAGTAGGTGACTATAACTTGCAAGATCGGATCTAAGACATGGATATAATTATGATAACATAAATGGTTTAGATCTAAAATCATGGCACCCAGGCCCAAAGTGAAAAGCATTAAGCATGGCAAAGTCATAGCAACATCAATCTAAGAACATAGTGGATACTAGGGATCGGGCCCTAACAAAACTAACTCGATTACATGATGAATCTCATCCAACTCCTCACCGACCAGCGAGCCTATGAAGGAATTACTCACTCCCGGTGGGGAGCATCATGGAATTGGCGATGGAGATTGGTTGGTGATGACGAAGAACGAAGACCCCCCTCTCCAGAGCCCCAAACGGACTCCAAATCTGTCCTCCCGAGGAAGAATAGGTCTTGGCGGCGGCTTTGTCTCATGGATCATGATAATTCTTTCTCCCTGATTTTTTCTGGAAATATGTGGATTTATAGTATGAGGGGGTTGTCAGCGGGGCCACCAGGTGAGTACAACCCACCTGGGCGCGCTAGGAGAGGGGGACACGCCCTGGTGGGTTGTGCCCACCCAGGGGCCCCTCTTTGGTGGGTCTTGGCTCCAAAAATTCTTATTATTGGTATAAAAAATCCTCGCAAAGTTTCGTTCCATTCCGAGAACTTTTATTTCTGCACAAAAACAACACCATGGTAGTTCTGCTGAAAACAACGTCAGTTTGGGGTTAGTTTCATTCAAATCATGCAAATTAGAGTCCAAAACAAGAGGAAAAGCATGAGAAAAAGTAGATACGTTGGAGACGTATCAAGCTGCATGATGCACTTGACGCTGAATTGTTGGCTATGTCTATAGCGGTCCAATCTTCGACAGATCTTGGGGCAATTAGGGTGATCTTTGAGATGGATTCTCAACTCCTAGTTGATGCGCTTGATCTTCATAAGGTGGATTCCTCAACTCTGGTAGCAGCCATCGAAGACACCAAGTATCAACTCAAACTCTAATTCTCCAAGTTTAGTGTCAATGTATGTCGTAGCGGTGCATATCCAATAGCTCATGCGCTTGCACATATTGGTTGTTATGTTTGACAAAGGATAGTATTGGATGGAACACTATTGTGCCGCCCCAAGTGGCTAAATGTGTCTTAAGCGATCTACCTGAGCACGCCGATTTAAAAAGCTTTAATTTACCTAAAAAAAATACTGAGTGCCCACTTATATGTGACAATATATGTACCATCGCCGAATCGGTTGCATATGCACATGTGATACGTCCATTTTGTATCATGCTTTTATATCGATATTTATTGCATTATGGGCTGTTATTACACATTATGTCACAATACTTATGCCTATTCTCTCTTATTTTACAAGGTTTACATGAAGAGGGAGAATACCGGCAGCTGGGATTCTGGGCTGGAAAAGGAGCAAATATTAGAGACCTATTCTACACAGCCCAAAAGTCCTGAAACTTCACGGGAGTTATTTCCAGAATATATAAAAAATACTGAGTGCAAGAAGTACCAGAGGGGGGCCATCCACTAGCCACGAGGGTGGGGGCGCGCCCCCCTACCTCGTGGGCCCCCTGGTGGCCCTCCGATGCCCATCTTCTGCTATATGGAGTCTTTCGTCGAGGAAAAAATAATAAGCAAGCTTTCGGGATGAGACTTCGCCGCCACGAGGTGGAACCTTGGCGGAACCAATCTAGGGCTCCGGCAAAGCTGTTCTGCCGGGGAAACTTCCCTCCGGGAGGGGGAAATCATCACCATTGTCATCACCAATGATCCTCTCATCGGAAGGGGGTCAATCTCCATCAACATCTTCACCAGCACCATCTCATCTCAAACCCTAGTTCATCTCTTGTATCCAATCTTTGTATCCAAACCTCAGATTGGTACTTGTGGGTTGCTAGTAGTGTTGATTACTCCTTGTAGTTGATGCTAGTTGGTTTACTTGGTGGAAGATCATATGTTCAGATCCATTATGCATATTAATACCCCTCTAATTATGAACATGAATATGCTTTGTGAGTAGTTACGTTTGTTCCTGAGGACATGGGAGAAGTCTTGCTATTAGTAGTCATGTGAATTTGGTATTCGTTCGATATTTTGATGAGATGTATGTTGTCATCCCTCTAGTGGTGTCATGTGAACGTAGACTACATGACACTTCACCATTGTTTGGACCTAGAGGGAGGCATTGGGAAGTAATAAGTAGATGATGGGTTGCTAGAGTGACAAAAGCTTAAACCCTCGTTTATGCGTTGCTACGTAAGGGGCTGATTTGGATCCATATGTTTCATGCTATGGTTAGGTTTACCTTAATGCTTCTTTTGTAGTTGCGGATGCTTGCAATAGGAGTTAATCATAAGTGGGATGTTTGTCCAAGTAAGGACAGAAGCCAAGCACCGGTCCACCCACATATCAAATTATCAAAGTACCGAATGTGAATCATATGATCGTGATGAAAACTAGCTTGACGATAATTCACATGTGTCCTCGGGAGCGCTTTCCTTCATATAAGAGTTTTTCCGGGCTTGTCCTTTGCTACAAAAAGGATTGGGCCATCTTGCTGCACTTTATTTACACTTGTTACTTGTCACTTGTTACCAATTACCTTATCTCAAAACTATCTGTTACCGATAATTTCAGTGCTTGCAAAAAACCGCTTATCATTTCCTTCTGCTCCTCGTTGGGTTCGACACTCTTACTTATCGAAAGGACTACGATAGATCCCCTATACTTGTGGGTCATCAAGACTCTTTTCTGGCACCGTTGCCGGGGAGTGAAGCGCCTTTGGTAGGTGGAATTTGGTAAGGAAAAATTTATATAGCGTGCTGAAATTTACTGTCATTTGTTACTATGGAAAGTAATCCTTTGAGGGGTTTGTTCGGGGTATCTTCACCTCGTCCGGAACCACAATTAGTTGCTCCTCAACCTACTGGACCTACTGAAAATGAAAATGTTTACTTCGAAATTCCTTCGGGTATGATAGAGAAACTGCGAGCTAATCCTTTTGCAGGAGATGGAACATTGCATCCCGGTTTACATTTAATCTATGTGGATGAAGTTTGTGTATTATTTAAGCTTGCAGGTATGCCCGATGATGTTATCAAGAAGAAAGTCTTCCCTTTATCTTTGAAGGGAGATGCATTGACATGGTATAGGCTATGTGATGATGTGGGATCATGGGACTACAAACGGTTGAAAGTGGAATTCCATCAGAAGTTTTATCATATGCATCTTGTTCATCGTGATCGTAATTATATATATATATATATATTGGCCTTGCGAAGGAGAAAGCATCGCTCAAGCGTGGGGGAGGCTTAAGTCAATGTTATATTCATGCCCCAATCATGAGCTCTCAAGAGAAATGATTATTCAAAAAGTTTATGCTCAACTTTCTGACAACAATCGCTCCATGCTCGATACTTCTTGTACTGGTTCCTTTATGATGAAGACTACTGAATTCAAATGGAATTTATTGGAGAGAATTAAATGCAACTCTTAAGATTGGGATCTCTATGAAGGTAAGGAGTCAGGTATAACACCTAAGTTTGATTGTGTTAAATCTTTTATGGATACCGATGTTTTCCGTAAATTTAGCACTAAATATGGACTTGACTCTGAGATAGTAGCTTCTTTCTGTGAATCCTTTGCTACTCATGTTGATCTCCCTAAGGAGAAGTGGTTCAAATATAATCCTCCCATTTAAGTAAAAGTAGTTGCACCTATTAAAGTTGAAGAAAAAACTATCACTTATGATGATCCTGTTGTTCCCACTGCTTATGTTGAGAAACCACCTTTCCCTGTTAGAATAAAGGATCATGCTAAAGCTTCAACTGTGGTTCGTAAAAGTAATATTAGAACTTATACACCTCCTGAGCAAGTTAAAGTTGAACCTAATATTGCTACTGTTAAAGATCTCTTGGCTGATAATATTGATGGGCATGTTATTCACTTTTGTGATGAAGCTGCTAGAATTGCTAGGCCTGATACTAAAAATAAACATAGACCTCTTGTAGGCATGCCTGTTATTTCTGTTAAAATAGGAGATCATTGCTATTATGGCTTATGTGATATGGGTTCTAGTGCAAGTGCAATACCTCATTCCTTATACAAAGAAATTATGCATGATATTGCACATGCTGAGATAGAAGAGATCGATGTCATAATTAAGCTTGCCAATAGCGACACTATTTCACCAGTTGGGATTGTTAGAGATGTTGAAGTCTTGTGTGGGAAAGTTAAATATCCTGCTGATTTTCTTTTTCTTGGTTCCCCTCAAGATAGCTTTTGTCCCATTATATTTGGTAGACCCTTCTTGAATACTGTTAATGCTAAGATAGATTGCAAGAAGGATGTTGTTACTATTGGTTTGGATGATATGTCTCATGAGTTTATTTTTTCTAAATTTCGTAGACAACCCCATGATAAAGAATTGCCTAGCAAAGATGAAATTATTGTTCTTTTTTCTATTGCTGTGCCTCCTAATGATCCTTTAGAACAATATTTGCTAGACCATGAGAATGATATGTTTATGAATGAAAGAAGGGAAATAGATGAAGTATTCTTTAAACAAGGACCTATTCTTAAACACAACTTGCATGTTGAAATCCAAGGGGATCCTCCTCCACCCAAGGGTGATCCCGTGTTTGAGCTTAAAACATTACCTGATACTCTTAAATATGCTTATCTTGATGAAAAGAAGATATATCTTGTTATTATTAGTGCTAACCTTTCAAAGCATGAAGAAGAAGAAATATTGAAAACTCTGAAGAAGCACCATGCTGCTATTGGATATACTCTTGATGATCTTAAGGGCATTAGTCCCACTCTATGTCAACACAAAATAAATTTGGAGAAAGACGCCAAACCAGTTATTGATCACCAACGACGGCTGAATCCTAAGATGAAAGAAGTGGCAAGAAAGGAAATATTAAAGCTCCTTGAGGCAGGTATAATTTATCCCGTTGCTGATAGTCAGTGGGTAAGTCCTGTCCATTGTGTCCCTAAGAAGGGAGGTATTAGTGTTGTTCCTAATGATAAAGATGAATTGATTCCGCAAAAAATTATTACAGGTTATAGGATGGTAATTGATTTCCGCAAATTAAATAAGGCTACTAAAAAGGATCATTACCCCTTACCTTTTATTGATCAAATGCTATAAAGATTACCCAAACATACACATTTTTGCTTTCTAGATGGTTACTCTGGTTTCTCTCAAATACTTGTGTCAGCTGATGATCAAGCAAAGACCACTTTTACTTGCCCTTTTCATACTTTTGCTTATAGACGTATGCCTTTTGGTTTTATGTAATGCACCTGCTACCTTTCAAAGATGCATGATGGCTATATTTTCTAACTTTTGTGAAAAGATAGGTGAGGTTTTCATGGACGTTTTCTCCGTTTATGGATCCTCTTTTGATGATTGCCTGAGCAACCTTGATCGAGTTTTGCAGAGATGTGAAGAAACTAATCTTGTTCTGAATTGGGAGAAATGCCACTTTATGGTTAATGAAGGTATTTTCTTAGGGCATAAAAATTCTGAAAGAGGCATTGAAGTTGATAAAGCCAAGGTTGATGCTATTGAAAAGATGCCATGCCCCAAGGACATCAAACGTATAAGAAGTTTCCTTGGTCACGCCGGATTTTATAGGAGGTTCATTAAGGACTTCTCAAAAATTTCTCGGCCTCTAACTAATTTATTACAAAAAGATATACCATTTGTCTTTGATGATGATTGTGTAGAAGCATTTGAAATACTTAAGAAAGCATTGATCTCTGCACCTATCGTTCAGCCACCTGATTGGAATGTACCTTTTGAAATTATGTGTGATGCTAGTGATTATGCTGTAGGTGCTGTTCTAGGGCAAAGAGTTGATAAGAAATTAAATGTTATTCAATATGCTAGTAAAACCCTAGACAATGCTGAAAGAAATTATGCTACTATTGAAAAAGAATTCTTAGCAATTGTATTTGCTTGTGATAAGTTCAGGCCTTATATTGTTGATTATAAAGTAACTATTCACACTGATCATGCTGCTATTAAATATCTTATGGAAAAGAAAGATGCTAAACCTAGACTTATTAGATGGGTTCTCTTGCTACAAGAATTTGATTTACATATTGTTGATAGAAAGGGAGCTGAGAACCCCGTTGCAGACAACTTGTCCAGGTTAGAAAATGTGCTTGATGACCCACTAGCTATTGATGATAGCTTTCCTGATGAGCAATTAAATGTCACAAATGCTTCTCATACTGCTCCATGGTATGCTGATTATGCTAATTATATTTTTGCTAAATTCATACCACCTAGTTTCACGCACCAACAAAAGAAAAGGTTCTTCTATGATTTGAGGCATTACTTTTGGGATTACCCACATCTTTATAAAGAAGGAGTAGATGGTGTTATTAGACATTGTGTACCTGAGCATGAACAGGAACAGATCCTACGCAAGTGTCACTCCAAAGCTTATGGAGGACACCATGCTAGAGATAGAACTGCACATAAGGTATTGCAATCTAGTTTTTATTGGCCTACTCTCTTCAAAGATGCCCGTAAGTTTGTCTTATCATGTGATGAATGTCAAAGAATTGGTAATATTAGTAGACGTCAAGATATGCCTATGAACTATTCACTCGTTATTGAACCATTTGATGTTTGGGGCTTTGACTATATGGGCCCTTTTCCTGCCTCTAATGGTTATACACATATTTTAGTTGTTGTTGATTACGTTACTAAGTGGGTAGAAGCTATTCCAACTAGTAGTGTTGATCATAATACCTCTATTAAAATGCATAAAGAAGTTATTTTTCCGAGGTTTGGAGTCCCTAGATATTTAATGACTGATGGTGGTTCACATTTTATTCATGGTACCTTTCGCAAAATGCTTGCTAAGTATGACATTAATCATAGAATTGCATCTCCTTATCACCCACAGTCTAGTGGTCAAGTAGAATTGAGTAACAGAGAGCTCAAATTAATTTTACAAAAGACTATTAATAGATATAGAAAGAATTGGTCCAAGAAACTTGATGATGCATTATGGGCCTATAGAACTGCATATAAAAATCCTATGGGTATGTCTCCGTATAAAATGGTATATGGAAAAGCATGTCACTTACCTCTCGAACTAGAACACAAGGCATATTGGGCTATTAAAGAGCTCAATTATGATTTTAAACTTGCCGGTGAGAAGAGGTTATTTGATATTAGCTCACTCGATGAATGGAGAACCCAAGCCTATGAAAATGCCAAGTTGTTTAAAGAAAAAGTTAAAACATGGCATGACAAAAGAATACAAAAGCGTGAGTTTAATGTAGGTGATTATGTATTGCTATACAACTCTTGTTTAAGATTTTTTGCAGGAAAACTTCTCTCTAAATGGTAAGGTCCTTACGTTATCGAGGAGGTCTATCGTTCCGGTGCCATAAAAATCAACAACTTCGAAGGTACAAATCCGAAGGTGGTGAACGGTCAAAGAATTAAACATTATATCTCAGGTAATCCCATAAATGTTGAAACCAATGTTATTGAAACCGTAACCCCGGAGGAATACATAAGGGACACTTTCCGGAACGTTTCAGACTCTGAAAAGGAATAGGTATGTTGTACGGTAAGTAAACCGACTCCAAAACAGTTTTTAAGGCAATATTTCTCCGTTTTGGAATATTTAGAAAAATAGAAAAAATAAGTAGCAGTCCGGGAAGGACACGAGGCCTCCACGAGGATGGAGGGCGCGCCTCCTACCTCGTGGACACCTCGTGCGCTTTCCGGACTCTGTTTTCTTACACGACACATATTTTGGTTGGTAAAAATTTATTATATAATCTCCCGGAGGTTTTGACTCCCGTATCACGCAAATATCTCCTGTGTTTGTTTTGAGCTGTCCTGCTGCAGATTAGAGCAAGATGCCTTCGCAAGAGTCAGTCGGGGAGAGCCGGGTGTGGGAGTCCTGGATTAGGGGATCTCCGGACAGCCGGACTATATCCATTGGCCGGCCTGTTAGACTATGAAGATACAAGATTGAGGACTTCGTCTCGTGTTCGGATGGGACTCTCCTTGGTGTGGAAGGCAAGCTAGCCAATACGGATATGTGTATCTCCTCCTTTGTAACCGACCTTGTGTAACCCTAACCTCTCCCGTGTCTATATAAACCGGAGGGTTTTAGTCCGTAGGACAATAGACAATCATACCATAGGCTAGCTTCTAGGGTTTAGCCTCTCTGATCTCGTGGTAGATCTACTCTTGTACTACCCATATCATCAATATTAATCAAGCAGGACGTAGGGTTTTACCTCCATCAAGAGGGCCCGAACCTAGGTAAAACATCGTCTCACCTGCCTCCTGTTACCATCCGCCTTAGACGCACAGTTCGGGACACCCTACCCGAGATCCGCCGGTTTTGACACCGACATTGGTGCTTTCATTGAGAGTTCCTCTGTGTCGTCGTCGTTAGGCTTGATAGATCCTACTATCAACGATAGCGATGAAGTCCAGGGTGAGACTTTTCTCCCCGGATAGATCTTTGTGTTCGGCGGCTTTGCACTATGGGCCAATTCGCTTGGCCATCTGGAGCAGATTGAAAGTTACACCCCTGGCCGCCAGGTCAGGTTTGGAAGCTTAAACTACACGGCCGATATCCGCGGAGACTTAATCTTCGACGGATTCGAGCCTCTGCCTTGCGTGTCACGCGGTCACGATGAGTACGATTTAGCTCTACCATCAGACAGTGTTAAGACGATCGCACCGGCAGCCGCTCCGATCCTCAATTCGGAGCCAGTTGCGCCTTCTGCGGACGGGTGGATGGACCCCGCCATGGAGGCCTTACCCTCAGCGGCGATCGAGCTGAACATCGACCTTACCTTGCACGAGAGCCGTGTTGTAAAACTGCCAGATCCCTCTCCGGCCACGGACTATGAACCGCCTGCGCCTGTTCCTATCGAATCTGGCTGGGCACCGATCATGGAGTTTACCTCCGCGGATATCTTTCAGCACTCGCCCTTCGGCGATATACTGAACTCATTAAGGTCGCTCTCCTTGTCAGGAGGATCCTGGCCGAACTATGTCCGGCAGAACTGGGATGCGGATGATGAAGAAATTCGCGGCCCACCCACCACCCACTTAGTAGCCACTGTCGATGACTTAACCGACATGCTGGACTTCGACTCCGAAGATATAGACGGTATGGACGATGATGCGGGAGACGAAGAGGAACCACTGCCCACAGGGCACTGGACAGCCACCTCATCATACGATATATACATGGTGGATACACCCAAAGAAGGCAATGGCAACGAGACAGCGGAGGATGACCCCTCCAAGAAGCAACCCAAGCGCCGATGTCAGCGGCGCCGCTCTAAGTCCCGCCAAAGCAAAAGTGGTGATACCGGCACAGGAGGTAATAACACTCCGGATAGTGCCGAAGACAACAACAACCCCCTCCAGCAAGATTTAGAGCAGGAGGATGGAGGAGCAAGCCCTCCTAAGAGAGCAGCAGACGGAGAGGCGGAGGATGATAATTACATACCCCCCTCCGAAGATGAGGCAAGCCTCGGCGATGACGAATTCGCCGTGCTAGAGGATCCCGTCGAACAAGAGCGCTTCAAGCGCCGGCTTATGGCCACGGCAAACAGCCTGAAGAAAAAGCAGCAGTAGCTTCAAGCTGATCAAGATCTGCTAGCTGACAGATGGACTGAAGTCCTCGCGGCCGAGGAATATAAACTCGAGCGCCCCTCCAAGAGTTACCCAAAATGCAGGTTGCTACCTCGACTGGAGGAAGAAGCGTATGATGCAGCTAATCGGCCACCTCGTGGCCGTGATAGAGAGGCATTCCAGCCAAAAGCTCAGCCTGCACCCCGACGCCATTCAAATAAAAAAGCATGGGGAAACATGCCAGACCTGCGAGACGTATTGGAGGACAAAGAAAAACACGCAAGATCAATCTACGGATCACGAGGGCGCGCCACTATGCGAGACGATAAACGTCACGCCGGATACAGTAAAAGTAAATCCGGCCAGGCCGAACACAGCAAGCAAGACCCATTCGAGCTGCGTCGTGATATAGCCCAATACAGAGGTGCCGCACACCCCTTATGCTTCACAGACGAAGTAATGGATCATCAAATCCCAGAAGGTTTCAAACCTGTAAACATTGAATCATACAGCGGCACAACAGATCCAGCGGTATGGATCGAGGATTTCCTCCTCCACATCCACATGGCCCGCGGTGATGACTTACACGCCATCAAATACCTACCGCTAAAGCTCAAAGGACCAGCGCGGCATTGGCTTAACAGCTTGCCAGCAGAGTCCATTAGTTGTTGGGAAGATCTGGAAGCCACATTCCTCGACAACTTTCAGGGCACTTATGTGTGACCACCAGACGCCGATGACTTGAGCCACATAATTCAGCAGCCAGAAGAATCGGCCAGGCAATTTTGGACTTGGTTCCTAACAAAGAAAAATCAAATCGTCGACTGTCCGGATGCAGAGGCCCTAGCAGCTTTCAAACACAACATCCGCGGCGAGTGGCTAGCCCGGCACCTTGGTCAGGAAAAGCCGAAGTCCATGGCAGCCCTCACGACACTCAGGACCCGCTTTTGTGCGGGAGAAGACAGCTGACTGGCTCGCAGTAACAATATGTCAAAGAACCATGGTACTTCGGATACCAAGGATGGCAATAGCATGTCACGTCGCAACAAACATAAGCGCCGCATTAACAGCGATAATACTGAGGATACGGCAGTCAATGCCGGATTCAAAGGCTCTAAACCCGGTCAGCGGAAAAAGCCATTCAAACAAAGCACGCTGGGCCCGTCCAGCTTGGACCGTATACTCGATCGCTCGTGTCAAATACACGGCACCCCAGACAAGCCAGCCAATCACACCAACAGGGATTGTTGGGTGTTCAAGCAGGCCGGCAAGTTAATTGCCGAAAACAAGGATAAGGGGCCACATAGCGATAACGAGGAGGAGCCCTGGTAGCCACGCAACGGAGGACAGAAGAGGTTTCCCCCACAAGTGTGGACGGTGAACATGATATACGCAACCCACATCCCCAAGAGGGAGTGGAAGCGTGCGCTCAGGGACGTATATGCGGTGGAGCCAGTCGCCCCAAAGTTCAACCCATGGTCCTCCTATCCGATCACTTTCGATCGCAGGGACCACCCCACTAGTATCCGTCATGGCGGATTCGCCGCACTAGTTCTAGACCCAATCATTGATGGATTTCACCTCACTCGAGTCCTTATGGATGGCGGCAGCAGCCTGAACCTGCTTTATCAGGACACAGTGTGCAAAATGGGTATAGACCCCTCAAGGATCAAACCCACAAAAACGACCTTTAAAGGCGTTATTCCAGGCATAGAGGCCCATTGCACAGGCTCAATTACATTGGAAGTGGTCTTCGGATCCCCGGATAACTTCCGAAGTGAAGAGTTAATCTTTGATATAGTCCCGTTCCGCAGTGGTTATCATGCACTGCTCGAGCGAACCGCATTTGCGAGATTCAATGCGGTACCGCATTATGCATACCTCAAGCTCAAGATGCCAGGACCTCGTGGGGTTATTACAGTCAATGGAAACACAGAGCGCTCTCTCCGAACGGAGGAGCACACTGCAGCCCTCACAGCAGAAGCGCAAAGCAGCCTCTCAAGGCAATCCACCAGTTCGGCGTTTCAAAACCCGGACACCTTCAAGCGCGCTCGGAACAATCGGCAACTAGACCGCCTGGCACGATCTGAGCTCGCGTAGCAATGCGGCCCCCACCCCAGTCCCAGCCAAACGGCGGAACTCGTGCCACGCGTACATAATTACGCATTAAAAATACCATGGGCACAGGTGGGGAGGGGGGCACAACTGCGGCACGCCCCAAGACGCGGCTTAAACCGCACTAGGGGCTTCCCGCTTTGTTATTTTTCTCTTTTTCAGGACCTTAATCTCTGGAAACCCTGTCCGGCAGTATGATTGTCGAACACATGATGCAGCAACCAAGGAGGCAGAAAGCTACGTCACACCACTGAATTCCCAGGTGGATTACAATAACGAGCGAAATATTTGATTTAATACTATTCCTCAGCTTGCCCTTAGAAGGGACATAATCCTACTTTTTGCTTATCGCACTATCTGTATCATTTGCTTTAACGCACCTTTTTTAATAAACAATGCATAACATTATGACCATTATTGCATTCTTGTTATATATTTATATGTGTTCATTAATGACGCCTTGCAACCGTACACTTTGGTATGGCCAATACACCAGGGGCTCATGTACCCCACATTATGGTGTGAAAAGTCTGAACACTTTCACAAGTGCGGCACCCCGAACTTATAGCATTATATGCAGCAGCTCCGAATCATGTCTTTGGTCAAATGTTGGGTTTGCCCGGCTCCTATGTTTTGGTACCTTATGCTCAGCTCTATCGGCTAAGGTAGCGCTAGGAGAACTACTGCGATTGTGCCCCGGTTCTGCTGGGCTTAGCACCTCAGTAAAGAAAGCTAAAACTGACTGTCATGATAAGGCGAGAGACTGGTCGCTGTTCGGCGAGGTTTCGAGTCCCTAAAGACTTATGCCGCTTAGAGCGAGGGGTCGGCCCTGTCCGGCTTAAAGGCGTGTATCGCGCCCCGAATTCGGCCTTCCGAATACCAGGGGCTTCGCTGAAATTTAAAATTATAGAATTCTATGGCTAAGTGAGAGTGATAAAGCATTATTAGTCTGGTTGCCTTGTTCGTTGTGCTGAGCGCCTCCCTCGAAGGACCCAAAAATGGGAACAAGAGTGCTTAGGTTTATCCCGAACACCCCAGCACTCGTGGCATGGGGGCAGAAGCCGAGGACTAGCCATCTCTCAGATTGGATAAACAACCAAACAGAAGGTAATATTTTAAATTCAAACAAGCTTTGCATAGCGCATATGAAACAAGTTTTCATCATACAGGATCACACGAGCAAGTTTCACTCAAATATTACATCTTTCGTGCACTCGTCCGCTATGAGACGGGCACCCTTCAGAACACCCTCGTAGTACATCTCGGAGTGACGATGCTCCTTGCCCTCCGGCGGCCCTTCCTTGATCAGCTTCACGGCGTCTAGCTTGACCCATTGAACCTTCACACGGGCGAAAGCTCGGCGTGCACCCTTGATGCAGACAGATCGCTTGATGACCTCCAGCCGCGGGCAGGCATCCACAAGCCGCCTCACCAGGCCGAAGTAGCTGTTCGGAAGGGCGTCGCCAGGCCACAGCCGGACTATAAAGCCCTTCATGGCCTGTTCGGCCGCCTTGTGCAGCTCGACCAGCTGCTTTAGCTGGTCGCTCACAGACACTGGGTGTTCGGTCCCAGTATACTGGGCCCAGAACAACTTCTCCGTGGAGCTTCCATCCTCGGCCCAGTAAAACTTCGCGGCATCCGACACGCTGCGGGGCAAATCTGCGAATGCTCCTGGAGAGCTCCGGATTCGGGTAAGTAATCGGTAATTTACTTTTACATGCTTGCTTTGCATATAGAATGCCTTACCCGCCGCTATCTTCTTCATTGCGTCGATCTCCTAGAGGGCCTTTTGGGCTTCGGCCTTGGCACTCTTTGCGCTCTCAAGGGCCGCGGCAAGCTCAGACTCCCGCGTCTTCGAGTCAAGCTCCAATGCCTCGTGCTCCGTCACGAGAGCCTGGAGCTCTTGCTGCACCTCGCCCACCTGAGCCTCTTGCTTTTCTCGCTCGGTGCGCTCCTTGGCCGCTTTATCTTCGGCCTCGGACAGCACTTGCTTTAGGGTCGCCACTTCGGTCGTGGCCCTAGAAAATTCATGATGATCCTGTCTTTTTGCAAACGCATTCTTTTTATACATATCCATAGACTAGGTACTACTTACCTTTGTTCTCCTCGAGCTGCCTCTTGGCAAGGCCGAGCTCGTCCTGGGACCCTTTATGGTCCTGCTTCAGTACGGCGACCTCCGCAGTCAGTGCGGCGGACGCCAGCAGTGAAGCCTGCATATGCATATTGACATACTTATATTAGACTCCCGCGATATTGTTTAATCCTCTGTTCGGCTTTTCTTTGTGAACACCGAACAGAGCATCAGGGGCTACTGTCTATGCGGTAATATTTTTCCTATATTTTAAACACTTACCTCAAAGCCTGTTAGAAGGTTGGCACAGGCTTCAGTCAATCCGCTCTTGGCGGACTGAACCTTCTGGATCACTGCACTCATAATAGTGCGGTGCTCCTCGTCGATGGAAGCGCTGCGAAGCGCTTCCAGCAGATTGTTCGGCGCCTCTGGATGGACAGAGGTCACCGGTACAGGCATCTTGCCCCTCTTAGAAGGAGGCCGCCTGCCCAAGTCCGGAACCACTGGAGGTTCCGGCACAGTGTTCGGCTGAGGACCGAACTCAGAGCCCTCAGGGGCCTTGTCCCCTCTGCTCCCGGAGTCCGGGAGGCCGCCTTGAGGCGCCTCCGGGACTGTCTCCCCTTGACCCGGTGCCTCTTGAGACAGGACCTCGGCGGCGTCCACAGTATGAGGGGAGGTGGCGGTCGGAACTGGATCGCTATCCATATCCGACGAGCCCAGAGAGTCGTCCGGTGATACATCGATACGGGCTCGGGGCGGCCTGCATAATCATATTCGGCGTTAGGTGAAGTAGTGCGACAAAGGAATGCTATGAGTTACTCTGGTATCCGAATACTTACGACTTCCCCAGGGGCTTTGCCCTGGGCAGCCACTCATCTTCGCCGTCGACGGCGGTGGTAGAGCTGTCCGGAAGGAGAGTCCTTCCCTTCTTGGACCCCTCGGCCTCCCTAGTTGGGGCACCCTTCCTTTTCTTGTCTCCCCCATCTAGAGGGGGAGCATCTTCTTTCGCCCCCTCGTCTTCGGGGGGGGGGGGGGAGGATTGCGTCATAGAGTCCTCGGACGATGAGTCCGATGACACCTGGCGTCGGGAACTCTTTCGGGTTCCCTTGGCCTTCTTGGTCTTCGCCAGCACCATGTATGGAGCCGGAGTCAGCATTTTTGCCAGGAGGGTGTCTGCTAGGCCTTCGGGCAAAGGAGCCGGACAGTCGATCTGTCCGGCCATCTCCTGCCAGTCCTGTCAAAGGTACGGGAGTTTAGATCCCGCATGGAGTCAAACTATGAAAAACAGGTATCCTGTAAGAGGTAAAGCAGCTTACCACGCTGGCTTGGCGCTTTGTGCTGAATCCGCGATCCTCAGTAGTGGGAGGGGGAACCTAGGCGCTCTTGAATAGCACCCTCCAGGCATCTTCGTGAGTTGTGTCGAAGAGCATGTTCAGAGTTCGGTGTTGTGCCGGGTCGAACTCCCACAAGTTGAAGGCCCGTTGTTGGCATGGGAGGATCCGGCGGTTGAGCATGACCTGAACTACGTTGTCGAGTTTGAGCTTCTTGTTCACCATGTTTTGAAAACATGTTTGGAGTCCAGTCATCTCTGCCGAACTACCCCAGGACAGGCCCTTCTCTTGCCAGGAGGTGAGCCGTGTGGGGAAGCCAGATCGGAACTCGAGGGCCGCTACCCATTTAGGTTCACGCGGCTCGGTGATGTAGAACCACCCAGATTACCACCCCTTTATGGTATCCACGAAGGATCCCTCGGGCCATGTGACGTTGGGCATCTTGCCCACCATGGCGCCTCCGCACTCTGCCTGGCGGCCGCTCACTATCTTCGGCTTGACATTGAAAGTCTTTAGCCATTAGCCGAAGTGGGGCTTGATGCGGAGGAAGGCCTCACACACGATGATAAACACCGAGATGTTGAGGATGAAGTTCGGGGCCATATCGTGGAAATCCAGGCCGTAGTAGAACATGAGCCCCCGGACGAATGGGTGGAGAGGGAATCCCAGTCCGCGGAGGAAATGGGTAAGGAACACTACCCACTCATGGGGCCTGGGGGTGGGGATGAGCTGCCCCTCTTCTGGGAGCCGGTGCGCGATGTCGTCGGGCAGGTATCCGGCTCTTCTCGGCTTCTTGATGTGTCCCTCCGTGACGGAGGAGATCATCCACCTGCCTGCCGCTCCGGACATGGTTGGAGAAGGTCGAGGTGGGAAATGCGAACTTGGGTGCTGGACTTCGAGTGTGCGAAAACGGATGGGCAAAGGAGGAAGAAGGCGTGGATGAAAAGGTAAATCCTTATCCCTTTATATGGGCGGACGAAACTACGCGTCCCCACTAGCCTGGTAAAACTCGCTTATCCCCCAAGCGCCATAATCGATGGCGCGGTTGGGTTACCCACACCCGTATTGATGAGAATCCCGTGATAAGGGGACACGATCTCTGCTTTGACAAGACATGTCAAAAAACTGCCTCGCTTTATGTGCGGGGCTAGTTAAAGGAAACGGTTCGAATAATCACCGGGCCGTGACATAATGTCGTGTTGCCAAAACAAGTCAACAAATTGGATTTGTGGAAATATTATTCTCTCTACGGTGGTATGTGGAACTTATTTTGCTGGGTCGGACACTATCCTTATATTCAAATTCTTCCGTGGTGTATTCAGAGGAGGAACCCGCCTTGCAATGCCTAAGACAATACTGCGCGCCGGACTCATCGTCATTTAAAGCCTAGTTCAGGGGCTACTGTGGGAGTCCTGGATTAGGGGGTCTCCGGACAGCCGGACTATATCCATTGGCCGGACTGTTAGACTATGAAGATACAAGATTGAAGACTTCGTCTCGTGTTCGGATGGGACTCTACTTGGCGTGGAAGGCAAGCTAGGCAATACGGATATGTGTATCTCCTCCTTTGTAACCGACCTTGTGTAACCCTAACCTCTCCAGTGTCTATATAAACCGGAGGGTTTTAGTCCATAGGATAACAGACAATCATACCATAGGCTAGCTTCTAGGGTTTAGCCTCTCAGATCTCATGGTAGATCTACTCTTGTACTACCCATATCATCAATATTAATCAACCAGGACGTAGGGTTTTACCTCCATCAAGAGGGCCCAAACCTGGGTAAAACATCGTGTCCCCTGCCTCCTGTTACCATCCGCCTTAGACGCATAGTTCGGGACCCCCTACCCGAGATCCGCCGGTTTTGACACCGACACCGGGTGTCTCATCCGGCACCGAGATCAATGACAGACAACAATGTTGACCTCTTTGGGCCAGCAACGAAGGAAGAGATGGAGGCTGAATTGAAGAGGATAGATGCCATGGAAGAGGATCAAGAAGTCACTTCCCGCTTCCGAGCTGGATTCACAATGGGAGAACTGCAGAGCTCGGCTATTCCAAACTCGGTTATCCCTTCCAATGTTAGATTTCTTCTTATGAGAATATGAAAAAGAGTGTCACTGGTTCTCCCGCGACTATGCAGCACCCTTGGGTGCAGGGAGCTTTGGCTGTTACAGGAAAACTTTGAATGGAAATAATGGACCTCAAGCAACAAGTCAACAAGCTCGAGGAGGAGAATCGTATCCTGAGGGGCATCATCGCCAAGAATATCACATCACCATCCCCGAAAAGAGAGACATAATCACATGGGTATGGGCACTCCCCTTGGCAACTGCCAAGCTTGGGGGAGTGCCCCGGTATCGTATCACCATACTTTTATCTTTACCGTTGTTCTTAGTTCGATCCTTTTGGTAATATCTTGATCTAGTAGAATAAAAGTTCTTAGTATGATCTAGTTGTGAGTTTTGCTTTATGATCCTTCTATGTGATCGAGTCCGTGAGCTATATATATAATAAAGATTATTGTTGAGTCAAGGGCTTGATTATTTTTCCATTATCCTAAGTGAATAAAAGAAAAGAGAAAGAAATAAAAAGAAACAAAAGAGATCATATGGATCTTTATGGAGAGTAATGAGCTCACATAGAAAAAGTATGATGAATAAAAGTTGTTGAGAGTTGACAAACATAGTTTTGGTCATCATTGCAATTAATAGGAAGTAATAAAGAAAGAGAGGTCTTCGCATATAGATATACTATCTTGGACATCTTTTATGATTGTGAGCACTCATTAAAATATGACATGCTAAAGAGTTGATGTTGGACAAGGAAGACAACCTAATGGGTTATGTTTTCTTACATTTGAAATAAATTATATTTTCATGGATCATCCAACATGGTTGAGCTTGTCTTTCCCTCTCATGCTAGTCAAATTCATCGCACCAAGTAGAGATACTACTTGTGCTTCCAACCAATTTTGCCATGAGAGTCCACCATACCTACCTATGGATTGAGTAAGATCCTCCAAGTAAGTTGTCATCGGTGCAAAGCAATAAAAATTGCTCTTTAAATATGTATGACTTATTAGTGTGGGAGAAAATAAACTTTATACGATCGTGTGATATGGAAGAAATAAAAGCAACAGACTGCATAATAAAGGTCCATATCACAAGTGGCAATATAAAGTGACGTTCTTTCGCATTAAGATTTTGTGCATCTAACCATAAAAGCGCATGACAACCTGTGCTTCCCTCTGCGAAGGGCCTATCTTTTACTTTTATCTCCTACCTTGCATAAGAGTCATTGTGATCTTCACCCTTCCTTTTTACATTTTATCCTTTGGTAAGCACAGTATGTTCGAAAGATCCTGGTATATATGGCTAATTGGATGTGATTTTTCATGAACTATTATTGTTGACATTACCCTTGAGGTAAAATGTTGGGAGGCAAAACTATAAGCCCCTATCTTTCTTTGTGTCCGATTAAAACTCCATACCCATAAGTACTGTGTGAGTGTCAGCAATTGTGAAAGACTATATGATAGTTGAGTATGTAGACTTGCTGAAAAGCTCTTATATATTGACTATTTCCTATGTTATGATAAATTGCAATTGCTCCAATGACTGCGATTATAGTTTGTTAGTTGTCAATGAAGTTTACAATTCATACTTGAAATTGTGATTGAATTATTACTCTAGCATAAGAAATCATATGACAAGAATTATATAAGTTGATGTTCTAAGAATGATCATGATGCCCTCATGTCTGTATTTTATTTTTATCGACACCTCTATCTCTAAACATGTGTACATATTTTTCGATTTCGGCTTTCGCTTTAGGACAAGCGAGGTCTAAGCTTGGGGGAGTTGATACGTCCATTTTGCATCATGCTTATATATTGATATTTATTGCATTATGGGTTGTTATTACACATTATGTCACAATACTTATGCCTATTCTCTCTTATTTTACAAGGTTTACATAAAGAGGGAGAATGCCGGCAGCTGGGATTCTGGGATGGAAAAGGAGCAAATATTAGAGACCTATTCTGCACAGCTCCAAAAGTCCTGAAACTTCACGGAAGTCAATTTTAGAATATATAATAAATATTGAGCGCAAGAAGTTCACCAGGGGGGCCACACCCTGCCCACAAGGGTGGAGGGCGCGCCCCCTACCTCGTGGGCCCCCTGGTGGCCCTCCGATGACCATCTTCTGCTATATGAAGTCTTTCAATGGGGAAAAATCATAATCCATCTTCTCAGACGAAACTCCGCCGCCACGAGGCGGAACCTTGGCGGAACCAATCTAGGGCTTTGGCGGAGCTGTTCTGCCGGGGTAACTTTCCTCCGGGAGGGGGAAATCATCGCCATCGTCATCACCAACGCTCCTCTCATCGGGGGAGGGCAATCTCCATCAACATCTTCACCAGCACCATCTCCTCTCAAAACCCTAGTTCATCTCTTGTATCCAATTCTTGTCTCTAAGTCCGGGATTGGTACCTGTGGGTTGCTAGTAGTGTTAATTACTCCTTGTAGTTGATGCTAGTTGGTTTAATTGGTGGAAGATCATATGTTCGGATCCTATATGCATATTAATACCCCTCTGATTATGAACATGAATATGCTTTGTGAGTAGTTACGCTTGTTCCTGAGGACATGGGATAAGTCTTGCTATTAGTAGTCAAGTGAATTTGGTATTCGTTCGATATTTTGATGAGATGTATGTTGTCTCTCCTCTAGTGGTGTTATGTGAACGTCAACTACATAACACTTCACCATTATTTGGGCCTAGAGGAAGGCATGGGAAGTAATAAGTAGATGATGGGTTGCTAGAGTGACAGAAGCTTAAACCCTAGTTTATGCGTTGCTTTGTAAGGGGCTGATTTGGATCCATATGTTTCATGCTATGGTTAGGTTTACCTTAATACTTTTGTTGTAGTTGCGGATGCTTGCAATAGAGGTTAATCATAAGTGGGATGCTTGTCCAAGTAAGGACAGTACCCAAGCAGCGGTCCACCCACATATCAGATTATCAAAGTACCGAACGAGAATCATATGAACGTGATGAAAACTAGCTTGACGATATTCCCATGTGTCCTCGGGAGCACTTTTTCTCTATATAAGAGTTTCTCCATGCTTGTCCTTTGCTACAAAAAGGATTGGGCCACCTTGCTGCACTTTATTTACTTTTGTTACTTGTTGCTCGTTACAAATTATCTATCACAAAACTATCTGTTACCACTTATTTCAGTACTTGCAGAGAATACCTTGCTGGAAACCGCTTATCATTTCCTTCTGCTCCTCGTTGGGTTCGACACTCTTACTTATTGAAAGGACTACGATAGATCCCCTATACTTGTGGGTCATCAGTGATGCGTAGCAACGAGAGGGGAGAGTGTTGTCCACGTACCCTCGTAGACCGTAAGCGGAAGCATTATGACAACATGGTTGATGTAGTCATACGTCTTCACGATCCGACCGATCCTAGCAGCGAAGTTACGGCACCTCCGCGATCTGCACACGTTTAGCTCGGTGACGTCCCACGAACTCTAGATCCAGCTAGGGTCAAGGGAGAGTTTCTTCATCATGACTGTGTGATGACGGCGATGATGAAGTTACTGATGCAGGGCTTCGCCTAAGCTCTACAACATTATGACCGAGGTGGAAATCTGTGGCCATGTTGTCATGGCGCGCCCAAGGGGGGATCGGCTAAAACAATCAACTTGTGTGTCTATGGGGTGCCCCCTCCCCCGTATATAAAGGAGTGGAGGAGGGAGAGGGTCGGCCCTCTCATGGCGCGCCCAAGGGGGGAGCCCTACTCCCTGTGGGAGTAGGATTCCCCCTTCCCTTGTTGGAGTAGGAGAGAAAGGAAGGGGGGGGGAGAGAGGGAAGGAAGGGGGCCCGGCCCCCACCCAATTCGGATTGGGCTTGAGGGGTGCCCTCCACCTTGGCCGCCTCCTCCTCTCTCCCACTAAGGCCCACTAAGGCCCATACACTCCCCGGGGGGTTCCGGTAACCCCCCGGTACTCCGGTAGATGCCCGAACTCACCCAAAACCATTCAGATGTCCAAACATAGCCTTCCAATATATCGATCTTTATGTCTCGACCATTTCGAGAATCCTCGTCATGTCCGTGATCATATCCGGGACTCTGAACTACCTTTGGTACATCAAAACACATAAACTCATAATAACGATCGTCACTGAACGTTAAGCGTGCGGACCCTATGGGTTCGAGAACTATGTAGACATTAACGAGACTCATCTCCGGTCAATAACCAATAGCGGAACCTGGATGCTCATATTGGTTCTTACATATTCTACGAAGATCTTTATTGGTCAAACCGCATAACAACATATGTTGTTCCCTTTGTCATCGGTATGTTACTTGCCTGAGATTCGATAGTCGGTATCTCAATACCTAGTTCAATCTCGTTACCAACAAGTCTCTTTACTCGTTCCATAATGCAACATCCCGTAACTAACTCATTAGTCACATTGCTTGCAAGGCTTATAGTGATGTGCATTACCGAGAGGGTCCAGAGATACCTCTCCGATACACAAAGTGACAAATCCTAATCTCGATCTATGCCAACTCAACAAACACCATCGGAGACACCTGTAGAGCATCTTTATAGTCACCCAGTTATGTTGTGACGTTTGATAGCACACTAAGTGTTCCTCCGGTATTCGGGAGTTGCATAATCTCATAGTCATAGGAACATGTATAAGTTATGAAGAAAGCAATAGCGACAAACTAAACGATCAAAGTGCTAAGCTAACGGATGGGTCGAGTCAATCACATAATTCTCTAATGATGTGATCCCGTTCATCAAATTACAACTCTTGTCCATGGCTAGGAAACTTAACCATCTTTGATTAACGAGCTAGTCATGTAGAGGCATACCAGTGACACTCATTTTGTCTACGTACTCACACATGTACTAAGTTTCCAGTTAATACAATTCTAGCATGAATAATAAACATTTATCATGATATAAGGAAATATAAATAACAACTTTATTATTGCCTCTAGGGCATATTTCCTTCAGTCTCCCACTTGCACTAGAGTCAATAATCTAGATGACATAGTAATGATTCTAACACCCATGAAGTCTTGGTGCTGATCATGTTTTGCTCGTGAGAGAGGCTTAATCAATGGGTCTGCAACATTCAGATCCGTATGTATCTTTCAAATCTCTATGTCTCTCTCCTTGACTTGGTCGCGGATGGAATTGAAGCGTCTCTTGATGTGCTTGGTTCTCTTGTGAAATCCGGATTCCTTTGCAAAGGCAATTGCACTAGTATTGTCACAAAAGATTTTCATTGGACCCAATGCACTAGGTATGACACCTAGATCGGATATGAACTCCTTCATCTAGACTCCTTCATTTGCTGCTTCCGAAGCAGCTATGTACTCCGCTTCACACATAGATCCCGCCACGATGCTCTACTTGGAACTGCACCAACTGACAGCTCCACCATTCAATAAAAATACGTATCTGGTTTGCGACTTAGAGTCATTCGGATTAGTGTCGAAGCTTGCATTGACGTAACCTTTTACGACGAGCTCTTTGTCACCTCCATAAACGAGAAACATATCCTTAACCCTTTCCAGGTATTTCAGGATGTTCTTGAGCGCTGCCCAGTGATCCACTCTTGGATTACTTTGGTACCTCCCTGCTAGACTTATAGCAAGGCACACATCAGGTCTGGTTCACAGCATTGCATACATGATAGAACCTATGGCTGAAGCATAGGGTATGACTTTCATTTTCTCTCTATCTTCTGCAGTGGTCGGGCATTGAGTCTGACTCAATTTCACACCTTGTAACACAGGCAAGAACCCTTTCTTTGCTTGATCCATTTTGAACTTCTTCAAAACTTTATCAAGGTCTGTGCTTTATGAAAGTCCAATTAAGCATCTTGATCTATCTCTATAGATCTTGATGCCCAATATATAAGCAGCTTCACTGAGGTCTTTCATTGAAAAATTCTTATTCAAGTATCCTTTTATGCTATTCGGAAATTCAGTATCATTTCCGATCAACAATATGTCATCTACATATAATATCAGAAATGCTACACAACTCCCACTCACTTTCTTGTAAATACAGGCTTCTCCAAAAGTCTGTATAAAACCATATGCTTTGATCACACTATCAAAGCGTATATTCCAACTCCGTGAGGCTTGCACCAGTCCATAAATGGATCACTGGAGCTTCCAGACTTTGTTAGTACCTTTTGGATCGATAAAACCTTCTGGTTGTATCATATACAACTCTTCTTTAAGATATCCATTAAGGAATGCAGTTTTGACATCCATTTACCAAATTTCATAATCATAAAATGCGGCAATTTCTAACATGATTCGGACGGACTTAAGCATCGCTACGGGTGAGAAGATCTCATCATAGTCAACTCCTTGAACTTGTCGAAAACCTTTCGCAACAAATCGAGCTTTATAGACAGTAACATTACCATCAGCGTCAGTCTTCTTCTTGAAGATCCATTTATTCTCTATGGTCTGTCGATCATCAGGCAAGTCAACCAAAGTCCACACTGTGTTCTCATACATGGATCCCATCTCAGATTTCATGGCCTCAAGCCATTTTGCGGAATCTGGGCTCATCATCGCTTCCTCATAGTTCGTAGGTTCATCATGGTCAAGTAACATGACCTCCAGAACAGGATTACCGTACCACTCTGGTGCGGATCTTACTCTGGTTGACCTACGATGTTCGGTAGTAACTTGATCAGAAGTTTCATGATCATCATCATTAGCTTCCTCACTTGCTGGTGTAGGAATCACTGGAACTGATTTCTGTGATGAACTACTTTCCAATAAGGGAGCAGGTACAGTTACCTCATCAAGTTCTACTTTCCTCCAACTCACTTCTTTCGAGATAAACTCCTTCTCTAGAAAGGATCCATTCTTAGCAACGAATATCTTCCCTTCGGATCTGTGATAGAAGGTGTACCCAACAGTCTCCTTTGGGTATCCTATGAAGACACATTTCTCCGATTTGGGTTCGAGCTTATTAGGTTGAAGCTTTTTCACATAAGCATCGCAGCCCCAAACTTTAAGAAACGACAACTTAGGTTTCTTGCCAAACCACAGTTCATAAGGTGTCGTCTCAACGGATTTCGATGGTGCCCTATTTAACGTGAATGCAGCCGTCTCTAAAGCATAACCCCAAAACAATAGCGGTAAATCAGTAAGAGACATCATAGATTGCATCATATCCAATAAAGTGCGGTTACGATGTTCGGACACACCATTACGCTGTGGTGTTCCAGGTGGCGTGAGTTGCGAAACTATTCCGCATTGTTTCAAATGAAGACCAAACTCATAACTCAAATATTTACCTCCACAATCAGATCGTAGAAACTTAATTTTCTTGTTACGATGATTTTCCACTTCACTCTAAAATTCTTTGAACTTTTCAAATGTTTCAGACTTATGCTTCATCAAGTAGATATACCCATATCTGCTCAAATCATCTGTGAAGGTAAGAAAATAACGATACCCGCCACGAGCATCAACACTCATTGGACCGCATATATTAGTATGTATTATTTCCAACAAGTCTGTTGCTCGTTCCATTGTTCCGGAGAACGGAGTATTAGTCATCTTGCCCATGAGGCATAGTTCGCAAGCATCAAGTGATTCATAATCAAGTGATTCCAAAAGCCCATCAGCATGGAGTTTCTTCATGCGCTTTACACCAATATGACCTAAACGGCAGTGCCACAGATAAGTTGCACTATCATTATTAAACTTATATCTTTTGGCTTTAATACTATGAACATGTGTATCACTACTATCAAGATTTAGTAAAAATAGACCACTCATCAAGGGTGCATGACCATAAAAGATATTACTCATATAAATAGAACAACCATTATTCTCTGATTTAAATGAATAACCGTCTCACATCAAACAAGATCCAGATATAATGTTCATGCTCAACGCTGGCACCAAATAACAATTATTTAGGTCTAAAACTAATCCCGAAGGTAGATGTAGAGGTAGCGTGCCGACGACGATCACATCGACTTTGGAACCATTTCCCACGCGCATCGTCACCTCGTCCTTAGCCAATCTTTGCTTAATCCGTAGCCCCTGTTTCGAGTTGCAAATATTAGCAACGGAACCATTATAAAATACCAGGCGGTACTACGAGCATTAGTAAGGTACACATCAATAACATGTATATCAAATATACCTTTCACTTTGCCATCCTTCTTCTCCGCCAAATACTTGGGGCAGTTCCGCTTCCAGTGACCAGTCCCTTTGCAGTAGAAGCACTCAGTCTCACGTTTAGGTCCAAACTTGGGCTTCTTCACTGGAGCAGCAACTTGTTTGTCATTCTTCTTGAAGTTCCCCTTCTACCCTTTACCCTTTTTCTTGAAACTGGTGGTCTTGTTGACCATCAACACTTGATGCTCCTTCTTGATTTCTACCTCCGCAGCCTTTAGCATTGCGAAGAGCTCGGGAATTTTCTTATCCATCCCTTGCATATTATAGTTTATCACGAAGCTCTTGTAGCTTGGTGGCAGTGATTGAAGAACTGTGTCAATGACACTATCATCAAGAAGATTAACTCCCAACTGAGTCAAGTGGTTGTGGTACCCAGACATTCTGAGTATATGTTCACTGACAGAACTATTCTCCTCCATTTTGCAGTTGTAGAACTTATTGGAGACTTTATATCTCTCAATCCGGGCATTTGCTTGAAATATTAACTTCAACTCCTAGAACATCTCATATGCTCCATGACGTTCAAAACATCGTTGAAGTCTTGGTTCTAAGCTGTAAAGCATGGCACATTGAACTATCGAGTAGTCATCAGCTTTGCTCTGCCAGAAGTTCACAACATCTGGTGTTGCTCCTGCAGTGGGTTTGTCACCTAGCGGTGCTTCCAGGACATAATTCTTTTGTGCAACAATGAAGATAACCCTCAAGTTACGGACCCAGTCTGTGTAATTGCTACCATCATCTTTCAACTTAGCTTTCTCTAGGAACACATTAAAATTCAATGGAACAACAGCACGGGCCATCTATCCACAACAACATAGACATGAAAAATAATATCAGGTACTAAGTTCATGATAAATTAAAGTTCAATTAATCATATTACTTAAGAACTCCCACTTAGATAGATATCCCTCTAATCACTCTAAGTGATCATGTGATCCATATCAACTAAACCATGTCCGATCATCATGTGAGATGGAGTAGTTTTCAATGGTGAACATCACTATGTTGATCATATCTACTATATGATTCATGCTCGACCCTTCGGTATCAGTGTTCCGAGGCCATATCTGCATATGCTAGGCTCGTCAAGTTTGACCCGAGTATTCCGCGTGTGCAAAATTGGCTTGCACCCGTTGTATGTGAACGTAGAGCTTATCACACCCGATCATCACGTGGTGTCTCGGCACGATGAACTGTTGCAACGGTGCATACTCAGGGAGAACACTTGTACCTTGAAATTTAGTGAGAGATCATCTTATAATGCTACCGCCGAACTAAGCAAAATAAGATGCATAAAGGATAAACATTGCAATCAATATAAGTGATATGATATGGCCATCATCATCTTGTGCCTGTGATCTCCATCTCCAAAGCACCGTCATGATCACCATCGTCACCGGCTTGACACCTTGATCTCCATCGAAGCATCGTTGTCGTCTCGCCAACTATTGCTTCTATGACTATCGCTACCGCTTAGTGATAAAGTAAAGCAATTACATGGTGATTGCATTTCATACAATAAAGCGACAACCATATGGCTCCTGCCAGTTGTCGATAACTCTGTTACAAAACATGATCGTCTCATACAATAAAATTTAACATCATGTCTTGACCATATCACATCACAACATGCCCTGCAAAAACAAGTTAGACGTCCTCTACTTTGTTGTTGCAGGTTTAGGTAGCTGCTACGGGCTTAGCAAGAACCGTTATTACCTACACATCAAAAACCACAACACGGTATAGTGATTGCTTTTTGATTTTCAGAAAGAACCCTGTTCATTGAATCTGATTCAACTAAAGTTGGAGAAACAGACACCCACTAGCCACCTGTGTGTGAAGCACGTCGGTAGAACCAGTCTCGCGTAAGCATACGCATAATGTCAGTCTGAGCCGCTTCATCCAACAATAACGCTGAATCAAGAATCAACTAGTGACAGCAATAAATATGTATATACCCACGCCCACAACTCCTTTGTGTTCTACTCGTGCATATAGCATCTACGCATAGACCTGGCTCGCATGCCACTGTTGGGGAACACAGTAATTTCAAAAAAAAACCTACGCACACGCAAGATCCATCTAGGTGATGCATAGCAACGAGAGGGGAGAGTGTTGTCCATGTACCCTTGTAGACCGTAAGCGGAAGCATTATGACAACGCGGTTGATGTAGTCGTACGTCTTCATGATCCGACCAATCCTAGCACCGAAGGTACGGCACCTCCGCGATTTGCACACGTTCAGCTTGGTGACGTCCCACGAACTCTAGATCCAACTGAGGTCGAGGGAGAGTTTTGTTAGCACGACTGCGTTATGACGGCGATGATGAAGTTGTCGGCGCAAGGCTTCGCCTAAGCTCTATAACGATATGACCGAGGTGGAAATCCATGGAAGGGGCACCGCACACGGCTAAAACAATCAACTTGTGTGTCTATGGGGTGCCCCCTCCCCGTATATAAAGGAGTGGAGGAGGGGGAGGGCCGGCCCTCTCATGGCGCGCCCAAGGGGGGAGTCCTACTCACGGTGGGAGTAGGATTCCCCCTTCCCTTGTTGGAGTAGGAGAGAAAGGAAGGGGGAGAGAGAGGGAATGAAGGGGGGCGGCCCCCCACCCAATTCGGATTGGGCTTGGGGGGCGCGCCCTCCACCTTGGCCACCTCCTCCTCTCTCCCACTAAGGCCCAATAAGGCCCATACACTCCCGAGGGGTTCCGGTAACCCCTCAGTACTCCGGTAAATGCCCGAACTCATCCGAAACCATTCCGATGTCCAAACATAGCCTTTCAATATACCAATCTTTATGTCTCGACCATTTAGAGACTCCTCGTCATGTCCGTGATCATATCCGGGACTCCGAACTACCTTCGGTACATCAAAACACATAAACTCATAATACCGATCGTCACCGAACGTTAAGCGTGCGGACCCTACGGGTTCAAGAACTATGTAGACATGACCGAGACTCATCTCCAGTTAATAACCAATAGCGGAACCTGGATGCTCATATTGGTTCCTACATATTCTACGAAGATCTTTATCGGTCAAACCACATAACAACATGCGTTGTTCCCTTTGTCATCGGTATGTTACTTACCCGAGATTCGATCGTCGGTATCTCAATACCTAGTTCAATCTAGTTACTGGCAAGTCTCTTTACTCGTTCCGTAATGCAACATCCCGTAACTAACTCATTAGTCACATTGCTTGCAAGGCTTATAGTGATGTGCATTACCGAGAGGGCCCAGAGATACCTCTCCGATACACGGAGTGACAAATCCTAATCTCGATCTATGCCAACTAAACAAACACCATCGAAGACACCTGTAGAGCATCTTTATAGTCACTCAGTTACGTTGTGACATTTGACAGCACACTAAGTGTTCCTACGGTATTCAGGAGTTGCATAATCTCATAGTCGTAGGAACATGTATAAGTTATGAAGAAAGCAATAGCAACAAACTAAACGATCAAAGTGCTAAGCTAACGGATGGGTCAAGTCAATCACATCATTCTCTAATGATCTGATCCCATTCATCAAATGACAACTCTTCTCCATGGCTAGGAAACTTAACCATCTTTGATTAATGAGCTAGTCAAGTAGAGGCATACTAGTGACACCCATTTTGTCTATGTATTCACACATGTACTAAGTTTATGGTTAATACAATTCTAGCATGAACAATAAACATTTATCATGATATAAGGAAATATAAATAACAACTTTATTATTACCTCTAGGGCATATTTCCTTCAACAGGGCCTCGTCTGGCCCCTGTCGCGCGAGCGGTAGTACCGTGTGCCTATGCGGTAGTACCATGAGTGTGTGCGGTAGTACCGTATGTCACGGGCTGGTTAAGTGGGTAACAGTTGGATCTTTCCTCTCACTATATAAGGGGGGTCTTCTTCACCAAGTTGACCACCTCTTCCCTCCCCAAGCTCCATTTCCGCCCGATCTCTCTCCCTAGTATAGCCAATCAAACTTGTTGATTTTCTAGGGTTTGGTTGAGAAGGCCCCGATCTACACTTCCACCAAGAGAAATTTGATTCCCCCCACTAATCCCTTACAGATCTTGTTACTCTTGGGTGTTTGAGCACCCTAGAAGGTTGAGGTCACCGCGGAGCCATGTTCAATTGTGCTGAAGCTTCGTGGTGTCGTTGGGAGCCTCCAATCAAGTTGTGGAGATTGCCCCAACCTTGTTTGTAAAGGTTTGGTTGCCGCCTCCAAGGGCACCAATAGTGGAATCATGACATCTCGCTTTGTGTGAGGGCGTGAGAAGAATACGGTGGCCTAGTGGCTTCTTGGGGAGCATTGTGCCTCCACACCGCTCCAACGGAGACATACTTCCTCTCAAAGGGAATGAACTTCGGTAACACATCCTCGTCTCCACCAGCTCCACTCTTGGTTATCTCTTGCCCCTAGTTGTGTAGTTAGGTTTTTTGTTCCTTGATTATGTCATTTATGGAAGTTTCTCAAGTTAGGAAGTTCTCGTCGCCGGCCTTCGCCTAATGTTCGCCTTTGTCCTTCAATTCAATCTGCCAACCCTTTGGTGAAATCTAGTTGGGAAACCCTACGTACGTGTGATTGCCTTTCTCGAGGGGTACGGGGGGTAGCCCAAGTCCCTTTGGTATAGATCTTTAAGATCCAGTTCTTTTATCCCTTGTTGCTCTTGTTTGTCTTTGGCGAGGCGGTCATGGTGGTAGCACCCTTAGTCGATGACGTGCATATGTTACTATTTATTTTACTCCTAAATTAAATCACCTACCATTGGTTTCTCTAGTTTCCAAAGTTGTTCTCCCTCTTCCTTTATTTATTCCTTTGGCAATCCTTGATGGTTCTTCTTGTCTACTTCCTCCCCGTTCGGAGGAACTTGATTTAGGCGTTGAGCATGTATTTCTTTCCTCATATCTCACCCTCCCCCCTCCCAAATTTCTCAAGTGGTGTTTTCTCATCCTTCACATGCACATGATAATAGCTCCTTCTCATTGAACCTAGTTGAGGGAGTGACCCCCAGATTTAGAGCTTTCCTGGATGTCGGAGCTACTTGGTTGGCTCCCGTGTCTTTTCTCGGCTTCACTCTTCAGCTACGGTTGTTGTGGAGCCTGTGACCAAGTGTGGATGTTAGGGTGTGTTGAAAGCCCTCAACGGTGCCCCCTCATGCTGGTGACAACTATAGGTTTCACTTGTTGATGACGTTTCAACATTAATCGATTACAGTTCTTTCATGCCACACTAGATAGGATATAAATGCCAATTTTCCATGTTTTGTGATTCATGATAATCATTCTCACTAAAACTTAGTTAAAGTCTATACTACATTAGAGGAACTAGCAAAGTGCTCAGTGCATTGCTACGAGTGGCGGAGCTAGACTAGGAATGCTAGAGGGGCAGAAAGCGGTGATTGCTATGAAACACAACATTAATCAAAGTGGTGTACTATTTTATAATATGTAGTATGTCGTGGTAGGTGTGTTTCTAATCGAGCCACAAAGCATCACTATGTCATTCAACTTAAATTTATTAAAAATACAAGTACTAAGGGAAAATGAATGGTCATATATCCAAATAATAAAAATAATTAATTGAGATTTTTTAATTTTTTTATTCATATGTGTATTACAACATTAAAAAATCATATACTTGGAGAAAATGTTTGTCTTAGTGCTAAAAGTGATCGTGTATTTTAATAAAATCATGTGATTGAAAAATGCTCTTGTTTGAATAAAATGTTCACATGTATTTTTAAATGTTCACGTTTTAAAAGTGTTATGCTTTTCAGAATAAAAATGTTAAAATGCAATTCTGATTGTGCCATCAAGCAACTTGATCTTTATCTTCCCCTGCACTTGAGAAAAGCATTCGCTTGTTTTTTCCGCAAAACGAGGGAACCCTAGAACAGGAAAAAAAGAAAAAAGAAAAAAGAAAGGAAAAGGAAAATGGGAGAGCAGAACACGAAAGCCAGATGCCAGCAAGACCCGCAAAATGGGCTGGCCCAGTACTATGGTCGGTATGCGTTATTAATCCCCAGACTGGCGACATGGAGCACTGGAATCGGAATCCAATTCCAAAACCGAGAGGTAGGTATCCTTGGAGGAGGGGGGAGGGGGATCCTCCTCGCCGCTCCGGTTTCCATGGCGGCCGCCCCCGCCCCCGCCCGTTCGCCGCCGGAAGCGTCCCCGCCGCCCCTAGACGCCTCCGCCTCCGCCTCCGACGACGAGTGGGGTAACTAACCAACTACCTCCCGCCTCTGCTCCGCGCCCTTGTTTCTTGCTCCGCCTCTAGCTGGTTAACTGAAGCCTCCAGCGCGTCCTACTCTTGTTCTTCTGCCGTGATTGTCTCGAAGAGGAGTTCGATCTAGATGCGTGATGCTTTCCTTGACTGATATCCTCTTAGCTCGTACCCATCCGTGTATTATCGGGGAATCGCTGCCTGGGACATAGATCAGTTACTGTATCATTTTTGACGAGTCACAGCAGTCGTGCTAATTAGGTTTGAAGAACCGACCTGGTATGTCGAACTTATATGCCTATCTTTATGGGGCAATGTCAACCAGACTGGTTGAAACAAGTTGTGTTGGAACAATTTTGAGATATTTAAGGTGGAATTGCTTACTGCTTTTTTATGGGTTATAAAATGTAAAAACATCTGCTAGTTTGAAGAAAACAAAGCATATGACTGCATTTGTCGCACATAAATACCAACCCAGTACCAAGTTTACTACTCCCTCCGTTCCGAATTACTTGTCTTGGATTTGTCTAGATACGGATGTATCTAGACTCATTTTAGTGCTAGATACCTCCGTATCTAGACAAATCTAAGACAAGTAATTCAGAACGGAGGGAGTAGTATGGAGCCACTGGACAAGTGGAAGCGTCCCCTCCGCCCTGCACATAAATACCAACCCAATATCAAACCGTCGGCGGTGGAAGCGTTTCGCCGCTCCTGGACGCATCTGCTTCCGACGACGAGTGTGGTAACCAACTACCACCCGTGTCTGCTCCGCGCCCTTGTTTCTTGCTGCGCCTCTAGCTTGCTAAAGCCCCCAGCGCATCCTACTCATGTTCTTCTGCCATGATTGTCTTGAAGAGGAGTTCAATCTAGATGCGTGATGCCTTTCTTGACTGTTATTCTCTTGCTCGTACCCATCGTATCATCGGGGAGTTGCCTGGGACATAGGTCAATTACTGTAGCAAGCATGCCCTTCTTGAACAGACCTGGTGTGTTGAAGTTATACGCCTACCTTTATGGGACAATACCCGTAAACTGGTTGAAACTAGCTTTCTTGGAACAATTTTGAGAAATTTGAGGTGGAAGGCATCGAGCCATCGGTCTTGATATCTTGGTCGTTATGAGGAGTCACTCCTGATTTACCTTCACAACTCTCTCTGATAATATAATAATAGGAGTGATGGCAACTGAAGGGTACAATTTTCTTCTCATGATGATTCATGCTTAAATATGAACCCTTTCCTCTATTACAGGAGGCAATGTAGACAATCTGCACAAGGTTCGGGAAAAAATGGTAGAAAATCTTCATTGAATGGAAATAGGAATGCTATTAATATACCACAAACTGGTTGGAAACTAGTTGTGTTGGAACAGTTTTGAGGAATTTGAGGTGGAACGGAAAAGCCTACTATTGCTTTGGGCGATATTTTGCTTACTGCTTAGGTTATAGTAAAATTTTAAAACATCTGCTAGTTAGAAGAGAGCAGCATGTAAAAAAGATTGCACAAAATATATGCCTCCATTTGTCGCACATTAGTACCAAGTCAATGCCAAGTTTATTAGCATTGAGTCATCGATCTTGATATCTTGGTGCGTTATGAGGAGTCCCTTCTGATTCACCTTGATGACTCTTTCTGATAATACTATAATAGTACGAGTGATCAGTGATGCCAACTGAAGGGTAAGATTTGAATCTCATGATGATTTATGCTTAAATATGAGCCCTTTCCTATATGACAGGAGGCAATGTAGACAATCCTAATTGATTGGAAAAAGGAGTGCTATTAGTATAATCTAGTGATAATCACAAGTTGTTCATGTACGTCATAGCTTTCTAATCAGTATTTGGTCACAGAGATACCTAAACTAGGTTCCATTTCTTTGCGAGTAATTTTTACTTAAGATTGTTTTTGTTTCTTAAAGCATTGACACGCTTTAAGATGTTCATTAATGATAATCATTAAGAGACTTATATGCTATTAACTCCCTTGTACCGGGTTATGGTAGTGACTTGCTTGCACTATAGTATATCTCATGAAACTTGATATCATGGAGTTTTTTGTGGAAGGTGGCACTGATGCAGGGACGCTGTTCTGCACATATTTATTCTACGTATTAAAATCAAACATACATGTGCCAACTGCTACATTCAAAACATGAGGTTTATTTGAGTTCTTTTAATAATGTCGATGGTACAATTACAGATGCGGATGGATTTGTTATTCCTGATGTGACTATTCAAGATGATGATGATGATGATGTTACTACACACAGTGTCCCCAAAGCAAGGGATCCTGAACCTCAACAGGCGAGTTACAGATCTTTTCGCCGCAATGTCCCTCGTTAGATCAGTAAATGTAACTTGAACAACCACTTGGCTAGCACAGTGGTGTAAACTCGTATTTGAATGAACAGGCAAAAGAGGAGAAGATATACTTGGGACCTCATGGGGCGCCACCATCAGGAGCAAAGCAGCAGCAACTTAACACAGTTGGCCGCAAGCAGAGTTTCAGAAACAAGCTGAAGGAGGCAGATAGGAAATCCAGTGGCAATGCTCAGGAGAACAAGGTGGAAAGCCTAAGAGAGCTCATGGGGGCTGTAACAACAGATAGTAGGGGCATGGCGAAGAGTTCTCGTCGCGACTGGCTTGACCCACACTGTCGTGAGTCTGAGTTTGATAGGAAACCACGCTAGCTAGGTGGCTGCCATATGATGCGTCCGTTTGCGCAAAAGTTTTAACTGTATACTGCTGTGGGCTACTGGCTAGGCCCGAAAAACATGTCTTTGTTATCTGCAAGTTTATGAGGAGAAATAGCCAATGGTATTCTATGGTATGCAGAATCTCATGAATCTTGCTAGAATGTGGTTTAGTTGTTTGTTGTATGTCTGACTTGAGATGAATCTGTAGCGGCGGCATGTGCTTATGTGTAGATTCTTTGCCTCCTTGTTGAAATTTGATGTTAATGGTACCGACGCCATTCTATATTTTTCCTCAATTGCTTGATCGACCGATCTTGAACTGTTGAAAGTGCTCACAATCTTAACAAACACAGGGCTTTCGCTTCTATGCAGAACCAAATGCAGTCATGAGTGCAGAGCAGCCGGTGACTCCACTATATAAAGATCTCTGAAGAAATGATTTACATACGGCTTTACAGCAATCTCTATAGAATGGAAGCAAGTCATCTCTCTCGCTGGAAGGGGGAGGAGGATAGCTCGACCGGAGCTCAGCGGATGAGGGGCGCCTTGATCCATCCGTTGGCGAAGGCGATGGCGAGGATGATGAAGGGGGTGGAGAAGCCGAAGATGACGATATAGGGCAGCGGCGTCATCATGGGGTTCTCCCCCTTCCTCTCCCCAGCAGTCTGCCAGTACCTACATCATCCATCATCATCCATTTTATCCACACCAATTGACCACAGACCACACATAGATGAACTCATAATATGGATCATGAGAGCTGATGGGTGCAGGCTTGCTTACTGCTCCGGTTCCTGTTCTCTGGTGATGAACTTCTTGCCGTCAGGCTTGGTCTCTCCATCTCCACCACCACCACCACCACCACCTGCATATACACGCGTAGCGTATATGGACTCAAACAAAATGCAACATAAGAGAGATTGAGGAGGAATCGTGGGTACCGAGCTGCGCCGAGATTCTGGAGCGCTTGCTTACGAGGAGCAGGCCGGCGCCTCTCTTCCTCGGCGTAAGCGGGGTGGCGAAGGCGGTGGCACCGCCGCCGGAGGCGAGGAGCGGCGACGGAGCAACCCTGAGGGCCATGGTGGTCGTTGTTGGGTTGTTCTGTGTGGAGGAGGGAAAGAGCTCTCCTGCCTCATGCACCACGCACCCTATAGCACTCACTCCCTCACCTTTCGGCCGCGTAGCACTCACCTTATCCACCAGCCAGCCGTGCTATCTTCCCTTCCGTGGCAGCTTTAAGTTCTTGAATTCACATTTACACTGGTCAAACTACCGGCCGACGGATGTATACACTCTTTTGCCACCCAGCTCACATCTCCTGATCAACACTGGATGCCACAGTTACTTTTGGCATGTTGGTAGTAACTCTTGGTGGAGACATTCTAAACTGTGTGGCCGTTCAATCAGTTTCATGCTAAGCAAATGAGACTAGAGCCAAGGTATCGTGTCAGGAACTTGTCGCGGCGAAATGCCAAACTGTGTGGGGTGCCTCAACTGACAGTGGCTTCAATCGGGTCTATCCACACGTGTAGAGGTTCAGTTCTTGCCAAATTTTACTTGATTGTAATATTAAGGTAAAGAGGATCAGAATATACGAGTTCTGTGGAGTGTTGTTTTTTCAGCTCACCGCAGAGAATTGGTAGCTAGTAAACTTGGTTGGTGACACGTATGATTGTGAAGTTGTTGGTCTTTCACTTAGTTTCAGGCTAAAGCTAGACTCGGGGTGCTTGTCTCTGTCTCAACTGTCAGGTTATATAATAAGCTCAAGACTGCAGTGACTTCATTCATCCCTATCTAGTACTCCCTCCGTTCCGAATTACCTGTCTCAGATTTGTCTAGATACAGGTGTATCTAGACTTATTTTAGTGCTAAATACATCCGTATCTAGAGAAATCTAAGACAAGTAATTCGGAACGGAGGGAGTAGCGCAGAAGTGAGTTTGTTCCCAAAATTTACTTAGTTGTAAGCGGGAGGTGAAGAACACCAGAATATACAACCTCTGACAGCACAAGATTCGGATGTTACATGCACTTGGATCAGAAGTTCAGAACCCTCCATCCAGCCCATACTGAAATCTTCTTTTCCTCCGTTCAGAGAACACGTTGCCGGCTCCCTCTCGATGTGCAACAACCAGACAAGGGACTGGATTGTAAAACATACTCCTTCGTAAGCGAGCCAAACAGAGGACCAAGATTTAATTTCAAAGAATTGGCAGGGGCCGCGCGAACGCGTACCCCCTCTACCACAAATTATGACGTCCACTCTCCCACTTGGGGAGATGGTGGGCCAACGCACCCACCAAGTGCAATGTGGGCCATTGACCCAGGCCACGGGCCTTCTTGATCGCCCGTCGACCCCGTCCAGGTAAGTATGGAACAACGCTGCACCTCGCCCCCCTCTTATAGTGGCTCCCCCGCTCGATGCTCTCCGCTGAGCGAGGTGGTACTAAAAACCGAAGCGCAGCAGCAGCGGCGGGCGTGAAGCCGTGAAGGGAGCCAGGGAGGCGCGCAGTCCGGGAGGTACTACGTCTCGTTGGGCTTGACTTTGCTCCTACATGGGCTGAATGACGGGAGATAGGCGTGTGGGCCTTAAGAGCCGTACCAGCTTTTTCCCAGTGTTGTCTTAAAAAAAAAGGTTTTTTTCCCCAGTGTTCTGGTCTCTTACTACTGCTCTTGAGCTGCTACAAAAAGACTGTTGCTCTTGATTCTAAAAAAAACTATTGCCCTAAGTCTCTCGTACTCGTATTTTGTTCACTTACTTTTGCTCTTAATGTGCATGGCCGCATAAGAAACCGCTGCACCTTTGGTGCCTCTTTTCGGCCTGTTGCACCCAAAAGTTTGCACAAACCGGCTGATACCTGGGTGTTATATACATCTGACTCAGAAAAAGTTACTAGAACATCTTACATTTGTGAACGGAGGGAGTATTGTTCATGGAGAATCCAGTTATCTTCGGTGGAATTTGTAGGATGATGATTTCTCTGTATAGATTCCGTTTACACAAGTCGATACATACAAGATTGTTCGCGGTCACACAATAATGCACCAACACAAACACAGCGTCACACACTTGTTACACGAAGGTAGCCACGTCTGCCGAAAAGAAAAGAAACAACGACGACTAACAACTCCTACCGCCGGCAACGGCAACGCGGTCTCCCTCTACACCCTGACAAAGAAAATGCTCAGCTCCGTGCCACCGCCGGCGCCGGCGCCGCCGTCCCCGTCCGGGCTGACCATGTAGAACGACTCCGAGTCCTTGCTCCCGGTGACCCTGTCGAACCCCGCGCGCATGTACGCCACCTCGCCGTCCGCGTCCGCCGCCCCGCCGGGCGGCTCGTCCACCACGTCCCCGGGCAGCACGCCGGCGCCGACCGACACGGTGCTCAGCAGCTGCATGACCGCGAGGTCGCCGTCCGTGGCCTCCCGCCTGACCGCGTACCCGACGCGCCGGCCGTTGACGTAGGCCGTCCACATCGCCTCCTCCAGCAGGCTGACGCTCCCGCCGCCTTCGCCGGCGTCGGGCGACTTCTTGGACTTCTTCTCGCACTCGAGGGCGATGCGGACGTGGCCCCCGGCGGAGATCTCCTGCATGAGCTTCCCCGTGAGCACGCCGAGCTCGAGGACCAGGGTGGGGAGGCTGCCGGGCCGCTCCTGCACGGCGAGCGCGATGCGGGCGCGGCGGTGGCCGTAGAAGGTGCCGGTGACGCGCGCGCGGCCGCCGGCGTGGCCGTCGTGCGGCTTGCCATGGCGCCTGGGTAGGGCCGACGCCGGGCGGCACGCTGCCGGCGCGATGATGGGGAAGGAACGGAGCAGCGCGCGGATGGCGCGGAGCGCGCGTGACGGCGGGCCGCGGACGGCCGCGGGCGCGCGCTTCTCGTGCGTGGACGACGGCTCTTTGAGCGTGATCTCCGGGCGCGGCGTGCGCGGCGTGGTCGGCGGCGGGGTGGACGCCCTGGACGGCGCCGGGGGCGTGCGCGGCGAGGCCGGGATGGCGCACTGCGGGGTGGTCGGGGACGCCGGGGCGACGGCCAGGCGGCTGGCGGCCGTCGGGGAGCGCGGCGGCGTCGCCGTCAGCGGGCTCGACGGTGTCGTGCGCGGCATGGCGTGGCGAGCTGGGGCGCGGGAACCCAAGGAGGAGGTGGCCGAGAGAGAGACCCTAGGAGCTCGACGGCAGCGAGTCCTCGAAGTGTTTTAAGCTGAACGCCCGAGCTAGCGCGACGTGACGGCATGCACGCTGGTTGGAGCGCGCACGACGTGGTGGCATTACACCGAGACACGTACTCATACCAGCCAGGAGCAGGGAAGGATTTTGGCGCTGATTAGTTCATGCTGCAATCTGCGGTTTGACCGCCGCATGATGTGGTGACGAGGACATCCATCATCACTTCTGATAGAGTATCTTAGTATTTCGTTTGTTCGTGGCAGCCCACTTGCATTGCGTCGATATATCATATTGACAGATGACTCGATGGATATAATATTTCTCTACTGGACTTTGTTCCTGGTATCGCAAACATCTTCATTTTGTTCCATCAGAAAAAGAACATCTTCATTCTGTTATACCCCGGAACAGTTGAAACATAGTGACAGGGCTCAAAAAAACAAAACTGTCTGGTGGTATATCAGAGCGAATATGATTGATTGAACGACAAATTGGGGGCTACATATTCAACAAATTTAGCGGCAGTGAAGTCATGAAACCACATCTCCTGCTTTGAATATTATTCAACACCATACACGTTTTTTTAAAGGCTCTACAGCATTGGCTGATACAGATACATGTTGCCAGTTTGTCAGAGTCCAAATTCCGCATGCCCACAAGTCACAATAAGTAGATTAATACAGCAATGCTCTAGACTCCAATCTGTTTCCAGTGATTCAGTACTTTCATCCATGTCAAGGCAGCGCTAGGACATGCCGCGCTCAAAAAGCAAGCTACATCTCACCGCACTCACTTATCACGCAGGCAAGCTTCGGCCGGTTGTTTGGTCCAGTAGCGACGTTCTCAATCTTCCGCAGCACGAGCAGACCATCTCCCAGCACCCTCTGAAATAGCATAACAAGGCGTTGGTTAGTTACTACCATCAGAAGGCAGAGGATACCTTACAGTTTAGCACACAAGGATCCGTTTCATTGTCTCCTCATGTTAGTAGTAGGCACATATTTACTTGTCAATTGCAAAATAATACTGGTACCATACATGTTGTTCAAATGCTGGTACCAAACAACAAGACATTAAAATCGAGCACTCTTACCCCAAAAACCACATGCTTGTTGTCCAGCCACTCACACTTTGCACAAGTTAAAAAGAACTGCAAACACACAGTAGAAAATAAGATTTCACTAATCTAAAAGATATATACAGTAATAGTCTGACTGGAAAATATGTGAACTGGAGATTGGCGGTATAGACAAAAAAGGGGAAATCCAGATATGAACAGATAAGGGAAAGATGCAACCGTTAAAAATATGAAAGTACCTGAGACCCATTAGAGTTAGCTCCACTGTTCGCCTGTGAAAAAAAATTGAGGATAGCTGTTTAGATCCAGAAGATGGAACTAAAAAAACTTAAACGAATTAATGAATATTCCCTATGATTGTGCAAGACACTGCTGAAAAAGGAAAACAAAACACTAGTAATTTATATTTTATACTGCAACATAACTGTTCTAGAGTAAAACCAGCTAAACAGCAAACCTAAGGTACCCATGAGGATTAATAAATCAATACTTCCAGAAAATGAGATTTTGAAACACATCACCATTCACCATGACTTAAAATAATACATTGCCATGAGATTGCTTTGGTCTGTTTTGATGTAGGTGAATGTTGAAAGTGAACTTAAAGAACATACATGTTTCGACACCTATATATGTCAAATTTAGACGGTTCACTTTCTACTGTGCACAGTATCTCCATAATTATGTACACCATTTGAAGGTTGCCAATGTAAAAGAGGCTTGCTAATTTGAGTATTTTCTTCTGATCACTCAGTTACCATAAGTCCCACACAGAAGGTACATGGAATAGAAGAGAACTGATAAAACACGAGAAGATACAAAATACATGGAGTTGAAAGAAAATTTTATGCAAACATAACCAAGATAATTTGCCCAAACAGTAGATCTCTTGCAAATGAACATGGCATCAGCAAAGTAACATCTGGCATCAGTTTCAATTCAGAGAATGAGTTGGAGAAATGTAATACCATGGAGAGCAGGCCAGGCCCAGTATGCTTCGCAATGAAATTTTCATCATCAAATTTGGTGCCATAGATTGATATGCATCCACTGCCATCACCCTACAGGGCATTAAGAAACTTTAGTTATACAAAAAAAAAAAGACTTCCGTTCTGAGCAGGGATTACTCTAGAACGGTTGGTCACTCAAAACTAAATCACCATAAGCTATATAGGCTCAAAGCAAGATGCACCATATTATTAAATAATTCAACAGCTCAAGTTCACTCACATCAATGTACATAAATGCCACAATCCAAAACAGCATGCCTAAAAGATTATGTTAATTTATGCTGTTGATGCATGGAGCTATTAGATGCACAAACCTTTACGAAGTCACCTCCCTGAATCATGAAATCTTTGATCACTCGATGGAACTGACAACCCTTATACCCCTGTGGAATAGCTGATTTCCTGCAGTCAGCATGTTGAAACTAAGCAAGCTGCATACCAAATAAAAATACTAATGCAACCATCCAAAATTGCAGACTTGCAGTTGCAAGTAATTGTTTTATTTACATAGCTTCCTGAACGAAATAAATAACAACCACTGTCCACTACCAAAAGGAACACTCAAACTGTGTTTACTTAGACCAATGTTCCCACCAATGTCATGACCATCAATGTAAGAAGTAGCAATTACATATTCAAAAAAGCATTCAACCAAATGTGCAAAAGGAGAAGGCATTCAGCCCAAATTTATGCGCCCACCTAAACTTTCTGTACATTATACTACAGATCCGAACACACACCCTTCCACTACCCCAACAATCAGTAGAACAAAACAGAACACTAAGGCACCACAAGAAAAAATAAAGCGAGGAGCAAGCATCAGTGCATCACCCAATGCTCAAGTGACAATGCTCCAAAGTGCTTGCACTCTACAAGCTAAAATTGCCCATCAATCATAACAAACAGTGGGAAGTAGAGTGCATGTCAAGCCAGAAATTCATCCTTGTTCGTTCTTTCTATGGACTTTGGGCACCAACTAATCCCCCAGTTAATTTAACAAAGTTACCCATGATATATACTAACACAAGCTTTTGCAACACTCACACAAGGAGGCTAAATGTTTAAGTGGGACAGGAATTCAGGGTTGCAGAATAAGCCACAGAAATAAGCATACTATCGGCAACTACAATAACCAGCCGGGCATGCATCTAGTCCTCACCTGTACTCGCCAGTGCAGAACTGCCTGCGACCAAAAGAACAAACAGAGCAGAGATCCGTCAGTAGCAGAAGCGATGAATTAAACGGAACCTAGGGTTTAAGGGCGGGGCGGCGAGGGTGCAGCTACCTGAAGTTCTCGGCGGTCTTGGGGACGATGTCGGCGAAGAGCTCCATCTTGATGCGCCCGGCCGGGATGGACCCGATGGTCACGTCGAAGAACACCACCGGGTTCTTGGGGTTCGGCGGCCGCTGGTGCCACTCCACCGACGACGGCGCCGCGGCCGGCGGCGTGGGCCCCGCGGAGATGGCCGACGCCATGCCGCTCGGCTCTCGGGGCAACTGCGCGCTGGAAGCTTCTGGAAGGTTCGGGGGGCGAGCGGGGGCGCGGAAGAGCTTCGAGTTTCAGCCGAGGGAGAGGCCGGCGGCGCGCTAGGAGGACGGAGGCGGGCCAATATGCGCCAAGATTCGTGCAAGAGTCCTGAACGTTCGAGAGTCGAAACTCCCTAGGCTCAGACATGTCTCACCGCCATGTGGGTCCGGCTTCGGCGTCCGGGCCCACACGTCAGCCGGCTATCCGTTCCGAGGTCGGTAAGATATGTCCCCCGTAATAAGGAGGAGAGGAGGGAGGAAACTACCCCCAAATCGATTTGGTCCAGACACCACCGAGCCCCCAACCAGACCCAGACCAAACCCTAGGCGGCGGCGGCGGCGGCGGAGATGGCGGCGGCGAGCCTGAGGAAGGGGAACGCGAGGCTGCCGCCGGAGGTGAACCGGGCGCTGTTCGTGCGGAACCTGCCGTTCAACATCTCGAGCGAGGAGATGTACGACATCTTCGGCAAGTACGGGGCGATCCGGCAGATCCGGCTGGGCAACGCCAAGGACACGCGGGGGACGGCGTACGTGGTGTACGAGGACATCTACGACGCCAAGAACGCCGTCGACCACCTCTCGGGCTTCAACGTCGCCAACCGCTACCTCATCGTGCTCTACTCGCAGCTCAACAGGATGTCCAAGAAGACGGACATCAAGAAGAAGGAGGACGAGATCACCAGGCTCCAGGAGAAGTATGGCGTCGGATCCAAGACCCCCTCCGCCAACGACGCCTGAACCATGGATGCCTGCCCGTGTTTTTCTAGTTAGAAATCGTCGAGAGAAACTGTTGAATCGGAGATCGGTCCTGTAATCTGTGCTTGCCGCGGTATGTTTGTGTTTGCGGTGGTTCCATATTGATATGATGAACATGACTCTGATTGATAGCATCTACTTGGGTTGTCCTGTGTTCTTGTGTAACTTGAATTTGATACTTTGATTAGTAGGTATATCTATATGCTGTGGATGTCGATGATATGTTAAACAGGGTTATTCACTTGAAAATTGTGATATGTGCATGATTGCTCAGATACATTAAGCAACTGGAACCTATTTAGAGAATCAAATATGTGCTATAGCGAGGATCTGTTCTGCTTGATGTTACAAATTACTAGTACTGATTTAGGTGGGTGTATTTGCACTTTGGTGTTGCTCTCGTGTTCTTGCTGTGTGCTTATAAGGCTGTGGTGTGTTTGTTATGTTGGGTGTGTATATTTAATTATTGTGTATCAATATATGATTATTGCTTGTTTGAACATCTGGGGCTCCCTCAGTGAAAGATATGACTCCAGGGATGAGTTACTTTTGTTTATCTTATTACCATGTACCAATATATGTTTCATTGGCTGTGACTAGATGCCAGTGTAGTTTGTTAGTGCTCATGCTATGTGATCTTACCCTGTTATGGTTTGCTAGTGCTGATTGTGCTATGCAATAGTGTTTTTCACGGGTTTCTTAAGCGATGATGGCTTGTCTAGTTCAAGCCTGCTTTCCTCTAGTTTACTTGGATCTGTCATGTTCATTGTGGGATGGCTGTTTCTTAAATTTGCAGAGAATGATCTTGAGGGGACTCACAATCCTGAAATCTTGGATTTTGGTAGCAAATTAGTATATATCTTACTGTTGTAAATTTGTAACAGTTATGTGCATTGTGGGGATCAGTCTGTTCTGGATTGATAGTGTGGGTCTAGAAGTTGACGAACTGTCTTGAATTACGTGCATCGTGGGATCACTGTCTCTTGATTTGTAAAGTGTGATTTTAGGAGCCTGTGGACAATCTTGAATTTGAAGACTACATCTGAATTAGTACTTTCGGCAACGCTGTCTTCCATTGGCCGGCTAGAGTATCTGTCTTGTGTCTTCTTCCATTGACCAGCTAGTGGTGTGATGCCAGTTACATGTAATTTACTCTAGTATAGTAATGCTTTAACTTTTCTACTCCCTCCGTCCCATAATATAAGAATGTTTTTGACATTAGTGTAGTGTAAAAAATGTTCTTATATTATGGGACGGAGGGAGTATTTGAGAAACTGTACTGTCTATTTGGTCTGTATAAAGAGGCATGATTCCCAATTTGCTTGAATAGATGTATAATAGATTTTTCAAGGTTATGCTTGGTAGATATAGCTTGCTTGCCTCGAAAAATCACGCTTTGTAGATTTCATAGCTTGTTTGCACCAAGGGTGCTGGCTGGAGTTTTTGGTTACCATTATAGTTTCAGAAGATGAAAAGAGCTTCTGTTGTTGAAGTTCTTCACTAGTTTGTTCTTCGACAACAAAAAATGGGCATTTATTTGGTAAATTTCATATGATAAAGGCATTACAAAAGTTCTAAATTTCCTGTGGCAAAGGCTTAACTTGAGTTAGGGTGGAGATATGCCCTGAAGCTACCTGGTTGGTTCAAAGCCATGGCTAGATCTGGAGGTATTAGTAATAGTATGAAGAAACGTGCTCAAGTCTAAGAGTTTTTGTCACCAGATGCTTCAGAGTCTTTGTACTACCCCCCC